>NC_084557.2:35243191-35613191 GCF_033978685.3 Nerophis lumbriciformis | reverse complement strand
ACACTGACAAAGCTTAACCTATTGTGACTATAACAATCTACAAGGTTAATGTAGGTTGCTTCTCTTTCTCCCCCTCCATTTTTCTGCATTCTTTCGTATCTCAAGTTATCATTACGTATATGTATTGTTGCATTTAAACAACTGTATTGTTGATAATAAAGGTAAATTATTGGTATTGTTCATTATCAATAGCGCTATTTCTATTGGTATTTGTATTGATCCATTTGTAGTGTAATAATGCTCATTGTCATTTCTGTATTATTTTTTATTTTTCGCTAACTGCTTATTTGCTATTACTTTTACCATCATATTTGTACATGTCATATTTGCTGATGTTGCTCTATTGTTGTTGTTGTTGTTGTTTGCTGTTGTTGTTTTTGTCTCTCTGTCTAATCCCCCTCTTGTCCCCACAATTTCCCCCTCTGTCTTCTTTTTTTTTCTCTTTCTATCCCCTCCTGCTCCGGCCCGGCTGCACTAAATGATAATATAAATACATTTAATAAAGTCAAATGCAAATAAGGCAACAAGAGAAGTATCCTACACTTCTCTTTTGTAAAGTAAATCTGAACAGCCGACATGGGCATCTACATCAACTATATGATTTGCCTGAGAAGCTGGACAGGACACACAAAAAAATAAAAAAATAAAAAAATAAAAATAAAAAAATATAAAATAAATAAATAAATATATATATATATATATATATATGTATATATGTACACATACATACATATATATATATATATATATATATATGTATATATGTACACATACATACATATATGTATAACATGCGTTAAGCTACAGACCCCATTTAACAGCATTTATATCTATGGACCCACATGTATAATATCAATGTTAATGTAACTGGGAGTGTACAAATGGACCCAATAAGAGTCTATTACTATTAACTATCTGTCATTTAGCTGGGGACACCCTACAACTACCTTACCTACACCCCCACTGGATGTATTTATTTTAGTTTGCCTTTGCTTTAGTCCACCCTTATAATATTATTAATTTTCTCTGCCTACAGTAATGAAAAAAAAAACAGCATCTATCGACATCTTGACAAAAAAAACCATTGATTTGTGTTTTGTTGGAGAACAGTTGGTAATGGTTATGTGCAGTACAACTTTTCATGAACTCAACTCACCTTGTTGTGTGTTCCTAGATTTGTAGTCCACGTCTTTTAGTTTACAGAGTAAACAATTAAAAAGTAAGATTTGGGCCATTGTTTTCTCTAAATGTGTTGAGTCTCAACTTGAAGCGTCCTTCCGTCTCTGATGACCTCGTCGTCATGTGACGCGAGTGCGCGGCTGTTTTGATTCTGCTTCCTGGTTTCGATGACCCGCCTTCTCTTGCCTCTAATTGGCCAGTACGTGATTTTTTTCGCACTTACCTTAGCCAATTGGGACTCACCATAAAAACACCAACCAATCATCATGGACTTTCTGTGTTTAGTGACAGGCTATTGTCAGCACCACAATGGCTCTCTAGTTACTGGTCTTCTCCAGCCAACACACAGAGCTAAGAGTTACATAAACTGTTTAAGTACATTTTATTTAAAGTATTGTATGAAATGAGATGATAATTAAAAAATTGAGTTCGTGCTGTTACGTGTTTATAATACTAAATATTATTTTCATTGGCAACTCATTGGCTTTCCATCCATCCATCCATTTCCTACCGCTTGTCCCGTTCGTGTTGCATTATATTCCTGGTCCAACACAACACGTGACTGTTCTGGCAGTGAATCCCAATATTGGGTGAAACCGTACAGAATTTAAAGCAAGTTAGCCATCAATTTGTAAGTAAAAAAAATAAATAATTGTGTATTAACATCATGAGGCAATTATACACTTATATTCATATTTCATAACTACGATTTATAATGTGGCACACGATGACAAATGTGACACCTCGTTAATCTAGGTCACTTGTGTACGTGAGTGACAAGTGGAAAAGCTCTGACTTGCTTGGTGTCAACCAGTCTTCAGATTTTTTTTAAGGAAAATATTATTTGGTCAATATTCATATTACTAACACAATCCAACAAGTTGAATCAATGTCTATTTCAATGACACCTCAGTATTACTTGTGGCTAAGCCAAAAGGAACACACCTAACTGACAGTAAACAGTGGTCTATTTTATTGAATGAGTTGTTTAATGCATTTCAAGTACTCCAAAAAATTACATCTCTTTGCACAATACAATTGGAATCCTTTTTTTTTTTTTTTTTTTTTAGTAAAAATGTTCAAAGTGAACAAAAATCTCCAATACTGTATAAAACACAGTGAACATTAAAATCATGACAGTAGTATTACTTTTTAATCTCGTGTTCTTTCGGCCTACATCACCTACAACATTTCATTTGGACATTGCAGTGCATGTTCATCTAAAATCTTTTACCAAGACTACGAAATGAAAATCAAAGTAAATTTACAGGCATTAAGCTTCTGCTCTTCTAGCCAAACCATGCCACAGGGTAACACAGACTTAAAAAAAAAAAGAAGAGAATGTCACATTAAATCCATCACACAGTTTTTTTTATAATCAATGACAGTGGAGGAAAATATTAGAAGTCCAGTTCAACCAGCACATACAAGAACATAAATAACTTAAGAGGATCGTTTGTCACAAAAAAAATCAACATGTTATCAAAATGTAATTTTCAGTTTGGAATGAAATGTGAATTTCCAAAGTACTGTACAAGTTTACAGGTTCAATTCTGGAGCGTTTTTTTTTTTTTTAAAGTTGCACTTTTGTTTTGTACAGACAAACACACAAGCCTGATTCACTTCCTCTTCGGAGCAGAACGTGGGATTGAAATCTAAACATGGGGACAGTGTTGTATAAGACATTGGTTATGATTTGAAACTGCATGCACTCAGAACAGAATACACTCATGTCAAGCCTGAAGACAGAAACATTGCATGGAATATTAAATGCAAAAATGATGTTCTTTATTGTAATCGTCAAACTAGTATTCCTACTGAAGACCGGATCGTGCCTAGAGGACAGAACGTCGTCAATCAATTGTCAAAGGAGGTAAGACGGCTGCATACAGGTGCATTAAGATGGCGCACGCTGATGCAAACAGACACTCCAGGATGGTGAACTAGCAAGCTGTGTGAACATAGTGCCTCAACAAGCCCCTCTTCCTTTTATTGTCACATTAAAAGTAGTCAAAGTAAGTGTTGACACATGTCACAGACCAATGAATAGTCACATTTAGTTAATGCCACTGCATGCCCACTAAAGTTTGCTATCTGAGGAACAATAGAATGAATTGTTAAGACTGTTGTTTTTTTTACACACATCCGCGGAATCATTTTTATTCCCACACGCACGTCAACTCTCACTTCTAAACTAGGCCACAGCAACCCTCGCGTCATACGTTCATTTAGTGGTTATTCATTCTTTGTATAGCTAAATTAAACTGGTCAAAGAGGGGTTGAAAAAGCAAGGTGGTCTCTTCTTCCTCACATCGAGCTTAAGCAACACGAACAAGAAATTAAGCAGTAAAAAGGAGACAGATCCAAAAAAAAATAAAAATAAAGAGGGATATGGTGACTTTGTTGTATAAATTCAGAATCAAGCAACCTAAAGTGACAGAGCTCCACCTGATTGGACGACAGAGTCAGATCGCCTGCGACGATGTCCACAGAGCTCTTAGCGACTATCATTCCTTCTTCGCTTGTGTGTTAAAAGTCCTGAGAGCGCTAACCAAAAAATTAAAACAAACAAAACAGAGAAGAGTGAAGAATTACCCATTTACAGTAGAAGAAATAGTTTGTTTTCACTTATGATACACTAAATATGTACAGTCACATGCAGGAGACTGTCTGCACAATAGAGACGGCAGCATGTGTCTTTTGCTGTTTGTACATGTGGAAATCACACAAGTGCCGCCACTCCCCTGCCGTGTCTCTCTCTCTCTCTCTCTTTCTCTGTCATTTTGGGCTAGAATGGCGCGAGAAAAGCACAGACAAAATTTACCGGCAGCCACAGGCGTGTCACTGGAGACGACGTCGCAAAAGAACCAAAACACATCACAAAGTGTACTAAATCTACAGATGATTCCTTAACTCCTTGGCACTCCTCTGAATTTCAAACCATATCAAATGAAAATGGAAAAAGAACCCAGATCGTGCGGCGCTGCAAATGGCTGACGGTCCACTCCTACAAAGAGCCAGAAGGAAGCTGCTGGATGTTCTCTTCTTGGTGTGTTTGTCAAGATGGAAAATACGTTGGTGACTAACGACCATGTCAGGCTTTTTCTTTGGATGGAGTGACGCTTTAGTTATCCCACAGTAGGCACAAGGAGGAGCCAAGGCATTGGGGGGCGGGGGGGATCTGGCGGCAGGGGTGGAGGTTTGGGTTTCGGTCTCAGCGTCTCATCTGGCCCATCTGATAGTTCTCTCTTTGCTGGCGGTGGTGCCGCTGGTGCTGTGCCGGCCGCTGAGGCTGCCTTTGTGCTTGTCGCTGACCGCCATGAGCACCGTGGCCGCTGTGCTGCGACTGGTGCTGCACCTGGGAGTTGGCCTGCTGCTGCGCTCGTCGCCTCTTCAAAGTACCTATCAGGGAAAAGAGGGTAAGTTGAGCTTTTTTATCGGCATTTTAAAACTGTCTTGTCATCAGAAGGAATCATATTTAGACTAATCCTCATGCTGTACATTAAAAACAACCTACCGTTATTATTGTGTTTACGGTTAAAACATACAGTACAGGCCAAAAGTTTGGACACACCTTCTCATTCAGTGAGTTTTCTTTATTTTCATCACTACCAGTATTTACATTGTAGATTGTCACTGAAGGCATCACAACTATGAATGAACACATGTGGAGTTATGTACTTAACAAAAAAAGTGAAATAACTGAAAACATGTTTTATATTCTAGTTTCTTCAAAACAGCCTTTGCTCTGATTACTGTTTTGCACACTCTTGGCATTCTCTCGATGAGCTTTAAGAGGTAGTCACCTGAAAGGGTTTTCACTTCAAAAGTGTCATAGTTTTGATGCCTTCAGTGACAATCTACATAGTAAAAACTCATTGAATTGAGAAGATGTGTCCAAACTTTTGGCCTGTACTGTATATCCTTTTGCTCCACATTTCATATGACTTAAGAGTTTTTGTTTATGAGTGGTTGCTCTGACGTCTTGGGCCTGTGTTCTAGCGTTCCCATGCTACTTCAAGAATGCTTGTAAGTAGGGATGTCCGAAAATGGCTTTTTGCCGATATCCCGATATTGTCCAACTCTTAATTACCGATACCAATATCAACCGATACCGATATCAACCGATATATACAGTCGTGGAATTAACACATTATTATGCCTAATTTGGACAACCAGGTATGGTGAAGATAAGGTACTTTAAAAAAAAATTAATAACATAAAATAAGATAAATACATTAAAAACATTTTCTTGAATAAAAAAGAAAGTAAAACAATATAAAAACAGTTACATAGAAACTAGTAATTAATGAAAATGAGTAAAATTAACTGTTAAAGGTTAGTACTATTAGTGGACCAGCAGCACGCACAATCATGTGTGCTTACGGACTGTATCCCTTGCAGACTGTATTGATATATAATGTAGGAACCAGAATATTAATAACAGAAAGAAACAACCCTTTTGAGTGAATGAGTGTGAATGGGGGAGGGAGTTTTTTTGGGTTGGTGCACTAATTGTAAGTGTATCTTGTGTTTTTTATGTTGATTTAATAAAAAATAAATAAATAAAATAAACGATAACGATAATAAAAAAAAGATACCGATAATTTCCAATATTACATTTTAACGCATTTATCTGCCGATATTATCGGACATCTATACTTGTAAGCTACTCTTTTGATTTTGTTTAGTCTCATCATTAGTCTTCATGTTGGTTATTGCAAAACTCAAAAGCAGTACCAGCTACCTTGGCTTAAACAATAGAGTTTATGTACATTGATGTGCATGTGACTGTGTTCTAAAAAGGCCTTTTTGGCGCAAGAATGTTCTCAGTGCTCTAAATGTCAAATATCAAAAATAAAGGGTAACTGTACTACCCCACCTTCCGCCCAACTGCAGCTGGGATAGGCTCCAGTACCCCACGCAACACCGAAAGGGATTTTTTTAAATATAATTCTGCCTATCATTCACAATCCTTGTGTGGGACAAGAACATATCTAGTTCTCTTTCCTGTTTATTCTAAATAGTTAAAAAAAGAGGCAGCTAACAATGCAAGTAATTGTTATATATTTTGCCTGTGAATGACATAAAACAGAAGACAAAAAAGTTCCTAATGTTGTCAAATTTGTTCCATGTTAATAGCTTATCTAATTCTACAAACACACACTTGAATGGGTACTTAAGTTAACCCTTAAACAAACCCTGTCATCATGTTGTTACTATAGACTATACATTCAATGATCGCTAACCTTAGTAGCTAAACTTAACCAAATCGCTTTTATTAACTGACCACAGACAAAGCTGATGTGTGCGTGTGAGTTACATAAGGGGGTAGTTTATGTCATTACGTGCTCAAAAGCTTAAAGGCGGGATATAATGCTTCACACACTTTGGAAAGTTGGCACCCTGTAGGCATCCGTGTAAAGGTTGCAAAGAGCCCCAGTGACATCATTGTGGATAGTATATATACAGTACATATGTTTTTATTTGATTTGATACATGTCTCACCTGGAAGTGGCTTAGGAGGAGGGAGCTTGGGGTTACTGCTAGGTGTATGGACGCTACAGATCTTAATGAAGCCAGCCATCAGCATGATAAGAGCAATGCCCATCAGCAACACTGCCCACCAGTGGGCCTAGAAGCAAAAACAAACCATTAACCGTGCACAAAAAACACTTTCAAGATATATAACTAATTTGTTCCGGGGTCAAAGGTTCACTTATCATCAATCTTAATTAACTGCAATGTTTCAAGTCACAGCCTTAGTTGTTTCAATATTATCTATGAGTGTAAACAGATGTGCTCCTAAATCCAGGTGTTCATGTTTAGTGTTCCTTTGGAACGTAGTAGTATTGCTGTTGAATGTAGGTGCTTGTTTTCCGTCAGAGTCCATTATCGTCGTCATTGTCGTAGCAGTGTCAACTTTAATATTTGTCCAGATCCTCAATGTCTTTGACAACAAGTACTCTTGCTTCTGGGCCACCATATTTTACAGTTGGCATTCCAAGTTCTCTGAATTTTTCCCTGCTTCCTGAAGTCGTGTGCTTTCTTGGCAATTTCAGCATTAAGTTTGTCGAGGCGCTAGTTCATGTACACATTTGTACCCTTTAGCTTCTTTCCTTGTTTCAGCAGTGCCATTTTAGATTTTCTGTTTAACAAGTTTCACGAGGATGACCATAGTGGAGGTGTTGTTTCTTCCATTCAGTGGGATGCATGGTTCGATGGTATTAATGTCGACTTCCATTTCCTTTGATTGCAGAAAGTTGACCACTTGGTGCTCTGCTAAGGCAAAATCCATTTCATCTGTTTCTCCTCTGTTATTCAAAACTTTCGTGCTGGATCTTGGTTTTATTGGGTGCCCTGTTACGATGATATCCTTCATTTGTTTGTCCTTTATCCATTTCATCTTCAATATTCCTCAGCATGATGTTATCTTCATTGCTATTTCATTGCAATAATTTCCTCTTGGAAACTCTTCACCTCTTGACGCATTTATTTGCTCTTTTAAGAGATTCACCACCATCTCCATGAGATCTTTAGATTCCCTTTTCGCTTTGTTAATCTGGGTTTGCAGACTTCTCATACTGTCTTTATGTTCTAATCTTGATCTTTCCAGGTCTGCTCTCAGGTTGTCTATTTTTTAACATCAAGTATTGCTTCCCTTTGTGTCCTGTATTTACAGACTAGTCTGATGCAACTGACACCAAATGTGCTGGGATTGGAGTTTTTTTCTTAGCTTTTGACATCGTCGCGTTAGCAGCCCGCTAACGGCAGTTGCATGTTTAGTGACTTGCGGCACATTTAACTTGTCTTTTTCATTTGTACCTTGCGCTGTTTGGAGATCAACTGGAAGTGTAAACTGAGATCACAATGTGAGGTCAGAAACACTAAAAAACTGCTTCGAACTCTCGCCGCCGTACAATCCCAGTGTAGCTTCTGGTTGCTAGGAAACCACTTTAACAAATCTGTGCTTCTCACCTGACCAAGAGCAGCTTGGAGATGCCAGCTAACTCTCCTGTAGCCGTGACAAGTTAAAAAAAAGCTTCACATTTATCAAAAACCCCAGTAGGAAAAGAGGAGCATTTTCTTTGTGTCTTTTCCCTTTGAGGTGACTTGCATGAGGTCATGGATTTTTTTGTGCAACTTTAGGAGCATTTTTTTTTTAGTTTTCTGAGTTGTACACCCTCATGGTTACATACTTTATTTTTAGATAATAAAGAAAGAAGTAAAAAAGTAGATACATACCACAATCCACTCAGCAATGTTCTCATAAAGCTCTGGGTTGAAAATGGCCTTTTTGAGCCGAGCAAGAGGTCCATCCGCATCCACCAGACGACACTTCATGAACACGTCGCAGTACCCCTTGAAGTCGTTGCAAGGCGAACCCGCCGGGAGGGTGGTCACTTTCTTTTGGAAGAAGTCAGCCAGACTCAGCGACCCGGTGCTGCTGCACGTGCTGGGGTTCACTGGAGAGCAGGGTCAGAGTTAGTAAAGATGTGAAGTACTCTAAACGAGAAAGTACAAGTACATGGCTCACTCTTCTGCATGCAGCACACGTGGCAAAGCTCCGTCTCATCTGTACCCTCTTGACTGGCGCATGTGCATGCTTCAAGTCCATATTTCTCACAGATGGAGCCTGAGCAGCCCTGTGGAGAAAGAGCAGGAGGCGATGAGCTAAGCATACCTATCTATGTGAAGGAGACCAGCTGCTGCAGTTCAGTGTCAAGACGCTGGCCACTCACTCCATTGAGGCACACTTGAGTCTCGCCGTGACAGGCGGTGAAGTTGGCCTTGGGCTCGGATGACGGGCACTGCGGGCTCACTCCGTTACACATGCCTTGATGAGCGCACTCCGACTCATCCCTGCACTTTTCATTGCGACCTTTGTAGGCGCACTCAGCAGTACAACAAGGTCCCTGGCTGGGACTGATGGAAAAGCCATGATCAAGTTGGGTGAAAAACATCTCAAACAGTGAAAACAAAAATTGCAGATCGTGATTTACCTGCAGACTTTGTTGGGCTTTAATTTGCACTTCTTGTTATCAGGCTGGTTGGCATCATAGCAGCACTGGTCCCGACACTGATCACTGTAGCCACAGTCACACTCCTCTCCTGGCTCCACTAGGCCATTTCCACATATAGGCTGGCCAGACTCTAATTAGCAGAAAACAATACAAACAGGAAATATGATGCAAAAAGAAGATACCTTATGGATACACCACACTACACCCCCTGATCAGTTATTTCATTTAATTGGGGGTTAGTTCCTGGTACTCTACAGTTCCTTTTGATTTATAGTTCTTCAGGACACGGGTAGCCATTAGTGGTTACTGTGTAATAAAAACACGATACATTTTCAGATAAAGCCCCGATAGGTCCAGGACAAAGTGAAAATTAATTTTAGCATTCAGACAGGTTAGATTGTGGCTAAAACCATCACATTTGTCATAATCAGAGACAACTTTTGACACACAAAAAACGGCAAAAATCATAAAGACTACAAACAATGTTTATTCTATTAGCTAATTTCCTTTATCTGAATATCAATCAATCAATCAATCAATGTTTATTTATATATCCCTAAATCACAAGTGTCTCAAAGGGCTGCACAAGCCACAACGACATCCTCGGTACAGAGCCCACATAAGGGCAAGGAAAAACTCACCCCAGTGGGACGTCGATGTGAATGACTATGAGAAACCTTGGAATAGCCATTTGTGATTAATAGCATGAAATAACAAATATCTTGTAGTCATGTTGTTAATCTTTCAAAATGATTAAACTGTCCATCCATCAATTTCTACCGCTTATTCCCTTCAGGGTGGCGGGGGGCGCTGGAGCCTATCTCAGCTACAATCGGGCTGAAGACAGGGTACACCCTGGACAAGTCCCCACCTCATCGCAGGGCCAACACAGGTATTCAATGTCAAAATATAAACAGTAGATATAATGAAAACAATGTCAGCTACTGTCTGGTTCTAAAACACCATCCATCCATCCATCCATTTTCTACCGCTTGTCCTTTTCGGGGTCTAAATTTAGCATTTAGACAGGCTATACTGTAGCAAAAGTAATCACGTCTGCCACAATCATGTGTGTTCCACATCTTCCATGTCAAGAGCAGTTTTGATTTGGGCTTACATGGTAAACAACTCAAATGAATGTTTTATCCAGACGCTAACATTTGTCCAAATGTGGCAAAGTAGACACGTTGTGGGTTTCCTGGATGTCGTCTACATCGCTAATAGAAAAATCTAATGAAGAGAATCCCTCTGCCATCTTCCACTAGTTTTTTAAAATATATAAATCGCCCGCTTGAATATTCCCTCTTCTCTTCTCAACTCTCTCGTCGTCATTTGGGATTTGCGTGTCTGTTGTGATTTTCCTTCCTGGTTCGATGACCCGCCCCATCTTTCCACTGATTGGCCTGCCTGTAATGTTTTGCCCCAATCTTAACCAATCATGACTCACCATAGTAAACCAACCAACCAATCATAGATTTTCTTATAAGTAAACCAACCAATCATCATTGATTTTTCACGTATATTTTGTCCCCTGTCTGTGGAGTTGCACTAGTCCATTTCTCTCTTTCTCTCCTCCCTCTCTCTTCTTTTGTAGCATGTAGCTTCGCTAACCACTACATGGGTCTAAAAATAACTAAACTATGAAAATCCGACTTGTTTAAAAAGTAGCGAAGCTACTGCCAAGCTACTGGGAAATTTCGTTCTACGTAATCATTTTTAATGGAAAACAGTAGTTTTTACCACTGCAGCCGTAAACCGGAATGGATTATCAACAACCGTAGTCATTACGTAAACACCGTATTTGTTGGCAGGTATGCAAGTGTGCAACATGCTCAATGCAGCTCGCCTTTTGTCGGGGACATTGAGGGACAGAAGAGTTCTAAACACTTGAACAATTCTCAACAAAGTACATTATACAATGAGCAGCAACAATTGAAAATAGAGCAAAACGATATAATGTAAAAATACACTGCGGTGAGGTGGCGACTTGTCCTAAGTGTACTCCGCCTTCCGCCCAAGTGCAGCTGGGGTAGGTTTCAGCACCCCCTGTCACCCCAAGATGGACAAGCAGTAGAAAATAGATGGATGGATGTTAATACTAATAACAGATTGTTTTTAATGTGTGTACTGTATATATGTTTTGAGCCTTTTTAAAGAAAATCATATCATAGCAAATTATACAAAGACGTTATGGTGACCACGCCCTTAACCTCGCTCCCACTACCAAGGGTATCTTGGCAATATAGGGTAAACCCTGGTGCTTTTATTAAACCCCAAATAGTGTCCCCATTAACAGGATTAACTTGAAATGTTATCTTGTCATCTTTAGGTGACTGACAAGCATAAGCCTTAGGACCTGAGCAAGATTCGTTGAAAAAACATGGCTGCCATCAAGCAAAACATCTTTGTCTAATGTTATAATACAACTTTAAACATATCTATATTAATGCATGAAGCGCTACAGTGATTAGCCAACAGAGAATTGTTATTGTCGATGTGTCACTTAATAACATTTTAATTGATATACCACCATGGGGTTATTAATCTGACCATGCCGTTACTTTCTTGTACCGCTAGCCTCACCCACTCTTAAGGGTTAGTCAGGAGGCAGAAGCACATAATGGACTCTAGTTTGCACTTTTTGGTAAACATCCATCCATCCATCCAATTTCTACCGCTTGTCCCTTTCTGGGTCGCGGGAGCCTATTTCAGCTGCATTCGGGTGGTAGGCGGGGTACACCCAGGACAGGTCGCCACCTCATCGCAGTTTTTGGTAAACATAAGAACCTAAATTGTTAAGCAGGCAGCAAACTTTTAAATATTAGGTGTGGGCGGATCGATCCAAATAACGATAGTATTGATACCTTGTACAGTATGAGTATATGATCGATGCTAGCGTGATTACATGAATACTTTTATTATTACCACACAATAATCGTTTGTGGTGTTTGTTATTGTTTACGAACGCATAAATTAAGTCTCTGGACACAGGATGACTGAGGGCAAAAACCAAAGGATTTAAATGAGTGTCAATAGAAGTGTTTGTTTACAGTATTTATCACATACTATTGACTTTATTTTACTCAAACAATTGTATATTGGTAAACTCCTGTCCTGTTTTAACCCCAAAAAATAAAAGGCAAAATGACAAAGTTATTGAATATTTTAAATAAAAAACTATCAGTAATACCACTACTGCCCCTATAACTACTTGGTATTGATAAACATATCTGTAGCATTGCTCACTACTATTAAAAATAATACAATATGTTAATGTTTACACTTTTATTCCTTTATGAAAATAATGGCATTCATTTTAATAATCCTAACTGGCAGTAGGGCATAAAGGTTTTAATACTACTACTTATGTGTGAAATATTTTAAAGTTTCTACAAGTGACTACCGGTACTTACTTTTTTGTGTGGAAATCTGCACCCCAACCAAAATTTCCCCATTGTGGGATAAATGCTAACTAAACTAATCTCAAGAAGTGGATGAAACTTGGTCAAGTCTGTTACCACTTGTAGCATGTATATTTTATTGGTTTTTTTAATGTTTGTTTTTTGTGCTTCTGTATTAGTTATTGTATTTATTTTACCTGACTGGGGACAACAGATGGAAATGATCAATTGTGCTATAATCTGGCATATTTACACTTTTATCTTTTTTACCGTGTTAATATACTTTTTGTAGTAAAATAAAACTTTTGGGTCCTAAGCAATTTAGGTTTCTTTTGTCACAAACTAGTAAAATAGCTTTTGAAAATTAGTTAAAATCCACTTGTTTATTCAAACATGTTCAAGATAATCATTTGACTCGTCGACTGATCGAAAAGAATAAGTGGACTATTAAAATATTTGTTGCAGCCCTACATGCCAAAACATATTGAACACAACCCATAGGAGGCACGGCAATTGTCCTTTACAGCCATTAAATGAAATGTGTTTAAAAATGACATATACAGATGAAACTAATATAAAAACTAATATATGACATAGGCTCATAACATGCAACTCAATATATATTTTTTAAACCATCATTTGATATAATTTTGATGATTATGGCTTACAGCTCATTAAAACCTCTAATTGAAAATCTCGGGGGAAAAAATGTATGGTCATCAAAATCATAAATCAAGGCTCACTTTGCACTTAGTGAGTTTAAATCACATACTGTATTAGTTTTACATTTGAAGGTGAATTGCTGACATGAACAAACTTTTGCAGGGTGTTCAAATTTTTGGAGTTCCACCTGTATAGCAGTGAAACACTGTAATGAATGTATTGTTTGAGGTAAATTGTCATAAAAAATAAATTTTATATGAACACAATCTGCGAGCTGTTAAAAAAAATGCTACCTATTAAAGGGAACAGCACTCTTTTTTTAAATGTTGCCTATTGTTCACAATCATTATGACAGACAAGAACATGTCTTTTTTTTTAGGCTTTTCTTTTTTTATAGGATCTTACAGATGATAAAAAAACGCTTGGAAGATGCGGCTAAAGGGAGTCACAATTGTAGCCTTCAAAGCCCTCTAAAACAACTTCAAAACCCTCCATTAAAACATTTTTTTAATACATGCTCCAAGTCTATACAAATGTAGTAACAGACACGTACAAAACAATATGTAGTATGTACAATATTTACCATATTTTTATCATTTTAATCATTGCCAAGACTGATTTCTTCAGCGCATTGATTGCCGTTTCCATAGCATTGCATTTCCGACTTCTGGCAACAGACGTGTTTGTGTTGTAATCTTGGCAGACTTGGTAACTGACAACAAAAACGACTATTTTTGGACAAATGAGGATTCACAACCTTATCTTTTTGAAGCAGAATATACGGGAGATGAACTAATGCTTCTAGAAGCCAGCACTAAGGAAGAGTGAGACGTTGGAACAGATGGAAGACGGCAGAGTGAGGTCGGCGTGACTGGAAGCTGCAAAATGTGGAACTTGAAGCCATGCTATTTAAGTATAAAGGGAGTGCTTCCCCAAATAAACTGGAAAAAACGTCCCTGGCCAGCTGGACCAAACACAAAACTGTCCATTGAGTGAGTCACACTTTCATATTATTCTTGATACATGCAGCACATCACCGTGCAACTACAGTGCATATGCTGTCTGGCTAGCTGTGTACAAACAAAACATTAAATGTTGACTAATACTTTACAGATACTGTAATATGATTGCTCATGTTTTTCAGTCAGTACAGATTGGTGTCTTATCGCATTGTACTGTGCATTACAAACCCAAACACGTTTCCTGTTGACACAGCTTATCTCTTTCCGTAGCTCGATCTTCCGGCTAATACCAAGCATGCCAATGTGTTACTACTCTACAAAAAGAGTTCCTCTGTGTTCGCTTTTACAATAATAATGTCGCAATAGCTTGGTTATTATACAGGTTACAGCTTGGTTATAATACAGGTTACAGGACGTACATGTAGTATTATTGGTGGTTTTTGAATGCATTTTTAAAGTGATTTAGAGGTATAATTGATTGCTCCCATTAGCTGCATTGCTACCCACCAAGAATGAGTCGAAAAAAAACAAAAAACCTTTGTCTTCTTGTCTCTCATGATAGTGAAAGATACACAAAATTACCAAAAAAGTGGAGTTCCCCTTTAAGAGTGCATCATTATAAAAAGAAGATAGAAGGGAAGTTACCAAATTTACACATAACACACTAAACCGACATGAACTAGTAAAAATAGGACTAAAGCCAATATTGGTTTTAGAGCCATTATCTCTTAAGCTGTATTTCTACACACATACTGTATGGATGCTATTTTTGAGTAAGCACAATCTGTGTGACACATACCGACAAAACAGTTGCTTCTCTTTTTCTCCAACACCTGGCTGATGTTGCGTACACTACAGATGGAGAACTTATTGTTGTTTAGCTTGTCCCCTGACGTAGCTCTCGCGTACATGATGTAATTGCCCTTCTCTTTTTTGTCTTGGCTCTTGGACTCTCCAGGAGTGCACTCGGAACCGGAGTCGTGCTGTGCGTAAGGAAGAGAACAAGAAAATACAAATACAAAGTCAAAAGAAAGAAGGAAGTACAGGGTGGCCAACACTATTTTTGAGGCTTACTCACCGGCGATCCAAAGTTGTGTCCTACTTCATGCGCAAAGGTGATATGGGAGACTTTGGGAGGTACGTGGGAGGCATAGTTCTGCACAGTGATTATTCCCGTGTTGAGAGACTTCTTCTTCCCATCAGAGTACAACTTGCTTTTTTCGCAAATCCCTCCAGAGCTCCCTAACAATCATAAGCACATTGTTTAACAACCCACCCTTAAGAGCACTCCTTTATTATATTAAAGTACTCCTAATATAATGAAACATGAAAGGTATTCAGTAAAATTAATGTAAATGACATGGAGCATAAAAGATCACATTTTACCAGGGATATTTTTTTATATTTGACTCCAGTAACAACCTGAGTCTCTTGCAGTCTCAAGCACTAATGGAATGTCTCATTCTTTTAAGCAATGTAGTATTTATTAGTCATTATATCCTCACTGGGATACACTCTAAGTGATTATTTTACCACATCATTTAAGGTTACAAAACCACTATGTAACACAGACTTCAAACATTGGTCATTTGTTTACAGATTATATTTATTGATTTATTCCATCGTGTCATACCTGAGGGGGCTCCCACCCAGGCTAAACCCAGCACGCCATCATCAAAGTCTCTGTCTGTGAAAACATAGGCCAAACAATAGTCGTCATGGTTCTGCTCAGAGTTCAGTTCCAAGAACTTCTCCACTCCGATGTTGCCAAAGCGAAAAGGGTTGGACTTGTCCCTCTCGTCACTGGTGGTGTTGATCTGTGTGTGGGGGAGAGGGAATAGTTAAAGGGCATGTTTAAACAAAAAACAGAGGAACCAAAATTACTCACCCTGATCCTTTTCACCATGAAGCTTATATTGCGAATCCCTAGGAAGTCTGTGCCCTGATAGATGGCGTTAATGGCTTTAACGTGGCTGGAAATCTAAAGGGTGCGACAAGCACAGCATTACAAGAAAAAGTTAGACAGTATGCACATATACTGTATAAATAAATATGCAACAATTAATGATTTTTACTGTATTATTATAGTCCGAGTAATACCGGTAATCATGATTATCACAATTATGCAGTGTTTCATTTCAAAACAAAAAATGATAAAAATCACACTTTCCTTAGAGATTTTCTTATTACAGTAATCAAATATTATAAGAATAGTGAAAAAAATTATATAAACAATCAGTATCATTAATAAGAAATAAATACATTTAATAATTGTACTATTAATGTAAGACTAAGCTTACCTTTATTGATCCCCCAGGGAAAAATGTTACTAATAAACTTCAATGTTATTGTCATCAACTATGCCTATTTTGAATAATCTGTTTTACGTTGTGTTAATAATAACTGGAATGCTCATAATTAGATCCAAAGGTATAGTGCTGTTATCAGGGGCGCCGAAAAGGGGGGGTAAAGGAGACGGATTCTAGGGGCCCATGATGGAGGGGGGCCCCAGAGAGGCCCCTAATGATGATGAAATTATATAATACAGAAAAAATAATGACACTGTGTTGGGGGCCCTGTAAAGATTCTTTTCATGGGGCCCAAAATCCCTAGCGGCGCCCCCTCTAAAAGCTCCTGATGTTATGTTAGTGTTTTACAACAGCTTTATTAACTTAATGCCCATAGTTTATTTAACACGGACAGTAAGAAGCAATGTAACGTTAAATTGTCACTGAATGACGCCCTTGACAGTAGTACTTGTTGCTGTTTGTTTACACTAAACTGACAACGTTAATTAGCGATTGTAAGTGACACATTTATATTTAACACCATACTAACTCAATTCTTCCTTCAGTAACTTCCCACTAACATAATTTAACTCAGTTATTATCTCTTACCTTTACTTTGGCGTGTAAAGCTGGGTGTTGATCCCGAAAATGCTGCACCCTATTGGACGTATTAAACCCTTTAGCCGCAACTTTCTTATGGTAGGTTTTGCAAATGGGTAAGCCATCGCATTTAATAACTTCCTGGTCTTTTTAAAGTACCGTACTTAAAATGTTCCCACACAGCCAAATTCAGGTTTTTTTTTAATGGGGTGGGAAAAGTTTGCTGCTTTGTGCCATTTTAAGCTAATGTAGCATGCTAGCGTGTTTCTTGGTAAGTGCGTATAAGCACGTGTTATCAGGTTGTGCAGAAAATACAGTACCAGCATAATGTCTGTTTATAGCAAGCAAGGAAACTGACTACCGTATTTTCCGCACTATAAGCCGCCCCGGGTTATTAGCCGCACCTTCAATGAATGGCATATTTCAAAACTTTGTCCACCTATAAGCTGCCCCAGACTATAAGCCGCGCCTACGCTGCGCTACAGGGAATGTCAAAAAAACAGTCAGATAGGTCAGTCAAACTTTAATAATATATTAAAAACCAGCGTTCTAACAACTCTGTCCCAAAATGTACGCAAATGTGCAATCACAAACATAGTAAAATTCAAAATAGTGCAGAGCAATAGCAACATAATGTTGCTCGAACGTTAATGTCACAACACACAAAATAAACATAGCGCTCACTTTCTGAAGTTATTCTTCATTCGTAAATCCTTCGAATTCTTCGTCTTCGGTGTCCGAATTGAAAAGTTGGGCAAATGTGGGATCCAAAATGGCCGGTTCCGTCTCGTCGAAGTCATCGGAGTCAGTGTCGCTGTTGTCCAGCAGTTCTGTGAATCCTGCCTTCCGGAAAGCTCGGACCACAGTTGTGACCGAAATATCTGCCCAGGCATTTACGATCCACTGGCAGATGTTGGCGTATGTCGTGCGCTGTCTCCCTGTCTTAGTGAAGGTGATGTTGGCGTCGTCTGGCGCTGTCTCCCTGTCTTAGTGAAGGTGTGTTCGCCTTCTGTCATCCACTGTTCCCACGCAGTTAGCAGTCTAGCTTCGAATGCCCTGTTGACACCAATATCTAGCGGCTGGAGGTCTTTTGTCAATCCACCCGGAATGACGGCGAGTATTGAATTAAGCGCGTAAGCGTGTCTCTTAATGTGATGTTATGAGCTAGCAAATATAACAACTACACTACCCAGCATGCAACGATAGTGCCGAGCATGCGCGGTAGCCCTGAGAAGCGTTGTTGTATGCTGGCAGTTAGAATGTGGTTATGAGCACGCTGTGAGTAAACGTTGAGAACTCAGTTAACACGCCTCGTCTGCATTATTTATAATTAGACAGACAACACACTTAATAGGAGCCATTTTGGGGTCTTTACATAAACACACAAATGGAAATGAAACGTCACATATCCCAGCATGCACCGCGCGCTTCTTCGTCATCCACTGTTCCCACGCAGTTAGCAGTCTAGCTTCGAATGCCCTGTTGACACAAATATCTAGCGGCTGGAGGTCTTTTGTCAATCCACCCGGAATGACGGCGAGTCTTGAATTAAGCGCGTAAGCGTGTCTCTTAATGTGATGTTATGAGCTAGCAAATATAACAACTACACTACCCAGCATGCAACGATAGTGACGAGCATGCGCGGTAGCCCTGAGAAGCGTTGTATGCTGGGAGTTAGAATGTGGTTATGAGCACGCTGTGAGTAAACGTTGAGAACTCAGTTAACACGCCTCGTCTGCATTATTTATAATTAGACAGACAACACACTTAATAGGAGCCATTTTGGGGTCTTTACATAAACACACAAATGGAAATGAAACGTCACATATCCCAGCATGCACCGCGCGCTTCTTCTACGGGGAAAAAAGATGGCGGCTGTTTACCGTAGTTGCGAGACCGAAACTTTATGAAAATGAATCTTAATATTTATCCATATATAAAGCGCACCGGGTTAAAAGGCGCACTGTTAGCTTTAGAGAAAATTTGTGGTTTTTAGGTGCGGCTAATAGTGCGGAAAATACGGTATTTGCTGCATCCCTATGTATGAACACCAATAATAATAATTAACAGTTTGTTAATTGCATTTAAATAAGACAATGAAGTACCAGTTTTTTTCTGAGGGCACTGTCAGGATGTTTGTGACAACAGATTGGTTTGGTTGTTTCACTGTGTGCAGTCAGTTATTCCAGGTAGAAAATTGCATAATCAATCGTTAAGAATGTGAGAAATTGATTGTTGAATTGAGTGAACTCCTAAACTGCAAGCAGCAGAAGTGCTATGGATTAACCCTCAACTAGTTTGTAACCTGAAGAAAGAAGAACATTGCATCGTCTATGGCCACTCCTCCATACAGCATTACTGTGATCTATGCAATTCTAGCATTGAAGATTTCAGAACATTCAGAGAGGTTATCAAATTCCAATAAACATCATGAAAAGTAACAGATCGATAACATTGTTAATTTTCCCCCATTTCCTCTGTCAATCACCGAAATTTAGACAAAAGTCCACCCTTAATCTTCATTACTAATTAAAAACTTAATGTGCTAGTTGCTTTAGCTCACTTTGTAAGGATTTGATTGCATACAATATGTATGCAGAAGGGGTTTGCTGGGTTTGCTGGTAATTATGTGAGTGAAAATAGAATTTTCCCCACAGGAATAATGAAAAAAAAAGTTTCTGCAATGAACAAACATTTCACATCTGCTCTTCCTATGAGGTGTGATGAAACGGTTCAAACAAAGAATACTTGACATGCTAATTAGCAAGCAAAGAGCAACTCTCATGAGCAGCGATGGTGTGTGTCAAGTCACAAAATCAACATTGTGTGTTTTGAGTGGCAATCATTTCATGAATCCCTTATAAGTTTGTGTCACCTGAGCAATGACAGCCTCTCTTGTCTTGTAGTGCGTGTAAAATAGGTGATCAGTCTGGATGAAGAGCTGGCAAGTGTTTTTCTCAGCCTGGGCCATCCTCTTCTTCCTCTGCATCACAGCATCATTAATGCCAGTCTGATGTGCCTAGTGTGCAAAGCAGGAAATGTATTTAAATTAAACTATACTACTATGGAACATTTACAATCAAGCTGCTGATGAATAATTCATGTGTGATATTGTTAGGCTAAGGTTTAAAAATTAAAAAAAAAAGGTACAGAAGCTTGGTGTGCGGCACATGAAAGAAAAAAGAATCAACGATCAACGCGAGCATGCCATCTGCCATAAATACAACAGGTACGAATTCACATCGCCTATTATGTTAGCGCTATGCCGCTATTATTTGTTCAATTGAAATGAGTGATTTCTCATTTAGATGAGCTTGACAGAGGCAAATTGTGACTGGATCCAAGGCAGGCAGTAAGTACGAGCTCCAGTTTACGTCTGTCTTCAAGCGCTAGCTTCTCCTTTCAACGCAGCAGGGGAAGAGTACACACGCAGGAAAAACAAGCACTAAGTTTGTGGTCAAAAGTTTGAACCAATTTGCCACAGTGCTCCTGATTTTCAAGAGGTCAATGTTCAAATTGTAGTCGAAGAAATGTTGTATGTTTTCCTGCAACCACATTTTCACTTAGTCATTTTCCTTACAGAGGTGAAACTCATAGAATTATAATATTGTATAAAAGTCCATTCATGTGAGCAATTCAACTTAAAATGTAAAGACTAACATGTGATATAACTTCATGCAAAGTGAAATATATCAAGCCTTTATTTATGAAATTTTGATGATCATAGCTCAATAGTTTTTGAAGACCCCACATTTTCTGTTTTTTTTTCATAAGCTGTTGCCATAATCATCAAAATTATATCAAAAGAAGGCTTGAAATACCTTGAGTTGCATGTTATGTATATGATGATTTCATCCTAAATCTAAACAAAAATTTGAATATTTTGAGTTTCACCAGTTTAGTTTTAGGGAGATGACAAAAGACTCTTAACAGTTTTGAAAATGTTGCCAATCAGCCTATCCCCAGGTGCATGTATTTGGAGGTGGGAGGAAGCCGGAGTACCCGGAGAGAACCTACGCAGTCATGGGGAGAACATACAAACTACACACAGAAATTGTAAATGGGTTATACTTGTATAGCGCTTTTCTACCTTCAAGGTACTCAAAGCGCTTTGACACCATTTCCATTCACACTGATGACAATCAAGATAAACAGTTACCCAGAAAACAATGTTGCTACAGAGTGGTTTTTATGCAGGTTGTTGGCGGTTGGCAGTTCCCCTCTCGCTATAAACTAAACAAAATTAATGCCAATCCACCTTCTTGTTCTCTTTTTCCCCCCCAAATAAGAATCGATAAGAGAACCGATAAAGAACCAAATTGTTATGCAGAACCGAAAGTGAGATTGGAACTGGAAAAATCTTAATTCCCAACCCTAAAATCCATACATTTGTGTCCTGTCCAGCTTCTCAGGCAAATCATATAGTTGATGTAGATGCCCATGTCGGCTGTTCAGATTTACTTTACAAAAGAGAAGTGTAGGATACTTCTCTTGTTGCCTTATTTGTATTTGACTTTATTAAATGTACTTATATTATCATTTAGTGCAGCCGGGCCGGAGCAGGAGGGGATAGAAAGAGAAAAAAAAGAAGACAGAGGGGGAAATTGTGGGGACAAGAGGGGGATTAGACAGAGAGACAAAAACAACAACAGCAAACAACAACAACAACAACAACAATAGGGCAACATCAGCAAATACGACATGTACAAATATGATGGTAAAAGTAATAGCAAATAAGCAGTTAGCGAAAAATAAAAAATAATACAGAAATGACAATGAGCATTATTACACTACAAATGGATCAATACAAATACCAATAGAAATAGCGCTATTGATAATGAACAATACCAATAATTTACCTTTATTATCAACAATACAGTTGTTTAAATGCAACAATACATATACGTAATGATAACTTGAGATACGAAAGAATGCAGAAAAATGGAGGGGGAGAAAGAGAAGCAACCTACACCAACCTTGCAGACTGCCACAGTCACAATAGGTCAAGCTTTGTCAGTGTGCCATGTGTTACACCCAGTTTACCCTAGGGCAACAACGTTAATATATGTTTGATGAAACGTGATTATGTGCATGAGTATAAGTATGCATATGTACTTGTATATGTACAGAATGTGTATATGTGTTTGTACAATGAATGTATATGTACAGAATGTGTATATGTGTTTGTACAGTGAATGTATATGTACAGTATGTGTATGTTTGAATATTGAATGTGCGTGTGGATGTACGAACTTTAGGTAGGTAAATATGTACTGTATTTGTGTATATATGTGGGAGCGTAGGTACCTATGTACGTATGTGAGCATATGTGAATTTGCATGTACAATACATTCGACTCCCAGAGTGCGTGGGAGCCAGAGCACGGCCCCATCACCACCGAGAGCCCAACCCACAAACAGTAGGCGTGGTGCCCAGGGAACCAGGGACCACCGCCCCCACGCAGCCAAGCCGGCCAGCGACAGGAACCCCAGAGCCCGGCCCACCGTACCGCCCACAAGGGCCAGCAGCAGGCCGCAGACAGACGCACCCAGCAGAGGACAGGGCACGAGAAAAGCAGGGGACAGCCAGACCCCAAGCCAGCGAAAGACCACACCCCACACGGGCAGAAAGGCGAGACGCCCCGCCCGAGGGACCCAGAGACTCCCCGCAACCGGACGGGAAGACCGCCCCCGCCCCACCGGCAACCGGGCCCCCCACGAGCCCACCCCCCACCCCCGCAGAGCGCGGCAAGGCCAGCCCCCGGCCACCCCACCCAAATCGGCCACCGCAGGACCACCCAGGCACAGGGCCACGGGAACCACCCACCCCACCTGCAGGGACCCCAACGATGGAGATGGAACAACCAGCAACCGCCCCGCCGAGCCCCCCCTCTGAGGGAGGGGAAAAATAAAAAAATAATATTAATAAAATATATTAAAAAATAAATAAAAAAATAAAAAAATAAATAATTAAAAGATCACAGACATACTGACAAACAAGGTCACTACCCCAGCAACTGGCCGACTCGCAGCACCTATATGATTTGCCTGAGAAGCTGGACAGGACACAAAAAAAATAAAAAATAAAATAAAATAAAATAAAATAAAACAAAATAAAATCCATACATTTATGCCATATATGTCCAATAATATGATATGGTCATGTAGAGGTGGGTACCAAATTCTGTACTTTTGTAGGTACTACCGGGTACCAATTCATGTAAAATCAAACAATACCAATCGATGCCATGGTTGTACGTGACGTAATGTCCAGTTGCAGACTCGGCACTGGCTCTTGCACTCGGCGGGCGAACAGCCCTATTTCTGGCATGCCACCTGTAGGTAATGTTGCAATGCCAACAAAGCAAACATGCCTGACAGAAAGTACGAGAAAGTAAGGCTTCAAGTAAAACCTTATGTTTCTTTACATTAGTTTTGCCATACGCTACTGATTAGCTTTGGTGATTTAAAAGCCGCCAAATTTGGCAATCAAAAATACAACTAAGAAGTACGGTACAATTAACAGCTGATGTGTATTAAAAGTACATTACTTACAAATACTTCATAGAGCTCATCAAAAGACAAGACTGGCACATTGAACTTAATGGCAAAAAAATACTACCTTAGTATGCCAACACAGAGCGGACAAACTGAGATGAATGCAAACTTGTAAATGAGAAGTGTAAGAAAACAAGCTATAACAACTGAACAGTTCAGTTATCATTATCAACTCGGTGTTTGATGTTTAAAAAACAAACAAGATTTTCTTATTAAAATGTTTTGTTTATTTCCACATCAAATCTGAAAGGTATCCTGTGTATTGTAATCGGACTGATTGAAACACATTTACACTCATATACCAAAAAGCCGCCACTTAACTGCTACCTCATATAGCTGGATGAGAGTCAAAATATCAGAAACAGCTGCACAACAAGTGCAGTTCTACACTCCTACAAACTACAACAATAATCACATTATTCAACTGTTGCAACTGAGACCTAAAATGAGCCTTGTACTGAATTTCATTAGATTGTGCAAGTCATCAGTGATGTCGCTGGTCGTTTCATGGCTCGTCAAGCTTATAAACATTAGCTTTCTAGCAACACTGAGCTTTTATTGTAAGTGTGTGTGGTGAAGCTTTACCTTGGACGGCTCCTCTACAGCGGAGGCTTGATATCGCTTCATTCTCTGAAAGACTGTGCTATCAGCGCAGCCTCCCTCTGGGCCATACTTGTGTGGGTAGTCTGAGGAAAAAAGGCCGATACAACACTGTCAGGATTATGGAGACAAAGTTAGCAACGTAACACCTCTGAGTCTCTCTTGTTTCGGATGCTATGCTATTCATTATCATCTAAGGCAGGGGTGTCAAACTCAAATACAGAGTGGGCCAAAATTTAGAACTGAACAAAGCCGCGGGCCAAGGTTGAACAAATTAACCTTTTAATAGGGACCCAAACAAGTTTTGCATTGAATATTGAACAAGCAACGCTTATATAACTTTATAGTGACATGCAAAATCGAGTTTCAAATAATAATAATAATAATTAAAAAATATCAATGGCATCCATCCATCCATTTTCTACCGCTTATTCCCTTCGGGGTCGCGGGGGGCGCTGGAGCCTATCTAATAAATTAGAAAATAAAATAACAATGAATAAACCAACCATTCAGGACTTAAACTGCTCAGTTTGCAACACACTGATCTAATCTGATGTGCCCAAGCCAGATACCTGGCATCTTTTCTTGGAT
Organism: Nerophis lumbriciformis; assembly: GCF_033978685.3. Taxonomy (NCBI): domain Eukaryota; kingdom Metazoa; phylum Chordata; class Actinopteri; order Syngnathiformes; family Syngnathidae; genus Nerophis; species Nerophis lumbriciformis. The sequence goes on along the minus strand of NC_084557.2, from coordinate 35,588,326 downwards.
GCTAGTTCATTAATGTCGGGGCTCAGGCTTTGAGCTGAGGCATCTTTCATTATCGAACGAAGTTGTTCATCAGTCATTATATCTCGACTACCCGGACCACAGTCTTGGGGGCGTGCTTTAAAGGCACTGCGTTTATCGTCCTCCACGAGCTGTCGTCACGTCTGCTTTTCATCCATTCCAACAACGTGCCGGCCCGATCACAAAATGTGTGACTTCAGCACGCTCACACACGTAAATGCAATGCATACTTGGCCAACAGCGATACAGGTTACACTGACGGTGTCCGTATAAATAACTTTAACACTGTTAGAAATATGCGCCACACTGTGAATCCACACCAAACAAGAATGACAAACACATTTCGGGAGAACATCCGCACCGTAACACAACATAAACAAATACCCAGAATCCCATGAAGCCCTAACTCTTCCGGGCTGCAATATACACCCCCGCTACCACCAAAATTACATGGCGGGCCAAATTTGGCCAGAGTTTGACACCCATGATCTAGGGCAGGGGTCGGCAACCCAAAACGTTGAAAGAGCCATATTGGACCAAAAATACAAAAACAAATCTGTCTGGAGCCACAAAAAATTAAAAGCCATATTACATACAGATAATGTGTCATGAGATATACATTGAATTAAGAAGACTTAAAGGAAACTAAATTACCTCAAATATACCTACAAATGAGGCATAATGATGCAATATGTACATATAGCTATCCTAAATAACATGTTAGCATCGATTAGCTTGCAGTCATGCAGTGACCAAATATGTCTGATTAGCACTCCACACAAGTCAATAACATCAACGAAACTCACCTTTGTGCATTCATGCACAACGTTAAAAGTTTGGTGGACAAAATGAGACAGAAAAAGAAGTGGCATAAAACACATCCCCGAAAGTCGGAGAAAGTTGTACATGTAAACAAACTACGGTGAGTTCAAGGACCGCCAAAATTAGTAGGACAAAACGGCGCTCGCCAAATACTCGAATCAGTGAAGCATGTTTAATATAAACAGTGTGCTTTATAACAATTAGGGAGGTTTGTGTCATGATTGTCCTCCTACAGAAACCATATTTAAACAAAAAAAAAATATTTTTTCCCCTCATCTTTTTCCATTTTTCATACATTTTTGCAAAAGCTCCAGAGAGCCACCAGGGCGGCGCTAAAGAGTCGCATGCGGCTCTAGAGCCGCGGGTTGCCGACCCCTGATCTAGGGGGTATGCTTACACGCCACTCAAGACTCCCTCCATCCCTTGCTCTGCGGTGTGAGTTTGTACTGTACTTCATTGATTTATTACTTTCTCTATGTAAAAAGGTGTCCGTGATGTTCACTATTCTAAGCAACGCTGTGCAGACAGTCTGAATGAGCTAGTAGCCTGAGGCCATATCCATATGAACACGGAGAGTTACAAAACGCATATTTGGGGTTAAAACGATTTCCATCCACACAAGTGTAGTTTCAAAACGGTCTATGAAACGCATACACTTGCTGTCATGCCCATTTTGTCGAATCAGAAGCCTGGAAAAAGCAGCCACAGCTGACTTGGTGGCATTACACCTCTATTATTAATATGTTTATTTTGATATACTAGACATGTACATTATCTTTAAAACTAGCCTGAGCAATCGTATCCAAAACAGCTGACTGTCATTAGCGCTGGTGGGAGTGTCACAAAGCCTATTTTGATGCGTTTTTTTGTCAACGTTGAGTGATAATGGAAGCCTATTTACATTCAAACACACAGTAAATCCTCTTATAGTGTGTTTGAAGGCAGCAAGGCAATGTTTGTTGAGCTTTGAAAATGACAGCGCACAGCCATGACGTCATCAAAGGAGTACAAGTCTCTATTTTTGCTGTGTACACACATACGCTGGGCGGAGAGTTTTGGAACTCTACACCTTGGCCAGCGTTTGCAAAATCTGCGTTTTTAAAGACACAAGAGTGTGGACAAGCGGCCTAAACGCAGAGATAAGTATGCGTTTAATAAGTATCTGTGTTCATGTGGACATGGCCTAAGAGGAAGATCATATTACTCAGATCATGTTACTCAGCTAATGCACACTCTGGGTAGCGCTGCTCCTCAGTGGGGTTTCACACCAGCCTGCCTACATCAATTAGGTTGGACTAACCTAACACTTCTGGATCAAACATAATATATGCATAGAGCAAATTACACTAAACAAAGTTTTAGGTTATTGAGATTGTGAAGTTGTCAGGAACTCACGTATGTCGTCTTCGTGGTACATGACGGAGTGGAAAGGCACGTCTTTACCCTCCAGGTATCTCTCAGCAGGCTCCACGTAGTAGTTGCCGTGGTAACTCTGAATGAAGCCCTCAAATTTACCGTCCACGATGGAGCCATGAGCCAAGGTACCTTTCTCTCCTGGGAAGACAAATTACTGTTATTAAAGACAGAGCAGTCATCAAAAGTCAGCAGTTGTTGTACATTCCTTGCAGCGGTGCTGTGGAAAGAGCAATATTGTTTCTTCTCCAGTACGAGCTCGGCAGTACTTGTGAGCAGTGCCATGCTGAGCAGAGTAGGTACTGTGCAGTGAGAAATATATTGATATAACAATTTTCTCACCATAGATTTCTCCGGTGTAGATGTGAGAGGTATCATAGGTTGATTCTTCTCCTGAAACATCCACCTTCAAATCAGGGGTGAACAAGGTAGCATCTCTCTTCATGCGTAGATTAAAATGCCTGAAATAAAAAAAGGTGAAAATGCTAAAAAGTATGGATGTGCGCAATACAACGTAAACCGTTGGCCAACCAAAAAGTAACCATTTTGGTTGGCCAAGCGGACGTGACGACAGGCTGTCCTCACTCAGGTCCGCATGGACCTGGAGGGGGCGTGCCTTAAGTCCGGCTGGAAATCGGGAGAAATTTGGGAAATTCAGAAGGGTTGGCAAGTATGAGATATTCTCACTTCTTTTCTTTTGTCGAGCACAAAGAAAAGAACATTTTAGTTAAATGTAAGTTGTGTCTTGGATCAAAGATCCCGTCTACTGCCCAAAACAACAATTCAAATCTGCCTGGTTAGGCTTTGTGTATGTCACGTGTGCCTTCCTTAGGTGAAGCCAGGTTTACAGCTATGTTGTTATGATGCGGTTTGTTACTTACTGTATGTATGTTATGTTGCAGCTATTTAAAATAGTTGTGTCAATTTGTTCTGGCCTGAAATAAATTGGCTCTTTGAAACATATCTTTGTCTTTGTGTGTTGTATGTAGACCACATTGCTTAACAAAGTTCAGTGATGCAAATGCATGTCAAGTTGATCAACACATTGTATTATTCTCCAGTGCAATAACAGCACTGAAATGAAGGCTAAAAGGGCATTAATGGGAGCTTTTTTTTTTTTTTTTTTTTTTTTTAAAGAAGAAAAAGTAACTAAATAGTTACTTTTCAAAGTAACACATTACTTTTTGGTGTAAGTAACTGAGTTAGTAACTGGGTTACATTTGAAATAAAGTAACTAGTGACTGTAACTAGTTACTGGTGTTCAGTAACTAACCCAACACTGGTAATAGATAGTAGTGTTTGAGTAGTTAGTACTATTGACTTTGTTTTGCTCAAACAATTGTATGTAATACAAGAGTATAAGTAACTAGTTTGAATATTGTGTTAATTGTATAACTGTCGAAAGCACTAACCATAAATAAATTGAAACATTTATGATAAAATAGACATATGCTTCTTATTGCAATTTATAACCTTTTGGCGTTAAATAAGATAGTGAACATACTAGACAACTTCTCTTTCAGTAGTATATAAGCAAATGGGTTACACAGTCTCCTAATTTGGCTGCTCACATATGCGGTAACATATTATGTCATTTCACATTGTATTAATTTGTCAAAATTATGAGGGACAAGCGGTAGAAAATGGATGGACGGATGATTTCATACCAAAGACTATAAAAATGGGACCCATTACCTCCCTGCTTGGCACTCAGCATCAAGGGTTGGAATTGGGGGTTAAATCACCAAAATGATTCCCGGGCGCGGCCACCGCTGCTGCCCACTGCTCCCCTCACCTCCCAGGGGGTGATCAAGGGTGATGGGTCAAATGCAGAGAATAATCTCGCCACACCTAGTGTGTGTGTGACAATCATTGGTACTTTAACTTTAACTTTATTTATCTACTTGTTCATTTAATGTTAATATCTGGTTACTTTCTGTTGTAACATAGTTCTATCTACACTTCTGTTAAAATGTAATAAGGACTTATTCTTCTGTTGTATGGATGCCGTACATAAGTTTTGAGTGATACTAAAAATGTGGGTATCAATCCAATCAATACCAGTTAAGGATTATATGTTGTTCATAACTAAAATTCTCCTGTGTTCAGGGACGTATTTCCTGAGTTCATAAAGAATATAAAAAGACAACAAATTTTGTAATGTTACAAATAGACAATCACATTATCGACTACATACGGCTCTTGTACTTGGTATCGTTAGACTCAATATTTGTATAGATCCACCAATTTGTTACATACAGGAGCGCTTGCTAGCTGTTAGCAGTTAGCTATTGCATCTTTCTATGATATGGAGTGAAGCTTGTTTAGCTATTCCTCGTCCTGCAGGGATGATACTTGTAAAATATGCAGTTTATTTGTCACCATGGAGCCGAAAATTAGTGATTTAGAAGTAGCTAAAACACTGTGGACAGACGTTAGCCACTTGCTAGCTATAAGCTAGCTAGCTATGTTTTTAAGCACCGCTCAGTATTTACCTTTGTCGTTATTTTAAAGCCAAAATATGTCCATTCTCCCTCTTCGGCCTCCATACTATTTCCACTTGTGGTCTGCGCGTGTGTTGACGACTCAAGACATGTGTCTCGTGCGCCATCAGGGCCATGAAAAAAGTACCGGTATTTTTCAAAGGCTGTATGGTACCTTTTCGAATCTATTAGTACCGTGTTACTTTATTAGTACCGCTATATCGTACAACCCTACATGAGATTGTAATCAGCAGCATAAAATCCTGATCAGAGCATCCCTAATAAACAGTACAACTGGCATATTTTTAAAATGATGATCAAAAATGTTTGAAATTCTTCAGGGATGATTGCTCGTGGAATTCAGCCTCACTAAGGGAGGTAGACAACATTTATACATGCAGCCTGTGAGAGGAATATCAATAATGCAAATGATAGGGTGAAAGCAAGAACATGGAAGAGTGTATTTAGTTTTTTTTTAAATACATTGCCATCAGATCCTAAACATCTGGTCTTTTCAAATGTTTTTCTGTTTGTAAGATGGGATTCATTGGGCAAATTAACAGGAAGTTGAGGAAAAACATGTTTGCCCTTGTTCTCACAATAAAGCAATGGAAAGCTGTATTCAAACTTGGCAGGTAGAAAGACACATCGTGTTTGTATGCCCACTATTAATTGCGTGTCCTCACACTGCTAAGTTATTATTATTTTTTAAATTAGGCGGTTCTGATAAAAAAAAGTCGTTTGCAATGATATATTGAATATTCTAAGCATATTTAGGCATGTTTCAGTGAGGCTCATGCAGAGTAGAACCTTGCTGCAAAGTGATTGTTCAGAGGGATAATTGTGTATGTCGCTTTGTTGGTGAGAATTCAAAGGAGGAAAGAAGCTGACACATCTTTGCTTTTCAAGGAAACAGACGTCTTCCTTCCGTGTTCTTTCCTCATATCATTGTCCTGCCTAGCGGAGTCTGAGGTTGGCAACAGCAGGCTCTGCTCAACGCAGGATGATAAACAGTGACTGCCAAGCACTGAGCCAGATGGTCATGGAGAGGGTGAAGACATTGGTACAAAACGCCTCCTCAGTATACAAAATTAAAAACTATATGATTTAATAAAAAGAGGTTCTTACTCTTTTGTTGATGACCTATTTTAATGAGTCTCATCAAAATACATTTCAATGCTGAACACTATAGCGCTGAAAGTGTGACGTCCAACACAATGCATCATGGCTCTTTAATGCATCGGAATGGCATCTTTATGTTGGGTTCAATGCAAGACTGTCCTAAAGTTGTTTTTTTCTTTAACAAGTTCCAAATATGTCACAAAAGTGCGGCATTAATAACTGCCACAGTAATTGTCATGATTGCTTCAGGGGAAAAAAAGATTTGGTGAGAATTGCCTCATTTTCAGCACAAAAGCAAAGCTTAGAAACTCAACTAATGAGCAAAGAAACAGGCGGCGAATGTCTGTAATTGCTTGTATAACTTGTATTCTCGGAAGTGAAAACCAGTGGTGGTCAATCAAGCCAAGATGGCTGTTGACAGCAAGAAGCGCACAAACTGAGTACAAAAGAGGCTTAAATCTTCCTGCAAAAAGCAGATACGAGCAAAAAAAATCGAACTATTCAATGGAATACAGCCCTATACATTATCAAAGAAAGATTTGTCGAGTGATATCAAGGATTATACGACCGTCGCGTTCCCAGACACATTAAACTATTGTACTGAAGATGCCATTCAACAAGACAAAACCGATACTTCTTCGTGTGTGGCTGGGTCAAGGAAATTGGTATAAAGATTCTCTCGGATAAATATGCATCGTTTATGCTCGGGTAAGGTTGCATTTCATGATTTGACTTTGCGTCTAAATAAGCCATGTTTGTTGCAGTTGTTGTGCGGCGTTTACGAGTATACATGTTTTTGTCTGTCTTCATCAAAATATAGCTATAGTTGTCAACACTGTGTATGTGCTGAAAGCTTCAATAATGATTGCTGCCTTTGGTAAAAGCGTAAGGTTTTGTTCCCATTTGCTTTCTTTTTATTTCGAAACACTCAGAGCAAACGTGTTTAAGGAATACAAATAATATCAAGCTAATACCTAAATGGGAAATAATAAACTTTAAAAGTCTAACAAACAAACCTTTAACAAAATGATTACTGCAAACGTGTGCATTCTTCGACTCTGCTCCCTTTGTCTGGAGTGCGAGCTGCATGCTGAATTACACTCTAAAGAAATGTTTATCCTTTTCGAAATTAGAACAATTCGTACAGTCAAAAACAACAAAAGCATACGGCTTTTTATCTTTGAGAAATGCTAAATGGCGCCTACTACCCATTGAGCACAGAGCTAACTTGACCACCACGCATATTTAATAGGCGGGACGTGAGCCGGACGTGATGTCAGTAAAGTCCAAGTAATATATCAGCTGTATAAAATGACAAACCTCCTTTTGTACGCCATCACCTGGTACATGTTCGTGTGTTCATGGCATATCCAGACTGTTGTTTGTTAGCTTTGTTGCTCAGACAGCAATGTGTTTATTTTATTTCAGATTGGGGTATGTCATTTCTTAATAGGGAAAGATGTTAATATCTTTTGTGTTCATGTTAGCATTTAGGCTAGCGCCGGTCAGTCTGTGAATTTATGAAAGCGCGATTATCTATCACGGCTTTTTGATCATTTTAATACAAAACGGTAATACTACCGGTAACCGTCGCAAGTTTTAACCCAGATATAACGAATACCGTTTATCAATACATACATCAATATCCCTACTCTATTTACATGTCACGACCTGCTAACACAAAATAACTACTTTTAGAAACACAGCACCTTGCTCACATAGATACTCACACTGCTCTTCTGGCTTTCTACCAACAGGTAAGATAGTGAGCTGATGCTGAGAAATCGTCTCTGAGTATAGTATTCTGGATTATAAATCATGCCTCGCACCTGTATAGTAGTAGGTTGTGACGATAAATTCAACTTAGTCGGAGAAATCACTAGGAAGACAACAAAAGAAGCTTGTTTCATCTCAGCATTTTACATCTGAGGAGTGAGGATTTTTTCTGAATTGATCATCTAAACAGGGAACAAAAGTATTGCGCTGAAAAGGTACACTAGTCGGCATCCCAGTGAAAACGGACATCGTAAGTGACGGTTTTATTATGTTCTTATTTTGCATTTCGTGTGTCTAGCACTTAGCACTACAAGCCTGCCATGATTAGTGGTGGTGGTAGTTGTTGGAAATACCGATCGTTGCTATGTGCTTTGTGAAATCAATGTGTGTGAAAGAAGTTTCTCTAATGCTTAATGGTTAAGGTATACAAAATGTTTCTAGATGTTTCTGGGGTTATTTAGAGGGTTTTATACACGGAATAGATTGTATTCCATTACCTGCATTGTTAGCCGCCATGGGTGGAAGGGTCGCACTAATATCCAATGAAAACTTTAACCTTAGACCTAACCTAAATAATACATATAATATAATTTGAGGTGCTTACTATGGAGGTCCGTCACACCACTACCTCTCCATCTGGCTGTTATCTATTGCCCCCCTGGGCCCTATTCTGGCTTTGTCAGCGAATTTCCAGAGTTTGTTGCTGATCTAGTGACACACGCAGATAATACAATTATAATGGGGGATTTTAATATTCATATGAATACCCCATCAGACTCTCCTTGCATGGCGCTCCAGACTATAATTGATAGTCTTACACAAATAATAAATATGAACCCACGCATCGCAACGGTAATACGATAGATCTAGTCCTTGTCACCACCTCCTAAGTTATGATACTCCCGTACACTAAAATAATGTCCGATCACTACCTTATAAAATTTGAAGTTCTGACTCATAGTCAACAAACTTCTAACAACCAATGCTTTAGCAGCCACCATAGTAATGCTGCCACAACTACGACTCTTGCTGGCCTATTGCCCACGGTATTGGCACCATTCCCAAATTATGTGGGCTCTATCGATAACTTCACTAACAACTTTAACGATTCTCTGCGCAACGCTGTAGATAGTATAGCACCACTAAAGCTAAAAAAGGCCCCTAAAAGGCGTACCCCCTGGTTCACAGAAAAAAACAGAGCTCTTAAACTATCATGTAGAAAGCTGGAACGCAAATAGCATGCGACTAAACTTCAGGTTTTTCATCAAGCACCACACCTAAAACTAATTACTACACAAAGCTTATCTGGCTAAATAGAAACGATCCTAAATATTTGTTTAGTACAGTAGCGTAGCTAACCCAACAAGAGGCTTCCCCCAGTAGCTCCACCCACTCGGCAGATGACTTTATGCAATTCTTTGCTAAAAAAATGTAACTCATTAGAAAGGAGATTAATGATAACGCGTCCTAGCTCCAATGGGTTCTATTAACACATACAAATGTATGTACAATGGATATTTAGCTCCAAAATAATCTCTCTCTTTTTGAAGAAATAACATTAGAGGAACTCCTGCAACTCGTAAATGGGACAAAACAAATTCCTGGGAAACTTATCAAGGCACTGTTTGTAATATTAGGACCATCAGTGCTAAATATTAACTTATCACTTTCCTCTGGTATTACTTCCCTAGCATTCAAAACAGCAGTTATTCACCCTCTGCTCAAAAAACCTAACCTAGATTCTGACCTCATGGTAAACTACCGGCCGGTGTCCCACCTTCCCTTTATTTCGAAAATCCTCGAAAAAATTGTTGCCTGACTAATGACCTATTGCCAACTATGGATGCTGATACATCATCCATGTTGCTGCTACTTGATCTCAGCGGTGCTTTCGATACCGTCGATCATAACATTCTATTAGCATGTATTAAAACATGCATGGTATGTCAGACTTAGCCTTTTCTTGGTTTCACTGCTATCTTACTAACAGAATGCAGTGTGTCTCCCATAACAGCGTGCCCTCAAAGTATGTTACGGTAACGTGCAGAGTTCCACAGGGGTCGGTTCTTGGCCCTGCACTCTTAAGTATCTATATTCTGCCGCTAGTTGACATCATACGCAAATATGGTGTTAGCATTCACTGTTAAGCTGATGGCACCCAACTTTACATGCTTCTAAAGCTGACCAACATGCCAGATTGGAGTCATTTGAAGGCGTGTCAAAATGAAATCAAACAATGGATGTCCAGCAACGCTTTGCATCCTAACGCTAAGAAAACAGAAATGTTAAATATCGGTTCTGTTAGACACCGGCACTTATTTAATAATACCACTTAAACATTTGTGGTCCCTTCCAAGGTTTCTCGTTTTTCCCATTGGGTTAAGTTTTTTCTTGCCCTGATGTGGGATCTGAGCCAAGGATGTCGTTGTGGCTTGTGCAGCCCTTTGAAACATTTGTGATTAAGGGCTATTTAAGTAAACTTTGATTGATTGATTGATTGAAAAGTCCTGCAGCACATTTACTAGTGCAAAGCTCGACAAACTGTTAATAGTTAAATGTCCTCCAAAGAGCACACAAGGTTGTCTTTTAGGGGTGTAACGATTTGTTTTAACAACAATTTGATTTGATTGAATATTTGTGGTTGTCCATAAGATGTACGATTTATAATTTTTTTAGAATGATAAGAACCAAAACAATTCAGTAGGTTGAAATGTATTCAGTAACTTTTTGGCAAAAAATGATGACTGCCGCACAACAAGAGATAAAAAGAAGGAGCTTATTGACTACGGAGTGGTCTATAATGGTTACAATTACTTTTGCAGAGCCTAAATACACAGTAGCAGTTATCCAATAAGTAAGAAAAGTTGGTTTTGCAAAATAAGTTGAAACAAAACGCCAGATAATATATCTCCTAATAGGTGCCATTTTGAGTGCGCCTTATAGTATATATAAATAATTATGTACACACTTATACACATACATACTGTACACACACACACACACACACACACACACATATACATATATATACATATATATATATAATATATATATATATATATACACACACATATACATATACATATATATATGTATATATATATATACACACACATAAATATATATATAGATATATACACACACATATACATATATACATACACACATACATACATACAGTATATATTAACACATACATATACTGTACACACACACATATATATATATTTATACACATACATATGTATATATGTGTATGCATATATTTGATATATATTTGATGTATATATATATATATATATATATATATATATGTTATGTACATTTACCTGTACTAAATGTATGTACATATACATGCTGTATTGGGACAGATCCATTAAGGGTTTGAGCAGAAATATGTCGTAACAGAACTGTTCGTGCACACATTTTTTTAAAGAATGTCTAACTGAAAGTAGCAAGAAAATAGATACTATTATCACTTGATAGCGTGTGTCCGGGTGGAAGAACAAGTATACCGACTCCTATTTCACTGTTGCGCCATCAACACGTGACTCAAGAGCCAAAGCTTTGTGGTAAGAGAAAATGAGCAGTAATTATTGTAGTGTTATTATACAGTAATTAAATAAAGGATTAGCACTTTCTCTCCCTGACAACATATTGCCAGCAAACAGGTCAATGATTTAGTAAAGTTACCATAGTATAGTCTGCTGGTACTTCATTTCAGGTGTAAACTATATATAAAAACGTTTAATAACATGAAAGAGACTACAGAAAAAAACAGAAAATATCATTAGTTAAAAGTTGACCAACCTTCCGTGTGCATGAAAGTCTAAATGAAGAAACTGGTCTTCAGAAGAGAGTGCTCTTTTGGCCCTCTGATGCTTGCTGTGAACAACCTCTGTGTCGTAGGAAAGGCCTTCATAGTGCCTGATGTACTTGTTGAGGGGATTCCGATACTGTCCTGTGGAGTGTAGGAAACACAGACAATAATTATGAAGTCCCATAAGTAAGGCTATTTATGCAGCATTTCACTACAGTGAGTACAAACCTCACACTTTAACAACCGTTTTTTTAATTACAGATTGTGTTCTTAACGGACGATACGAAAGAAATTAAACTTGGATACACGTAGGAGTAGTCAGTATACAGCAGTATAGATTTACTATCCACTGTAAATGACTCAATACACAGCCATTATTGTCTAAATAGCTGGCAAACATGATGAGTACAAAGACAGTTGAGTCTTGCCGTACTGTCAGGCAATGTGGTAGCAGCATTTCAACATGTAATGTGACATTCTGAAGCAGAGCATGATCCCCTCCCACATGATAATGAGCAAAAACACACCTTCAACATGATAAGTACCTCTGTGAACTTTGTGACGAAAATGAACGAGTATCCTAGACAGGTACGTCTTCAGACCTGAACCCAATTGACAACCTGATTTTCATTGGATAGTAAAAGATCTATATATACTGCGGTATTCTGACTACTCTTACGTGACCCTTACGAGTCCTGGGCATGACGTTAAAGTGCATCCAGCAGTGGAGGCTCCTTTATGGGGTCTTGGGGCACTAGGAGGTTAACCCCTTTACTACTGTAACCCCAGGTGGCCCATGGCAAAGGCCTAGTACCTGACTGCCCCCTAGCCAGGGATACGGTGAAGACCTCAACGGCGGAGCAGGCGGAAGATGGTAGATTTAAGAACTACCACAACAGCTGCGATGGCAGAAGAAGCTGCAGCAGAAAAGGGTCCCCAGTCGTCTTGGACTCTATGCCACTGGACCCTGACCCGATTCTGTCAAGGATCGTGTGGTGACTGTCTGTGCACCAGTCTCCCCACGTTAAACTAAGTCACGCACAGGCATCCTCCATAAAGGGATAGACCCCTACCAGGAGGATCGTCATACTCGTTCCAGTGACCGCCGATGATGATGATACTGCTTTGCAAGTTGCACACAGACTACTCTAAATTATATTTAATTTTAATTTGTATTATTGTCTTTTGAGAAGATACAATAAAACATATCCTGCTGAAAACGTCTCGGTATGATGACGTCAGCGCGTGATGTCGCGGATTGTAGCGGACATTTTGGGACAGCATGGTGGCCAGCTATTAAGTCGTCTGTTTTCATCGCAAAATTCCACAGTATTCTGGACATCTGTGTTGGTGAATCTTTTGCAATTTGTTCAATGAACAATGGAGACAGCAAAGAAGAAAGCTGTAGGAGGGAAGCGGTGTATTGCGGCCGACTTCAGCAACACAAACACGGCCGGTGTTTCATTGTTTACATTCCCGAAAGATGACAGTCAATCTTTACCATTGGCCTGTGGAGAACTGGGACAACAGAGACTCTTACCAGGAGGACTTTGAGTTGGATACGCAGACACAGTACCGTGAGTACGCTTCCAAACATTTGATCGCTTGCCCGTACGTGCGTGCCGCTATGTGCATGTCACGTACGTAACTTTGGGGACTTTGGGGAAATATATGTGCTGTATGAACTTTGGGAAGGTGAACGATACTTTGGGCTGTGGGATTGAGTGTGTTGTGCAGGTGTTTGAGTTGTATTGGCGGGTTATATGGACGGGAGGGGGGAGGTGTTTGTCATGCAGGATTAATTTGTGGCATATTAATTATAAACCTCGTTGTGTTGTGGCTAATAGAGTATATATGTCTTGTGTTTATTTACTGTTTTAGTCATCCCCAGCTGAATATCAGGTCCCACCCGCCTCTCACAGCATCTTCCCTATCTGAATCGCTCCCACTGCCCTCTAGTCCTTCACTCTCACTTTCCTCATCCACGAATCTTTTATCCTCGCTCAAATTAATAGGGAAATCATCGCTTTCTCGGTCCAAATCGCTCTCGCTGCTGGTGGCCATGATTGTAAACAATGTGCGGATGTGAGGAGCTCCACAACCTGTGACGTCACGCTACTCGTCTGCTACTTCCGGTACAGGCAAGGCTTTTTTATCAGCGACCAAAAGTTGCGAACTTTATCGTCGATGTTCTCTACTAAATCCTTTCAGCAAAAATATGGCAATATCACGAAATGATCAAGTATGACACATAGAATGGACCTGCTATCCCCGTTTAAATAAGAAAATCGCATTTCAGTAGGCCTTTAATGTTAGGGGATGTACTCACTTTTGTGACATCGTTATGGTTACTGTCCATTTTACCTACTGGCAAGTAGGTTCAACAATAAAGGCTAATGTGGATCAATTATGTTGTTGTTTCTGTAACATGCTTGTTTTTTACAAGACAAGGTTTGTTAGCCTTGCGCTCAAGCCCCAACCTGGAGGACCAGTTTTTTCTGGGCAAATTACATATATACACTCAAGTACAAATAATTGTGTTGTACATATTATATGCACTCAAATATGATCGGGATCGTTGATGGCGAGTAATTTGAGTTTGATCACGGTGATCAGCTGTTAGGGTATTTCCTCGATCAAACTTGGCGGAACTGTGTTAGAAGTTACCGCAGTAGTAAACAGTATGGAAGAAACGATGCTTGGTAAATCATACACGGAACAATCCACCTTTATTGACTGTGATCCTGTGTGTGTCTGTGAATGTGTGTGTTTGTGTACGTTTGCATGTGTTTTTGTGAAAATTATTGTGTCCGTGTATGTGTGAGACCATCCCGTTCCACCGCGCAAAAATCAGGCTCTTCACAGCGTAATTAATGTTCAATCTGCGTTGTGCCTCTTCCCATTACACAGCTCGGAAGTGCAGCCCAGAATAACAAAATAAAAAAATATGACTAACACTAGCATAGAAGTTGAAACAACATTTGGAAGGAGCAGCAGCTTTAGTGACAGGCACCAGTAATCCTGCCCTGAATGAGGACTTGCAGGCACTCACACGAGTCTTTATTAGTCCCCACTGGGAGAATAAACAAACCCACTAATTTAATCAGAATAAGGCATTTTTATATCTAAATATTTTTAATCAGACTTATTGTTTATGTGTCTGCAAAGATTCAACTCCTCTGATATAACATTTACTAAAGACTCTGCATACTTGTAGCGAAAAAGAAGTAAAACTGTGGCCCTAAAACAAAGGTACGGACAGGTGCATGTGGTTTTACCTGTACTGTTGCAATTCTAGTAAGCACAATTATATATACGAACAAAATGACAGTTGTCAGCTGCATATATTACCTCAATCAAACATGGCCGGAATGTCTGTTACAAGATACAGCAATAGTAAACAGTATGGATGCAACAGTACTCGCTATAATCCTGCACGGGGCTATCCGACTTGAAAGTATCAGTAAACTGGAAAAACAAGTTCCCTCTATATTGAAGCTATTATCATACATATCTGATTTATGACACCTAAAGACTTCCAAAGTTGCGAATAAATAAATATGATCAAAATAGTATCAATCTCTCTGTGATTACCAAGCTTTTTAAGAGATAATGAGGAAGCCAGACACGTCATCGCGTGACGTAGTGGTAGGGACCGCAGGATCCCTTCCCTACCAAAAACAAAGCAAATCGTGCAGACTTTGTCAGAGCCAATAACGATTACTTTGGGCAAAATTATGATCCAGAACCTTATATCGCCAAGGAGAATGAGCTACAAGTTTTAGAAGCTCTGCTAAACAAATCCAGCTTTAATGAAACACTATAGCATCATGTAGCAGTATTGCTAAGTGCTAAACAAGAAATACAAACTACAAACATAATAAAATGATAGCTTTCTGTAAAATGTCTTCTCTTACTTTGATGACAACTGATATGATGTACATTTTCACATTTAGATGAACAATTACTCATGATGCACACGTAGGGTTAACAAGGAAGTCTCCCTGCAGACACTGTCTTGTGTGAATTGAATGTCACAGATGAACAACTTCTAGAGTCAAGGCTCCTATTATCCAGATGAGTGGCATAATCTAGAACCTATGTGTCAATGTCAAGGCCCGCGGGCCAGTGCCGGCCCGCAAATTATCTATGGCCCCCGGGTTGATATTTGATTAGTATTAGAACCGGCCTGCAGGCCACAGCCGCCTGCTGCTGTTTTGCACGCACCACTACTTTATCAGTGTTGGCACTAGGAAATTTCAAAATGGGGTCCCCATCAAGTCATAAAAATGGGGTCCCACAGTAAAATTTTTGGGGTCCCACTTTTTTGTAACCGTTTTGAAAACAAATAATAAATGTATGTATTATCCTGTTATATCTCACATTCTATATTGTGTTTTTGAAAAATGTTGTCATAAACATTACTTGATTCAACCCAAAAAAATTATACAAAAGAAAACACATTTTTATACATATGTAAATTTATTCAGTTATAAACATTCATTCACTTTCTTCTTTCTTTCATGGGTCTAAACTTTACCCCTGCCGGTATTTTTTTCTATATTTTTATTGTAATATTTTCAGAATGTATTTGTTCTATTTTTGGCCAAAGTAAGACAAAGAAAACAATCTGAAGTTGTCTTAATTTTTTGGTTTTAATGCCATTATTTAAATAGTCTGGTCCGCGTGTGCACAGATTTTCCTCAATGCAGCCCCTGAGCTAAAATGAGTTTGACACCCCTGATCTAGAATAACTTTGACGAGCCGAGATGCTATGATGCAGGAGCAGCAGGACATCACTGCGGCTCACAGTAAAGGCAGCAAGGGGCTACTTAGTTGTCTGTATCATTGCACCGCTAAGAAATAGTTTGTTCACGTTAGAGCTTATAATAACAACATCGCTAATATTTAGTTAATATTCAGGTAATGATGTGTATAAAGAGTAAGGCTGAAACGACGCGTCGACGTAGTCGACGTCATCGGTTACGTAAATATGTCGACGCCGTTTTTGTGCGTCGGCGCGTCGCATATTTACGTCACACTACTTTACTGTCATGGCGGAGCGCAAAGCAGACGATGCGAGCGAGGGGAAAAAAGCACGCCAAAAGTCGTCAAAAGTGTGGGAGTATTTCAATAAACGGCCTAATAATGTTGTTGTATGCACACTGTGTCGAACGGAAATGGCCTATCATAGCAGCACAACGGCTATGAACGAACATTTGAAAAGAAAACCCCCGACAGCGTTCTTGCCATCACCATCAACAAGTCAATCGTCCACGTGCGTATACGTTGTCATTATTACACAAAAACATGAATGTGTCATTTGTATCTGCGTTGTAAATTCATAAACTAAAGCACCGTTTCGCTCTGAGAGGCGCGTTTGGCGTGCCTGTTCAGTGTTTACAAAGACGCGCTCCTCTTTAACGCTGTGGAGAGGCGGCGGCGGCGGCGAGCGAGCGGCGAGGCGCGCCGGGAGCGACGCCGCAATCGTGCCCAGGTGCGCGATCCGCGCAGTTGGAAGAGAAAAGACTTTGTGTAAAATTAAAAGATTGTAAACCTGGCAAAGCCGTCTGGCGTTCAGTCTGTCGGTCCTGAAAGAACCCCACGGCACAAGACGTGTCACAAACGCTAACGTTAATTAGTTGTGCAAATACCTTTTACAACATTAACAGTTACATATACTATGCACAAACCAACAATTAACTTTCACTTTAATCATACTATCATTGTTGTGTTATTAAGCAAAATAAGCAATACTTTTACTTTTGTTGAAATGTTTACACTGTACACTTTTTTGTATTGGATGTTTATCTTTATTTTTGCACATTTTAAAGCAAAATAAGCAATACTTTTACTTTTGAAATGCTTATACTATTCCAGAATATTAAGATTTGCACTGGATGTTTACTTTTATATTTGCACATTAAAAAGCAAATAAGCTACTTTTAATTTTGTTAAATGTTAAAAGTTTTAAATGTTTACATTGTTACAGAATATTTTGTCATGTTGTTGTCAATGTTGACTGAGTGGCCATACTTTTTTTTTTGTAAATAAAAGCCATGCCTTTTGAAAAAACTGGCCTACATTTATTTTTTCCTCTTCATTTTAAATAAATAAAAAAAATCGGTAAAAGGAAAAATAATCTATAGATTAATCGAAAAAATAATCTATAGATTAACCGATTAATCGAAAAAATAATCTATAGATTAATCGATAGAAAAATAATCGTTAGCTGCAGCCCTAATAAAGAGTATTGTTGGCGGGTTTTGGATGGTTATTTAGACAGTTTTGTAGGCAAAATAGAGAGCCCCCCATTGACTACATCGTTAGCGGACTTTTTATGTGATTGTGATATTAATCAAATGGGATGATATGAAAAAATCATTGTGATCATTTTGTTTGCCATATTCCCAACCCTAACTCAAATACAGTAGAATATTTTAACTGGCATAATGGCAGCTATGGATGATAAAGTAACATGTTTTGTTGACTGGATGAACATACTGTATGAAAGGGAGTATTAAAACAGGACGATGACCCAGTGCAGTACGTTTTCTTTAAAGATTGTAAAGTACACGTAAGTGAAAAGGATGCCGTCATCGTAGCTCAACAACCGCCCCCGGTGTCACAGTGTAATTAAGAGTGGGTGGTGGGCATGAAGCAGAATATTTCTCAAGCATCTCCACCCATTTCACCCATTGCTTCACACTCAAAAAGAAGCGCAGATTCCATCTGCACACTGACACAACAATGTAACTTAAAAAATGTGCTTAGCAAAATGAGCGCCATGAAATACATAGCTGAGCAGCACCCTGTTGTACGTCACATTGTTGCAACACATCTTTAAAACCAGTGGAGGGTATTTTCAGTAAAGGGAGTATGTGAGTCTCTGTAATTAGGCTTGACTAGAGCTAGAGAAGCAGAACTAGCATTGTTCAGTGTAAGAATGCAACAAAAAGATGGTACAAGTAGATAGACCAAGCTTAAGCTACTTTACCGCTCATAAGCATTATGAAAAATTTAAGTGCTAACGGTAAATTTTTTATTGAGGTGAGTATACTGTAAGAAGTGAAAGCAGGGACTCTCGTAGAACATTCTAATTTATACAAACAAGAGGTATACTTCCTATTTCATGTACATCATTTACTAAACTCACATGCAGGTTCACAATAACAAGCTGATACATTCATTACAAACCATTTGACTTTGTTGTAATGCATTTGTAATGCTAGTTGACACCATGCAGCGGGTGATTAATTCATAATATTGTTTAATATTTGTTTTTTGACAATATATCAGAGAATATAGTTGTATGTAAATAACCAAAACAAAGACTATTTTAGAGTGTATCGTCATTTGATCTCTTAACTTGTTTTTATTATCTACCCTTTGCATTTTATTGAGTTGTTCTTAATTTTGTTTAATTTATGTTGTTTTTATTTGCATTTTGACAGACAGTTTTTAAAGTGCATGCTATATAAATAAAGTGGATGAAGGGTTCTGTATAACGGCAAAAGACATTAGCTGAATAATATTCAACTATTTTTTTACTAGCACGAATAACGCGGTTAGTTTTTCTCGTAATGAGTAATCTAACTATAGTCGTCCCTCACCACACGGTGCTTCAAATATTCTAGCTCCACCACATCACAGATTTTTTTTTCCAAACATATTTTCTAAATTTTTTGCCTACATTAAGCATTTCTAGGAATAAAAGTAGCTCTATGAACTTAAAATATCAATACTACAGTAGCATAGGCTCTTGGCAAAGACGGACACACTCCCTCCCCTCTTCGTGTCTCCCCAGCTTGCTTCCATGTTTTGTTTTGTCTTAACTTTCTTGTTGCCTATTTTTGCACTGCACTTCAAATCTAAACAATGGAATTGATCAACTGGCCTCTCAAAGCATTTTACAAGATCTCGGGTTCAGGGGAACCTGTCTGTCCTGTCGGAACGGTTGTTGCTGGACACACGACGGACTCTTGGGAGAAGCGGTGAGCCGCGTGCCTGGCAACCCTTTCAGTCAAGGACGCAGACGATATCTCCATATTCCGAATCATGAAAACAGGACATCTGCTGATTGGAGTAGGCGTTGCCCTGTATCGACAAATTGGAAGATGCTTCCAGTCATTCAACGCACTCTAGAGTTGCAACAAATGATTGGAGGATGCGGGCAGAACTGTGGACACTCACTATCTGTAGGATACATTTGAGGACTAGAAATATGCAATTAAGAGTCAAAAAATTTGAAATTTGTTCTCACTCTCAAACACAAACATTCTAATCTTGTTTTTCAAGATTAGCAGCCAGTTTTCTCTGGCTGCGACTTCGCAAAGTTGTTTGCTTCAAGATTTCCCTTGAGGACAGTGCAGCGAAGACGAAACAAACTCCTTCCTGGAAAGATAAACTCTGTTCCTTTGACACCGCTTGCAGAATGACTCCAAGGCCTATTTAACACACACAACGGAGCAGAGCCCTAGTGGCTGGATGCCTGCCTCCTCCCCTCCTGTTGCAAGACTTGTGGTTTCTGTGTAAAATGTTTGTGCGGGCTTATCGGCTCGGGAGTTTTTTTTCTCATTCCAAGTCTGTGCCCCCTCCCCTATAGTAGCCCAGTCTGATATCGCCTTTTTTTTTTTAACTCATCCTTCACCAGCGTCTAACTTTTACCCCACCTTAAGACCGCCGTTAGGTGGAGACCCATCACCGTTCTTGTTCTGTCTCCTGTACAATGTTTTTCTAATCTTGAATGGGTTTGTGGTGAAAATTAAAATATTGTTGCACTTGTGCAATGACAATAAAATTAATACATTGTCGTGTCCACTGATTGGCTCAGCCTCAAGCACCATCACTATATTGGATTAAAAAGAGCGTAAAGGTGACCAAACAATATTAATGTTTGTCTATTAGGACTCTAACAACATTGAAAAATATATTTAGAAGGTCATAAACAGGTTGTGTATGCTCTAACTATGAACATATTCAACTTATAATAAATTATTTGTACTGCGTGTAAATTCTTTCACGTAATCACGTTTACACCGTTACCATACATCTAACATAACTTGGCACGCTACTTTTGGGGTGGTTGTGTTGATGTCAACAAGACAGCAACAGAATACCAGTAAGTCAATTTCAGCAAGTAACTATTTACTAGTGCAAGCAACCACCACACACACAAACACGCACACGTGCAAACACAATTACTACTACAGAGAAATAAACAACAATACATTGAAGTGATGAATTCTGCAATCCTACAACACCCAGTTTGTGGACAAGGAGAGACAAACCCATTGACTCACGTTCAATAGCTTTACTATCAACGAACACGTTTACATGTGGTAACATGTTCTTCCAGTCAGTCACTCACTCACTGCCCAGCGCTGCATAAGTCATATATTTGAACGTTTTTTAAAAAGTCACACACGAATTACTTTCCCTCATAATTAACCACATCTGATAAAGAGTAATTAAGTTAAATTACCTTTTTGAAAAAGTAACGAGTATATGTAATTGAATACTTATAAAAAGTAATTTCCCCAACATTGTTTACTAGTATTTACTAGTAGAATAACTATGGAATTAACTGCTAAATAGTGAAAAATTACTTAGGTCGGCAACTGTTATGAGAAAATAGTTATAAAAGAACACTTAATTCATAAAGAATGGCTCCAGGGAACATATAAACGCCTTTTTAAAAAAAGAAAAAAAATCGGATGTAATGATCATGTAAAAAGCAAAAAACACTAACAGAAAATGTACAAAACATTTTCTCAACAGGAGGAATACAATTTTAGGGATGAACAGAATATTGAACATTATGTTGTGGTTAGAGTGTCCGCCCTGAGATCGGTAGGTCGAGAGTTCAAACCCCGGTCGAGTCATACCAAAGACTATAAAAATGGGACCCATTGCCTCCTTGCTTGGCACTCAGCATCAAGGGTTGGAATTGGGGGGTTAAAACACCAAAATGATTCCCGAGCGCGACCACTGCTGCTGCTCATTGCTCCCCTCACCCCCCAGGGGGTGGAACAAGGGGATGGGTCAAATACAGAGGTTAATTTTACCACACCTAGTGTGTATGTGACAATCATTGGTAATTTAACTTTAACTGTTATGAGGAAATAATTACAATAAAGAGTACTTAAGGAAAGAGCATACAAACGTCTTTTTAAAAAAAACAAAAAAAAACGAATGTAATGATCATGTAAAAAGCAAAAAACACTAACAGAAAATGTACATTAATTTTTCTCAACAGGAGGAATACAATTTTAGGGATAATCAGAATATTGAACATTTTTATGCATTTAGTACATCAGTGTGTGGAATTACACTATGGACTTGATCAGGTAAGGAACTTAATGTACTAACTTTGGTCAGTTTAAGAAGTATAATAAGCATATGGTATTCACCAAGTAGAACTGTGGAAGCCTGATAATAATAAAATATACTTTCATGGGACAAGGATGGAATCAGAAAAGCTTTTCTTCTTCCTACTCCTTTTTGGACATGTCTAATTGTTAAAAACACATGAATTACTTCCCCTCATAATTAACCAAATCTGATAAAGAGTAATTAAGTAAAATTACCTTTTTGGGAAAGTAACGAGTAACTGTAATTGAAGACTTATAAAAAGTAATTTCCACTACATTGTTTACTAGTATTTACCAGTAGAATAACTGGAATTAACTGTTAAAACAGTGAAAGATGACTTAAGTTGGCAACTGTTATGAGGGAATAGTTATAAAAGAAATGTAATCGGATGTAACGATCATGTTAAAAGCAAAAAACATTTTAACAGAAAATGTACAATAATTTTTCTCAATAGGAGGAACACAATTTTAGGGATAAACAGAATATTGAAAATGTTTATGCCATTAGCACATCAGTGTGTGGAATTTAACTATGGACTTGATTAGGTAAGGAACTTAATGTACTAACTTTGGTCAGTTTAAGAAGTATAATAAGCATATGGTATTCACCAAGTAGAACTGTGGAAGCCTGATAATAATGTAAGACACTTTCATGGGACAAGGATGGAATCAGAAAAGCTTTTCTTCTTCATACCCCTTTTTGGACATGTCTAATTGTTAAAAACACATGAATTACTTCCCCTCATAATTAACCAAATCTGATAAAGAGTAATTAAGTTAAATGACCTTTTTGGGAAAGTAACGAGTAACTGTAATTGAAGACTTATAAAAAGTACATTGTTTACTAGTATTTACTAGTAGAATAACTATGGAATTAACTGTTGAATAGTAAAAAATGACTTAAGTTGGCAACTGTTATGAGGAAATAGTTATAAAAGAACACTTCACTCATAAAGAATGCTAAAGAGCACATTTATAAAAATGTAATCGGATATAACGATCATGTTGAAAGCAAAAAACATTTTGACAGAAAATGTACATACATTTTTCTCAACAGGAGGAATACAATTTTAGGGATAAACAGAATATTGAACATTTGTATGCCTTTAGCACATCAGTGTGTGGAATTAAACTATGGACATGATTAGGTAAGGAACTCAATGTACTAACTTTGGTCAGTTTAAGAAGTATAATAAACATATGGTATTCACCAAGTAGAACTGTGGAAGCCTGATAATAATATAAGACACTTTCATGGGACAAGGATGGAATCAGAAAAGCTTTTCTTTTTGGACATGTCTAATTGTGTGATTGTTCACTGTGATGTACATTTGTCTAACGTTCTCCAAATTAATACATTCAAATGATATCAACCGAGCCGTTAGTTAGCATAAAGCTAAAAGGTACGATACAGCCCAGTCGGCATCTCTTATCTACCCACAACAATGGACGTCGGCTCTATTGACAAGGCAACACAACATAAACCTCATGACAGCACGCAGAACGACACGACACATACGGTTTCGTTTTAACCCGTCATTCTGAAACCACGGGAAACGGTCCGCCTAGCGTTTTTTCGGAGCGACAATACGGCGAAAAGGGTGCAGTCCCCTTCATAACAAGCAGGCCGCTGCTTATCCTGAGCGTTAGCCGTGAAGCTAGTTAGCCCTCCATGCTAACCCTTATCCACATATTTAACACAACTTGTGCCCTTTTTTTCCCCCCCCAGGCGCCAAAAAAACAAAAAGAAAACGCCTCGCTCACCTTGAGTGGAGTTTAGCAAGTAGACGAAGAGGACAACTTTGAGAAGCAGCATATCTGGTAGATCCATTATTAACGCATTGATGCCGTTTGCACTTTATTGTCCTACTTAGATAGGCGCAGACGCCCTGTGTGTTTATTGCAGCTTCCTCTCGTCGCCCTGTGGTCGCCCCCTCGCTCCTGCGCGGTGACGTCACACGCAGCGCAGTTGCTATAGCCCCTCCCCCCGAATGCAGCCAGGGTTCCGGTCACTTTATTAGGCACACTTGCACAATCTCATCATATACACCTCGGCCTTCAGTGATGTCCGACTTCAAATACCATCATTTATGCTGGATAAAAATACTATAGTTAAAGTTAAAGTACCAATGATTGTCACACACACACACTAGGTGTGGCGAAATTATTCTCTGCATTAGAGGTGAGGGGAGCAGTGGGCAGCAGCGGTGTCTGCGCCCGGGAATCATTTTTTGGTGATTTGAGTTGAGTTGAGTTTGAGTTTATTTCGAACATGCAAGCATACAACATGATACATCACAATTTCCATTCTCTTTTCAACATGTTCGAAAAGGAGTAGGAAGAAGCAGAGCTTATTTAATCCTACCCCTTTTCATTTACATAACAGTTGCTAAAACTTTTTGTTCACTTCCCGTTCACAATTTATTCACAATATACTCCATAAGTAATCACAATAAAAATAAATAAATAATAATAATTTAATTTAAAAAATTGGTGAAGTAAGTCATATTTCATATGATGAGATAAGTAAGATTATTTTGAGAATGAATGAATGGATGGATGAAATAAATTAAGAATGTTTGTCATGGTTCTTGTTCTTTGTACTTTGTAAACACTTTAAGTTTGAAGAGTTTCTTGAAGTGGATCATATTAGTACATTGTTTGATTGCTTTGCTTAATCCATTCCATAATTTAATTCCACATACTGATATACTGAATGTCTTAAGTGTTGTACGTGCATAAAAATGTTTTAAATTAAATTTTTCTCTAAGATTATATTTCTCCTCTTTTTTTGAGAAGAATTGTTGTATATTCTTGGGTAGCAGGTTATAGTTTGCTTTGTGTATAATTTTAGCTGTTTGCAAATTCACAAAATTCCAACCCTTAATGCTGAGTGTCAAGCAGGGAGGTAATGGGTCCCATTTTTATAGTCTTTGGCAGTGTTTTTCAACCTTATTTGAGCCCAGGCCCATTTTTTTGCGTTGAAAAAATCCGGAGGCACACCACCAGCAGAAATCATCAAATTTTAGTGGCTTTTTCTCTTTTTTTAGTATTTTCCTGTAGCAGTTTCATGTCTTAGTTTGAGCGATATTTCCCGCATCTATTTTGTCTTAGCAATCAAGGATATTTCAGTTGTTTTTAATCCTTCTTTGTGGGGACATTGTTGATTGTCGTGTCATGTTCGGATGTACTTTGTGGACGTCGCCTTTGCTCCACAGTAAGTCTTTGCTGTCGTCCAGCATTCTGTTTTTGTTTACTTTGTAGCCAGTTCAGTTTTAGTTTTGTTCTGCATAACCTTCCCTAAGCTTCAATGCCTTTTCTTAGGAGCACTCACCTTTTGTTTATTTTTGGTTTAAGCATGAGATACCTTTTTACCTGCACGCTGCCTCCCGCTGTTTTCGACATCTACAAAGCAATTAGCTACCAGCTGCCACCTACTGATATGGAAGAGTATTACACGGTTACTCTGCCGAGCTCTAGACAGCACCGACACTCAACAACAACACATACTGTAGTTTGCAGACTATAATTACTGGTTTGCAAAAAATATTTTTAACCCAAATAGGTGAAATTAGATAATCTCCCATGGCACACCAGACTGTATCTCACGGCACACTAGTGTGCCGCGGCACAGTGGTTGAAAAACATTGGTCTTTGGGGTTTGAACTCACAACTAGGGATGTTCGATAATGGCTTTTTTGCCGATATCCGATATTGTCCAACTCTTAATTACCGATAACGATACCAACCGATACCTATATATGCAGTCGTGGAATTAACACATTATCATGCCTAATTTGGACAACCAGGTATGGTGAAGATAAGGTCCTTTAAAAAAAAATGAATAAAATAAAACAAGATAAATAAATTAAAAACATTTTCTTGAAGAAAAAAGAAAGTAAAACAATATAAAAACAGTTACATAGAAACTAGTAATGAATGAAAATTAGTAAAATTAACTGTTAAAGGTTAGTACTATTATTGGACCAGCAGCACGCACAATCATGTGTGCTTACGGACTGTATCCCTTGCAGACTGTATTGATATATATTGATATATAATGTAGGAACCAGAATATTAATAGCAGAAAGAAACAACCCTTTTGTGTGAATGAGTGTGAATGATTTAAATGGGGGAGGAAGGTTTTTTGGGTTGGTGCACTAATTGTAAATGTATCTTGTGTTTTTTATATTGATTTAATAAAAATAAAAAAAAATAAAAAAATTAAAACAGATACCGATAATAAAAAAAACAGATACCGATAATTTCCGATATAACATTTTTTAAAGCATTTATCGGACATCTCTACTCACAACCTACCGATCTCAGGGCGGACACTCTAACCACTAGGCTACTGAGTAGGTAACATACATACAGATACAGATACAGAAACACATTTATGCACTACTGAGCATTGTACAAAACAGGTTGTTTTCTGGCGCATTTAAAAAAAATCAATAAACGCACATCAGCAATTCAATCAATCAATCAATGTTTACTTATATAGCCCTAAATCACGAGCTTCTCAAAGGGCTGCACAAGCCACGACGACATCCTCGGCTCAGATCTCACATCAGGGCAAGAAAAAACTTAACCCAATAGGATGACAATGAGAAACCTTGGAGGGGACCGGTGCAATGGACGTCGAGTGGATCTAGCATAATAAAACATATTAAAATTAAACATATCTTATGTGGTACTGTCAAAATGAAAATTGCAAAAAACATTTTTAAGCGTGAAAAAATAAAGAAATAAAATATCTGAACTCACATTTCATCGCCGGGACAGCATCGTCTCACGAGATGTAGTTTCTCTTTAAATATCCTTCTTGAAAATGGCCTTGCAAATATATGTCTTGTCTTGTCTAATCATAAAAGATGCAGATGAGGCGTGTTGGCTGAGTTCTTAAAGTTTACTCCACAGCGTGCTCATCAAAAACATCCCGCTGCCGGCATGTCTACATTCAACAACCTAAACGGGGCTACTACTGCATGCTCTTCACCACTGTGGTATGCTGGGTAATAGAGTTCTTATGTGACCTGGCTCATCCATCCATCCATCCATTTTCTACCGCTTGTCCCTTTCAGGGTCGCGGGGGGTGCTGGAGCCTATCTCAGCTGCATTCGGGCGAAAGGCGGGGTACACCAGTGACGTGCGGTGAGGTTGATGGCTGGTGAGGCACTGACTTCATCACAATCGGATTTACAAACATATGAACCCTAAAAAGTATCTTATTCACCATTTGATTGGCAGCAGTTAACGGGTTATGTTTAAAAGCTCATACCAGCATTCTTCCCTGCTTGGCACTCAGCATCAAGGGTTGGAATTGGGGGTTAAATCACCAAAAATGATTCCCGGGCGCGGCACCGCTGCTGCCCACTGCTCCCCTCACCTCCCAGGGGGTGAACAATGGGATGGGTCAAATGCAGAGGACAAATTTCACCACACCTAGTGTGTGTGTGACAATCATTGGTACTTTAACTTAACTTTAACTTTACACATACAAACTGTAGCACACAAAAAAGCACATTTAATAAAAAAACGTTATTATGGTCTTACCTTTACTTATAAATGAAGTCCATGTGCCACTGTTGTGCTGGATTAATGAACCCCCTGACGGGAGTGTTATATCAACTAAAGCCCTCACTTCAACTTTCCACGTGCAAGATTGAATCTATTTAAAAAAGTGTAACCGAGGGTTTATAAATGTTGCCTATACTGTATGAAACTACAAAATAACAAACACGGAGGCTCCAGTTTACACGAGGAACACTTTATTTACCTTCTTTCAAAAACCTACACTCCATCACTTCCGCTCTTAGCGCCTTCAAAATAAGAGCTTAAGGCATATACTGTATAACAGCGCATAACAGGAACTTAACATCACAAAGAGGAAAGCCCATAAAAATAGGTTACAAAAGTTATTTAATAAGAAGCCAAAAAGTGCAAAAACAATAATGTTCGTGTTGGAGGAGTTGTGAATTAGGTACACCTGCAGTGTGCAGGTGTACCTAATGTTGTGGCCCTGCAGTCATTCACAACTCCTCCAACACGAACATTATTGTTTTTGCACTTTTTGGCTTCTTATGAAATAACTTTTTTAAATAAATTCAATCTTGCACGTGGAAAGTTTAAGTGTGGGCTTTAGTTGATATAACACTCCCGTCAGGGGGTGCAAATTCTACGGCGGGGGTGCAGGAGGCGGATTACTGCGAGCCTCAACCAGTGCGTCTTTTGCAGCCGTTTTATGATCGCTCAGCACAAGAAATACGTTACACACATACAATTGTTGACAAAATACACTGTACATTATATACCTCAGCTAACTAAACTATGGAAATGTATAATATAATTCATATAGCAATGCGGTCTCACTGCACAGCAGGCCAGCAGTTAGCCGAGTCTGCAATCCATGGTGAGGCACAAATGAGTGACGTGCCTCAACTGGCTGCTGTTCACCGCACCGTCTCTTCTCAGTATTTGAACGGCAAATGTGAAAATTCAGCGATTTTGAATAAAAATAATCTAAAACTGGTGAAGTTAAATGGAAAATAACGTTATAGTATAATCACTGGATACATTTAACAATTTAATATATATTTTTTTCTTTTTACATTTTTTTTCTTTCCATGATGGCAGGTGAGGCCACGCCTCACCTGCCTCTAGTGACTGGACGTCACTGTCGAAATGTGCCCACTGGATGTCGCAATCGCGATTATTTGTATCTTAGTAGATGATGCTACATAGGTACAAAATAAACCACATGATGTTAGTACATTAGTCGAGGAAAATGATCAAACTACATAAAACATACTGTCATTTGATTTTGATGATTTTTTTTTATCTTGATGGATTGAAAATGAACACCAATGAGTTGACTGATGAACATTATCACATAATTTATTCAGAAAATATAAATACCGCAACATGTAAGTGTAAAAAAAACAAAAAAAACAACATTATGATTTATGATGTTTTTGTTCTATTTTTAAACAAAGAAAACAATCAGAAGTTGTCTTTGTTTTTAAGTTATCGTGCCGTGATTTTACCAGTCTGGCCCACTTGGGAGTAGATTTTTCTCCATGTGGCACCCGATCTAAAATGAGTTTGACACCCCTGCTATAGGTCCTTATAAGGATGAGCTGCTGGAGCCTACCCCAGTCACAGGGCACCTAAATGTTAAGGTCTGGATACAAAGTAAAATCCACTCAGCATTTGGTTGTTCCCCGTTTATCGCGGTCAAACGGTTCCAGACATGAACCATTTATTGAATACAATATAGCAAGAGTATAAAGAACTGTTTACAAACTTCTAAATACACCTTTTAGCATTATGAGAGCCCACTAGACATGAGATAACACCCTTTGGTCACCTTTACACGCTTTTAATCCAATATAGAAATGTTGCCTGAGGCCGAGTCAATTAATGGCCGCAATACTAAACAGCACACTCTGATTGGTTTGGTCTCCTCTGGTGGCCAATACTCTTGTAGTGTTGATACCATTCGTTAATTTAGCTATTTTTATGCGCGAAAATGCTTAAAGGGGAATTGCACTTTTAGGGGGGGAATTTTGCCAATCGTTCACAATCATTATGAAAGACTGATTGATTGATTGATTGATTGATTGATTTAAACTTTTATTAGTAGATTGCACAGTGAAGTACATATTCCGTACAATTGACCACTAAATGGTAACACCCGAATAAGTTTTTCAACTTGTTTAAGTCGGGGTCCAAGTTAATCAATCCATGCATTCCGACTCGTGAATAAAGGTAAACAAAAGTCTGCTTACAACGTAGCCAACGGGAGGTCCTCTAATCCGCCCATAAAACCCAGATAAAAAAAACATCTAAAAAGCGGCTACAATATACTCCATTTACATTTTGTGACTTGACTATTGGCAAAACTAAATTGGCCCTAGTGTGTGAATGTGAGTGTGAATGTTGTCTGTCTATCTGTTTTGGCCCTGCGATGAGGTGGCGACTTGTCCAGGGTGTACCCCGTCTTCCGCCCGATTGTAGCTGAGATAGGCTCCAGCACCCCCCACGACTCCAAAGGGAATAAGCGGTAGAAAATGGATGGATGGATGGACTATCAACCAAGTACTAGAGATATTGTTATTATAAGTGCTAACACAGACAGACTATAGCAGTGTGCCTATGTTGACATCGAGTGGTTAGCTGTTTCAATTCCATCCATCCATCCATTTTCTACCGCTTGTCCCTTATGGGGTCGCGGGGGGGGGGTGCTGGAGCCTATCCCAGCTGCACACGGGCAGAAGGCGAGGTACACCCTGGACAAGTCGCCACCTGATCAGAGGGCCAACACAGATAGACAGACAACATTCACACTCACATTCACACACTAGGGACCATTTAATGTTGCCAATCAACCTATCCCCAGGTGCATGTCTTTGGAGGTGGGAGGACTCCGGAGTACCCGGGGGGAACCCACCAGTGTTGGGTTAGTTACTGAAAACCAGTAACTAGTTACAGTTACTAGTTACTTTATTTCAAAAGTAACTCAGTTACTAACTCAGTTACTTACACCAAAAAGTAATTCGTTACTGTGAAAAGTAACTATTTAGTTACTTCTTCTACTTTTTGTTTTTAAAGCTCCCATTAATGCCCTTTTAGCCTTCATTTCAGTACTGTTATTGCACTGGAGAATAATACAATCTGTTGATCAACTTGACATGCATTTGCATCACTGAACTCTGCTAAGCAATGTGGTCTACATACAACACACAAAGACAAAGATATGTTTCAAAGGGCCAATTTATTTCAGGCCAGAACAAATTGACAACTATTTTAAATAGCTGCAACATAACATACATAAGTAACAAACAGCATAATAACACTAACACTAACACTAACACTAACCACGTTAAACCCAGATTCCAAACTAACAAAGGTCTTAACTCATTCTCTTTCTATGCCACTTCAATATGGAATGCACTCCCAACAGGTGTAAAATAAAGGGCATGTCTATCCTCCTTCAAAACCGCACTAAAAGAACACCTCCAGGCAACTACAACCCTAAACTAACACCCTCCCTTCCACATAATACCTCTTCGGATTGTAAATAATCAAATGTAGACATTTTTTCTTATACTTTCTGATCTCTCTCTCTATGTCCATTACTTGCTATACATATCCTACCAAGTCAGTCCTACACTGTTTCAATGTCCATTTCTCTGATGATGCAATTGTTGATGCTGATTGTTGATGACAGAAGTGTTGATACCAACCAAACCTAACCCCCCCACCCCCACCCTCCATATCCCACACCCCGGATTGTAAATAATGTAAATAATTCAATGTATATACCCTGATGATTATCTTGTGTGATGACTGTATTATGATGTTAGTATATATTTGATAGTATATATCTGTATCATGAATCAGTGGACACCGACTGAAGCAAGTTGAAAAACTTATTGGGGTTTTACCATTTAGTGGTCAATTGTACGGAATATGTACTGTACTGTGCAACCTACTAATAAAAGTTTCAATCAATCAACAACATAGCTGTAAACCTGGCTTCACCTAAGGAAGGCACACGTGACATACACAAAGCCTAACCAGGCAGATTTGAATTGTTGTTTTGGGCAGTAGACGGGATCTTTGATCCAAGACACAACTTACAATTAACTAAAATGTTATTTTCAAGACACAACTTACATTTAACTAAAATGTTATTTTCTTTGTGCTCGACAAAAGAAAAGAAGTGAGAATATCTCATACTTGCCAACCCTCCCGAATTGCAGTGCCTCTCCCCGGGACAACCATTCTCCCAAATTTCTCCCGATTTCCAGCCGGACTTAAGGCACGCCCCCTCCAGGTCCGTGCGGACCTGAGTGAGGACAGCCTGTCGTCACGTCCGCTTGGCCAACCAAAAAATAACCACAGAACACTATACCTTATAGTGTTCTGTGGTTACTTTTTTGTTGGCCAACGGTTTACGTTGTATTGCGCACCCCTCTCCCCTCCCCTCCCCACACCCAGACACAGACACACACACACACACAGAGAGCGCAGAGGAAGAATCAGAAGCATGTCATTGCTTCGCTGCCATAAAACACGATCAGATCCTCAGTTTCTAGCCGATACTACATAAAAAGTAACGTAAAATAACGCAGTAACGCATCATGTAGTAACGGTAACTGAGTTAATGAATATAAAAAATAACGCGTTAGATTACTAGTTACCGCCGAAACTAACGGCGTTACAGTAACGCATTACTTTGTAACGCGTTAGTCCCAACACTGGAACCCACACAGTCATGGGGAGAACATGCAAACTCCACACAGAAAGATCCCGAGCCCAGGATCAAACCCAGGACCTTTGTATTGTGAAGCACACGTACTAACCCCTGTATCACCGTGCTGCCCCTGTTGCAATTAAATGGATTACATTTACTCAGGATAGCCCGTTGAGATGCAGCATCTTGTTTTCAAGGGGGTCATAACACAAATACAGAAAAACATAAAACATACATAACAAAAAAATACAATCAAACATTAAAAAGAAACCACACGGCTCTACAATTTTTGCAGCACTTAGCATCACACCCGCTCACAAACACTTGCATAACATAAACCATTGTAATCAATTACAAGACAATATCAGGAGCAACATAAACAACTTCAAATCAGAAAGAACAACTTGTTTGCAGGTTGGAAAATACATTAGATTTACAGATAAAATAAGAAGTAATGGACTTTTTAAGAATCAGAGAGATTATTCCAATCAGATGGGGCTTTGAACTTTTTCCCTATGAATTGTTGCTACTTTTCCTGATCAGAGAAGTTAATTGTAGATCATAAATCATGCCTCTCACCTGGATAGTAGAAGGACAAGCATGTAATCCGACATGTTGTTACACTTTGATAGCCAATTTAAACCCTGAAATGAATGCTTGGTTCCACCCCCCCTTTTCTTCGCGAGGATTATAAGGCATTTTTCATCTGAACGGGAATATAACAAGATTCCGTTAGTCGGCATCCTAATGACAGCAGACCTTGTACAGTAAGCAATGTTTTATTATGTTTGTAGGCTCTCATTAAGTGTCTAGTGAGTTTTAATCAGTGATGTAGTTGGGAAAAAAAAAGCGAACGTTGTGATGCTTTTTTAAAAATTAATGTGCCGTATATGCTTCAAATGATCAAAATACGTAAATATTAAATGTTATTAAATATGTGCCTGTTACTACATTACTTACATAATGTATATACAACCCTAATGGAGGTGTTTGGATGTTTTTTTTTTAGGGCTTTATAGGCAGAATAGAACGGCTCCCACAGGCTCCCTTGTAAGCAGAATTTTGATCGCATTTATTTACTATTTAGTATGCATAAAAAAAGAAAAACATGTGTTCCTGTGTTACATAAGGATTGTAAATGATAGGCAAAAAAAACAAAAAACAAAAAGTGCAGTTCTTCTTTAATTTAGGCCAGAATTGTTAGAGAATATGCTTTTTTTTTTTTAAAGAAAAAAATCTACAATGTGTTGAAGCCGCAATATTTCAGAATCAGAATCAGAGTAGTTTTTTTTAATTGCCATTGTTTGAGAACGAGTTCACAAACTAGGAATTTTTCATTGATTGTAATTTGAAGCACGACATGGCAAGGGACGATTGTACGTACTGTAGAATGTGTTGCATAAATGTTTGTCAACAGTCACATTGCCGAACATGCATGTTTTTGGCATGTGGGAGGAAGCCGCAGTAAACCGACAGAGATGGAAACCCAAATCTCCCAACATCAATGCTAGCCACTCCTCCATATTCATAAATATTTCCTATTTGCAGTTTACACCACTCCTACAATAACAAATGAAAAACCTCTCTGACAGGGTTAATCAAAACTCATCTTTATTCGTTTTGTAAGGTCAGCATAGTCAGTACAAAAAAATAATTTCATAATGGTTGTATTAAATTTGTGCACTGTTCGGTGTAATGTATGTGTTTCACAATTCAGGGGCCGATACATTCCACGTTAGAGTGATGATATATTTTATTGAGCGGAGTATTAAATATACTAAAATGTTATTACATCTGTTGTTTGTCATCAGTAAAGGTATTTGTGTGAGCTCTTAATATCTTTTGTTGAAAGCTATTTGCGATCCTGGCTTCTTCTGAGTGATGATGCTCCTTTTTGTTGGAGGCAGTGCTTTCCCAGATAAATAATGGCACAAGGTAACAAATTAGACTCCAATTTCACTCTGCAATTTATCCCCCACAGCTGAGAGAAGCAGGCATACTTAACATTCAGTCCAGATAAACAGAATTGTATGTATTCATTTGAGACGAGATCCTCTGGCTCCGGTGGCCACCACATGACACACCTCTACATCTGCGCCCAGTTTTTGCAGCTCATCCAGCCAGATCTGTTGCTTCTGGGACAGACGGTCACTGGGCCCTTTCACCTCCACCAGCTAAACCATGTCAACACGAGTCTTTACAAATGCACTATAACATTACATTGCACAGCATAGCAAGCAGATTTCACCTTGTAAGTGGATGCGTTCCATACGACGAGGTCAGGCAGACCTCCACGACAATGCCTGAGGTCTTTTGCCATCCGTGCTATCACTCCTGCTAAGAAGGCTCCGCCCATACATGACACAAGAGACTGCGAATGAAGAGCGTCAATTATCATACACAGAAATACTTACAACAATGCAAAATCCAACACAATTTGCATGAGAGCCAAGTACCTGCGCTTGACTTAGAGAGGTGAAGCGCTCCCAGTTGACACATGCACACACTTTACCCTTCTGGGAGGTCCAGACATCCTCCAACATAGCGTGCAAAGTTTCCACAGAAGCTTCCTTAAGTAGCTGCACACGTGATTCGACTGCCTCTTTTCGGTTCTCATAAAAGCAGTCAGTGTAGAGGTCCAGTGGGCACGTCTGGGACAGAGAGGGAAGATACACATGTAGAAATGTCCGCGCATTCTCCAAAATCCATAGCTTTTTGGGAATGTTTTACCTGGTAAGGATTTCTGAAAACATCGGATATACCGTCCATAAAAATTATGTCCCACAACAGGAGGGCAAACAGTGTTGAGAATGTCGAACCCTCTCCGTGGATCCCTGTTATAATGAGAAATTATTTTCAGTTACTACCCAAAAATGTTTAATTAACTCAAAAACAAAAACCACTATTTAAAATGGCAGGCAACTGCCAAAAACATTGGTACACGTCCTTTACCATTTAAATACAGTCCAACCTCTAAATCTGACTGCTCTTGAAACACGGCCTAAACAAGATTTTGTATGTGGTCCCATTTCTTTTTTTAATATTATTGATGTAACACACTAGGGGTTATAGGGCTGACTGTAGCCTCGTGAGTATTGTAATACAGTCGTCCCTCGCCACGTCACGCTTCGAGGTTTGCAGCTTGTAAAGCTGACTATGTGGTTGTTATTTCATGTCGAGAGGGCTGTTGTAGCCTCCTAAGACCCACACTTTTGTATGGCATGATTTTTTAATCTTGGCTATTTGGGCTCTATGGGAACCCAATAAGTATAAAAACAAAAAAAGGTAAAAGTTGCCATCTGAACTTTTGGATGTGTTTACAGCCATCTTGAATCCAACATGTGATTTTCTGCCCCACTAATTGGCAGTATAATGTCCTTGTAAATGGAAACCAGGGTCTTGTAGAGAAACATTTTGTTTTGTACTCTCCA
Source organism: Nerophis lumbriciformis (assembly GCF_033978685.3). Taxonomy (NCBI): domain Eukaryota; kingdom Metazoa; phylum Chordata; class Actinopteri; order Syngnathiformes; family Syngnathidae; genus Nerophis; species Nerophis lumbriciformis. The sequence continues at coordinate 35,552,804 of NC_084557.2, read as the reverse complement.
CAACCAAAACATGTGATGTCCACATATGTGGACGCCAGGACCTGGGAGATTTAATGTTAAAAAACATATTTTGAAAGATGTAAACCGTTTATTTATGCTCCATCTATAAAAAAAATATTCAATTTATAATCTATAATTCCTACTTCGCTGAAATTCATTTACAAAGACCAAATAAAAGAGATAAACAATGTTTACAGTATTACTCTTAGCAACCAAAAGTAGATTTGGCTTTGGGAGCCTGAGTGTGTGCAAAAAAAGACGCAACCAACAAAAATGTCGTACATGCGTCACAATAGGTAACGTCAGTTAGATGTTTGAGGCACATTTGCAATGCCTATTACTTTAACATTACGCCATTGTCATCTGTCATGTTTTCATAATTAGAAATGCTCGATATTGCCTTTCAATATCCGATATGCCACGACAGTCCAAAACTTCATTTACAATACAGATAACAGAAGGCAAAACTTATATAGGTCTAGACCACAGACATATTGAACTATCAAGCTAGTAGCTCTGTAGAGCATTGAACAGTTTGATGAGGTGATCATTTGCGTGGCGGTAATGATCACATGACCATTGACATTCCCAGAAATTTGCAGTGAAATCCAGGCAATCATTCAGCACTGATTTGTTTTTAGGATAATTTGTTTAAAATTGTTAAGTAAAACGTGCCCCAGTGACCTTTGATCTTCACCCCTCAAGTACAGTGGAATAATACCAAAACTCAAGATCTGTGAAGACTTCAAAGTACAATTTGGACTTCAACCAAAAATATCTGTAAAATCAAGGATGTGCCGATTGAGCGACCACCAATCATTATCGGCCAAATTTTGCACTTTGCATGTCGTTCTCGCTAGTTCCAGGTCCTAAATGGCTGACAAAGTGTCCCAAATTGTTGGATTATATCCTCAGCCATCTACTTTTCAGGTGAAAGGCATGATTTATGATCTACAATAAACATACAGGGAGCAGGGAAGCGAGGAAACAGCAGACCACGGAAGACCATAGACCAGTGGTTCTTAACCTTGTTGGAGGTACTGAACCCCACCAGTTTCATAACCCTTCTTTAGTGAAAAATAAAATGTTTTTTTTCAAATTCAAGACAAAGTTATATGTTTTTGGTAACACTTTAGTATGGGAAACATATTCTAAGTAACAAAGACTTAACTTAGAGTTTTTTGGACACTAGGGGAACATATTCTAAGTAACAAAGACTTAATTTTGTTATGATCCGCTGCCCGGATCATATTTCTGTTTGGGTTTTCTGTTAGTCTTGGACTCATTTTGTTCCTGTCTGTGCACCTTTGAGTTGGTTACCATAGTTACATATTAATTCCACCTGCCGCTTGTGTTTCTGACGCGCACCTGTTGTAATCACAGACGCTATTTAAGCCCACCTTTGTTCATCACTCGTTCTGCTTTCTTTGTTTTTGCATCACGCGACTGCCACGTAAGTTTGTTCTTGTTTCCTAGACTCAGCTAAGTCCCATAGTTTGTGCTAAGTGTTAGCCTTAGCTTCCAGTGCGTTCGGCACCTCTTCCTGTCGGTTTGTTTTCTGTTTTGTACCAGTTTTGTGTTATTTTTATTATTAAATCAAGTTATTACCTGCAAGTCCTGTCCGGATTCGTCCCTTGCATCTTGGAAGAACAAAACCCCGCATCACCATGCGCACCACACGTGACAAATTTAGAGTTAATTGGTTAGGGTTAGAGGGTTAGGGCCAGGATTAGAGGGTTAGGGTTATAATAAGGCCATGCCGAATAAGGCATTAATAAGTACTTAATAATGACTAGTTAAGAGAAAATATGTTACTAATTTGCATGTTAATAAGCAACTAATTAATGGTGAATATGTTCCCCATACTAAAGTGTTACCATGTTTTATTACTGGTGCACAAAATGAACCGTGCATGAACATCACCTTGTTCAAAGAACAAAACCAACACAGTGCATGACCTCACAACAAATTACACACCTGCAAATCAGTGTGACTTCTGCTGTTGCCGTATCCGTAATACGCCGATAGGGAGAAGTTTTTATTTACACGATGAGTCGGGTGTGTCTTGACCTCCGTCGAACCCCTGAGCCTGACTCACCGAACCCCTAGGGTTCGATCGAACCCAGGTTAAGAACCACTGCCATAGACCATAGGCACACACGGAAGTGATCACGCCGCCGCTATAAATAGTTTGTCTTCTTTACCGTTTATAATAACCATAACATTAATACTTGGTTAATATTCAAGTCACAAAATGTGAATTATGTATTGTTGGCGATTTTTGAATGGTTATTTATTGTATTTTAATGGGCGGAATAGTGGAGCTCCCATTGACTCCGCTGTAAGCGGACTTTTATATACGTTTATTTAATATTTAAGTCTTAATAACAGTGGTTAACTTTTTGTGACGAGTGAAAAGCCCAATACATGTTCTATAAAACATACAGCTTTTATCAATAAAACAGTTTGATGATGGAACAAATTATTTGTATTTTCATTTTTTCCGAAGAGAAAGTGTTTTTTGAACTCTGACCAGTATAATTTTTGCTGTGAGCAAGCATATTCCTCAGATATCTAAGCCCTATTTTAGGGGTGTTATTTGTACTGAGCAATGCCATATTGTCCGAAAATGGGAAACTTCACATTTTGGAAGGCTTAATCCGATTAGTTCTGCTGCTTTTGGAGTCTCTCACCTTGGTCAAAACCTTGCTGGCGGTAATGCGCTAAAGACAAGTCTTCCACAGAGCAAATTACAGTGGCATCAGAGCAATCATCCTCATTGGATGGTACCAGAAAGCGAGATTTGCCCATGCCCCCTTCATGGGGAAACAGCTGACCTCGAATGGTCACCTGCAGACAAAAGTCTGAAGCTGTAAAAGAGATATGAATTGACTTCAGCTTTGCATAGAAATATAAAACCCACATGTTTAACATCCTGGACATCCAGAGTAGGGAGATCTCTAAGCTGTAGACGGTACTTCTTAAAGCTGGGTGATTCTCTCATCCTGACAGCTCTCTGGTGGAGAGACAGCTTATGTCCAGTTCGCACGAGTGGGTCAGACAAGCCATCTCTCATTGCACAGATAGCCTGCAGAGCACCAGAGAGCACATCTTTGACTGAGCATTGTCACACAGAGAGCTTACAGTGAGCATGTCGAGAAGACAACAATGGAGCAACAGTTACAGGCACTGACTTTTTCGGGTTTTTTGAGGTGCTGCTGAAGGTTCAGTGCTAGTCTGTCCCACCAGCGCCCTCGACTGTCAGGACAGTAAACATCTTGCAGCAGTAACGACTGCAGCTCACTGACTGCCTCCTGTAATGTAAAAAAAAAGTCCAAATATATGTTTTTGAATTATTCCAAATAAAGATCAGATGAGCAAACCTCATAACGGCGTAGCCTCTGTAAGATCTCAACTCCTCTTGATAATATGCGAGTGTAGGCCCATCCTGCTGTAAAGCTGCGCAGAAACACTGGCAGCTCCTCCTGGTGACTGGTGCATACCACAATAATGTATATAATCCTTTACACAGACAGAAATACTCTGTTTTGATTGACAATGTTTGTAGAGGTAACAATTTATCATTTATTGTATTTCATTTTATTTAGGAATTTACTACATCATAAGTGTTTCTGATATTTTGATTTAAAAATATTACAAAGAGCTCTCAGTATGAAGCAGTGCATTCCTACACCACTGTAAACTACAACCACACAATAAACAATAAACCATTGGACATTATCGTCTTTGTTGAGCTCTTGTATTAGATATGATTACAGTAAACTACAACATATTTGTGGATTTCTTATTTTCTGCTTTTCGTTTTAAATATATATCTTTTTCATGGTAACTTAAAGGTGTCATATTATGATATTTTTTTTTACATTTTAAAACACTTATGGTCTACATAACATGCAATGGTGGTGCTTTGATCCGAATTTTGCATGGATTGTTTTACAGACCACCTTCAAGGCGCTTTCTGACTTTTTAGAATGTGCCGTTTTGCGGGCGGTCTTTTTTACGTGCCCATGTCCTCCTCCAGGCCGAGTCCCTTTCGACTGTGTCTTCACCCACTCAGCCAAATTGTAGTTTTTAGAGCTTCCATATCGAGTATACTGAGTTAATAAGTTAGAACTTTACTGTACTTTTTTTTTTTAGAAATGGCAACGGCAGAGGATTTTAGCATGTATGTGCATGTATGAACGAGTCTTCCCAACAACACGAGGACAGAGAAAAAGAAGCAACTTATTGACTACAACTTTGGACAACAACTGAATAACAATGGCAGACTCGTGCAAAGCTCTACCATATATGGAGATATCCGCTGTCGTAACCAAGGCAAAATGTTATTATAGTCGCAAATTCCAAACAGCTCATTTGGACAAAGTTTGGAAGGAGGCAAGATTTTTATAAATATCTGCACCATGCCTCCATGGTTTGAGTTAACATTTTCGGGACTTATAGGGATCCCAAATACACAAAAAGAGGTGAAAAAGTAGGTTTTGCCCAGTAGGACAATAGGACATTGTGAAAAAATATGAAAGTGGTTTGATGGCACTATCCATAAGGGAAAAAGAATCCAGCAGCGGGAGCTGTCTCACAAGATTTTTTGATAAGACGTGAGGATGTGTAACTGCACATTTTCTGAGTATAATACTGTATATATTCCTTAATGAGTAAAACTTAATTCAAAATTTGCACTACAGGATCACAATGTACTCTATTTTATTTTATTATATTTATAATCTACTACGATTAACCTATGCCACTTATAACTTACTCAATATCCATTTCTATTCTATTTAAATTGCTACTGTATGTAACGTACATACTATTGTTCTTGTAGTATTCATTGGGATAAATCTGGGACCTTGGGTACTAAATTTCATACTCATGTGTGCTGGCTGGTATGACAATAAAGTTCCTCGAATAACTGTGAGAGGCATTGTGTGGGCGTTGATCAAATGATCAAAAATTGTTTTTTTTTGTTTTTTTGTGGTGTGTCCATTATTTTTTTCTCCATAGCAAGTTCTAACTGCATTTTGGTTAAGTGTACCTGATACATGGGTTGTTATTATGGCCATGAAAAACTTGGAAAGGACCTGGAATATAATATTTTTTCAGAAATTTAGGAAAAGTTAAGGAGACATATCTAAAGTTTCATTAATCCAAAAACAATCAATAGGGATTGTGATTGCCTTTACTTTGGAATGTTCCCTGACAGCCAGATTGCAGCAAAATGTACCTGTGGCGAGAACAAGTGTGCTTATGTCTGTGCTTTTGGCCTTGCACCTAAAAAGACTCTTACTGTCATTAGTGTTCCAACAAACGGCATATGTATAAAAGCCTAAACCACCATTTGTCCACCAAATGGATTTATATGTGAGGCTGTGGGGTGGAGCAGACGCAAAGACTAAATGTGTAAGAACTGAAATATGAGGAGATGTATTTAGCATGCCTGTCTGGTGGGTTTTTTTGGTTGAAAATGGCACTATACATTTCGGGGAAACCTAATTTCACTGATTCAAGGAACTTTATTTTCATAGCATATGGGATTGCACAAAAAGTATGGTGCGTTCCATTAACCTTGAAAGTTTGAAGGCGGAGCTGGGAATGACATCACAGCCGAGTTAGGGGCATTCCAGTTACGAGATCAGAAATCAATCTATTCATCCGCTGGCCTTAACTGAATACAGTACAAACAACTTCTGGACAAATACTTCTGCAACTTTCAAACACGGTGGATGAAGAGGAAACACAGACGGTATTGCTCGAGATGTAGAACGTATGAAAGACATGAAATGATTTACACTACAGTAACATTACCATACATTAACAGTCAACAATACATTGTATATGGCTGTCTGATTTAGTGCAAAAGAAAATAGCCACGAGGGGAAACAAAAAGAATACTACAGAAGCTTATATTATTGTTCAGCAAGAATAGCCATCTTTGAAGCCAACTTGGGTCATGGTGTGAGTTCAAGTTGAAATTTCAACTTCCCAGAAAACTGGAATGTACCATGAGTATTCAAGGTCCTAGATATAGCCCCATAAACATTACAAAAACAATAGCATGTACATAACAATGTAGTGTTACTGGTATGATAATTAGTTATCAGTCGTCCCATCCATCCATCCATCTATGCATTTTCTACCGCTTGTCCCTCTTGGGGTTGTGGGGGGCTGGAGCCTATTCCAGCCCAATGAGATTAAATAAGTTATTTTGGTCAAGAAAATTCAGAAAAAGGTTATGGAAAAGTCATATAAAAATCATTGATAAGAAAGTTTATGAACCCTGATAGTATTGTGTCAATTGCAATAGTTAAAGATGTCTTTTGGCAGATGATTGAAACAATGCTGTCTAACCTGAGATCAAGACTCTCCTTCAGGTGCTGCCAGTCATTCTTGGCAGCAGTATAAAGGTCCGATGCCTCTTCCCAATGACCTGACTGCATAGCCAGGATGACCTCCTGTAAGGTCCGCATGGATGCTTCATATCTGACAAAGATTTACACAGTCACAAACTTAAAAATTGCTGCTAAACTACTTGAAAATGAACTACTTGAAAAACAATTCTAGGGTCACTAGAAGTCACCTGATCAGGTCGTCTCTGTCTTGAAACACTTTTGCAGTGCGCTGCACCGTGTACCCTGGGAAAGCCAGACGCCCTGAATTGACAAGCAAGATGGTATAAAGCTGGCTTTGTCCACCTGCTGCCATCTCCTCCTCATCCATAGTGTCCGTCAGAGAGAAGAGTAGAAGGATTCGAGAAAAAACGGCCCGAGGACCACGACACAGGCGCACGCAGGAACCCGCAAGCTGCTTTGCCCTTTGAGAGGAAAAAGAACATTATTACTATTGCATTGCAAAACGGTGCTCATTCGCTCACCTTTTCAAGATGATGGCGCCAATGTTGTTTTGAGCCTGGCTCAGAGAAAACAGCGACTTCTGCTTGCTCAGGCGGAGAAGCCCCTCCACTAGCTGTTGTTTTTGAGTGCCAGAATTGCCCAGATGAAATATCTTGGCCAGAGATTTGAGCTCGGGAGCCGGCAAGAGTTCCAGAGCTTCTGCTACTTCGTGAAGGTCATTCTCTTCAAAATGTGAGAACAAGTGTGTGGCATGATAGATTTTCTGGGTGATAAATTGATGTTGGACCTGAGAGATGGACTGCAAGCTCACAAACTTTGTTATAGTTAATCTCAAAATAATTTTTCCCGTTTCTATCTGCATATTTATATTGTAATCATACTATGAGCCATAACAACAATTACCTGACTGTAGAAGACCACCTTGCACCAGCTCATGAGCAACAGGCTCCAAGTTACTGCATATTTCTTCATAATCCAGTTTATCCACTTGAAGCCACTTCAATTTTCGTTGAAACAATCTCACATACAACTTCTGTCCCATGACTGTAAAAGAGGACGAAAAAATACATGTCACAAAATTGAGGACACCCCTCACACTTCACTCTATAATGTCTTCTAAAGTGACAATATGATAGAAATGAAACTTGTGTGTACATCTATTAAGTCTTAACGTATATACAAGTTTAATTTCTACGGTCAGATAAAGCCTTGAACCACTTCAGCCAATTGGTTCGAGAATTTCTTGAAATGTCACGTGTGCTTCGGCACAATAAACCCCCTGCTGGCCAAATGTATAGTTACAAACCATTATGTGTGATGCATTAAATGTTTGCGCCTGTTACAGTCTTTGGAAATGATGATGAATTACAATAAATGTTTGACCAAATGGTTTTGTTAGTCATTATTATTAAACTTAATGTTTGGAGTGATAAGCAAATTCAGAAACTGATGTTGCCAAGAATCGAACTCACATCATGTGGCATAAAAGGTAAAAAATACTCGAACAGAGGATTTTTGAGACCTGGGTGAAAGTCACCATTTACATGTGGTTGACAGTACACTAAACAACTTGGATTAAGTTTGCTTTTAAATGTATTATAATGCGCTGTTAATCTTTGATTCTAATAGGATTTCGAAAAACTTTTTACTCTCTATCCAGATTTCTCAAAAGCCCACATTATTAATGGAGCTTGGGCGGTTTATGTGTTGTCGAATCTCCCGGCAAAATCTGAACCACGTCTCCAAGAAGTCACGTGGTACGGCCTGGCAGCGAGGACTTTACAGATCATCATTTCCGACTCCTCCCCTATATGAAGCAAACCTCGATACACGATTAGCAGAAACGCCCCCTCAATTAATCGACACACGCCTCGAAGCTTGGGGACATTTCATCCAATCACCACTTTTAAAGTAGTACCTGTACAGCGTGCAAAGTTGTAAATATTTACAATCCACTGAAAATACACTGCCATAATTGTATAAGTCTGACAACACAAGTAAATCACCTCACAGTGAATATGTTCACATTGTAACTGTACAGTGTTGGCAATGACTGCACGATACGTATCACGATGCTTGAGTCACAATAAGATACAGCATTGCAATATTCTACATAGTTCACCGATGATTCCAAAATGCAACAAAGTTGTATAATGTTTACTACACTAGATGACAATAATTATTAACTGGACAAACTAGGTCAGAAAACAATGTAATTAAAATGATCAATTTCCATTAACTGCAATTGCACAGAAAGTGGATCCAGTTTCTTGCCTGTTAATGTAACAAAAAGCCCTCTACTTCTTAACAGCCTACTTCTTGTACTGCCTTGCTCACCACTAAGCTGCACAGCGACACTTTGCAAAACAGAGGTGCGGAAGTCGTACTTGAGTTACAATCGCCCCATAACATGACTTTAAAAAATATATATATACATATATACAGTCGTGGTGAAAAGTGTACATACACTTGTAAAGAACATAATGTCATGGCTGTCTTGAGTTTCCAATCATTTCTACAACTCTTATTTTTTTGTGAAAGAGTTATTGGAGCACATACTTGTTGGTCACAAAAAACATTCATTAAGTTTTTTATTTTATTTTATTATTTATTATGGGTCTACTGAAAATGTGACCAAATCTGCTGGGTCAAAAGTATACATACAGCAATGTTAATATTTGGTTACATGTCCCTTGGCAAGTTTCACTGCAATAAGGCACTTTTGGTAGCCATCCACAAGCTTCTGGTTGAGTTTTTGACCACTCCTTTTGACAAAATTGGTGCAGTTCAGCTAAATATGTTGGTTGAAAAGTCCATGTCAGAAAACCAACAAATTTAGCTGAACTTCACCAATTTTGTCAAAAGGAGTGGCCAAAAACTCAACCAGAAGCTTGTGGATGGCTACCAAAAGCGCCTTATTGCAGTTTCCAAAAACTATTTGAAATGTGGACTCGTCAGACCACAGAACACTTTTCCACTTTGTATCAGTCCATCTTAGATGAGCTTAGGCCCAGCGAAGCCGACGGCGTTTCTGGGTGTTGTTGATAAACGGATTTAGCCTTGCATAGGAGAGTTTTAACTTGCACTTACAGATGTAGCGACCAACTGTAGTTACTGACAGTGGGTTTCTGAAGTGTTCCTGAGCCCATGTGGTGATATCCTTTACACACTGATGTCGCTTGTTGATGCAGTACAGCCTGAGGGATCGAAGGTCATGGGCTTAGCTGCTTACGTGCAGTGATTTCTCCAGATTCTCTGAACCCTTTGATGATATTACGGACCGTAGATGGTGAAATCCCTAAATTCCTTGCAATAGCTGGTTGAGAAAGGTTTTACTTAAACTGTTCAACAATTTGCTCACACATTTGTTGACAAAGTGGTGACCCTCGCCCCATCCTTGTTTGTGAATGACTGAGCATTTCATGAAATCTACTTTTATACCCAATCATGGCACCCACCTGTTCCCAATTTGCCTGTTCACCTGTGGGATGTTCCAAATAAGTGTTTGATGAACATTCCTCAACTTTATCAATATTTATTGCCACCTTTCCCAACTTCTTTGTCACGTGTTGCTGGCATCAAATTCTAAAGTTAATGATTATTTGCAAAAAAAAAAAAAAAAAAGTTTATCAGTTTGAACATCAAATATGTTGTCTTTGTAGCATATTCAACTGAATATGGGTTGAAAATTATTTGCAAATCATTGTATTCCTTTTATATTTACATCTAACACAATTTCCCAAGTCATATGGAAACGGGGTTTGTACTTGAATTGTGGAAAGAGGCGCAGGTTTGTAAAAGGTCAGTGATCAATTCTAACAGTGGTGCTTGTTGGCAAATTTTGCTTCAAAATACACCCTGACTGGACTTTAGCTTAACATTTTAGGAAGTTTAAGCAAATACATGACATACTATCATTTAAACATTTTCCTGTATGACATTATGGCAATGTAATTGCATTTGTGTTCAAATATTGGGGTCTTTTTTTAAGTTAATTTGAAAGCGATGCAAGCGAGTAATAACCTGTGATTTATCATGAACAATCCAAATGCAAAAGTGTGATTAAGCTGATTAAATGTTTTCTAATTTCACAGCACTAACATATTTAAAAAAATTTATATTTATATCGTTAGAAAAAGTATTGCGACATATTGCCTTATCAATATCTTTTCCCACCCATAACAAGCATCAATATTGTCTAGCACTGCCTAAATCCTCTTGGACATGGAATCCACCAGTACATCTTACTGAAATCCTCTTCTACACCTACAAAACCCAAAACCAGTGAAGTTGGCACGTTGTGTAATTCGTAAATAAAAACGGAATACAATGATTTGCAAATCCTTTTCAACTTATATTCAACTGAATAGACTGCAAAGACAAGATATTTAATGTTCAAACTGAGAAACTTTATTTTTTTTTGCAAATAATCATTAACTTAGAATTTAATGGCACCAACACATTGCAAAAAAGTTGGCACAGGGGCATTTTTACCACTGTGTTACATGGCCTTTCCTTTTAACAACACTCAGTAAATGTTTGGGAACTGAGGAGACCAATTTTTGAAGCTTTTCAGGAGGAATTATTTCCCATTCTTGCTTGATGTACAGCTTAATTTGTTCAACTGTCTGGGGTCTCAATTGTGGTATTTTAGGCTTCCTATTGCGCCACACATTTTCAATGGGAGACAGGTCTGTACTACAGGCAGGCCAGTCTAGTACCTGCACTCTTTTACGATGAAGCCACACTGTTGTAACACGTGGCTTCGATGATATTACGGACCGTAGATGGTGAAATCCCTAAATTCCTTGCAATAGCTCGTTGAGAAATGTTGTTCTTAAACTGTTCCAACAACTTGCTCACGCATTTGTTCACAAAGTGGTGACCCTCGCCCCATCCTTGTTTGTGAATGACTGAGCATTTCATGGAAGCTGCTTTTATTCCCAAACATGGCACCCGCCTGTTCCCAATTAGCCTGTTCACATGTGGGATGTTCCAAATAAGTGTTTGATGAGCATTCCTCAACTTTCTCAGTCTTTTTTGCCACTTGTGCCAGCTTTTTTGAAACATGTTGCAGGCATCAAATTCCAAATGAGCTAATATTTGCAAAAAATAACATAGTTTTCCAGTTCAAACATTAAGTATCTTGTCTTTGCAGTCTATTCAATTGAATATAAGTTGAAAAGGATTTACACAAGATGCCAACTTCACTGGTTTTGGGTTCAGTACATGATGACATCACTGGATGACGTTAGAGACCTTGCGCTCTTCCAACTTACGCTAGAGGATGTGCCACAGGTCAGGTATTCAATTAAAATTCAGGCCTGCAGACATACTTGATCACACTGCTTCAAAATGTCAGTCCAGCTCCTTAGTGCCAACAGCACTCATGCAGCTTATTGTGTTGCCATTTATGTGGAGTAATTTTCAGAGGATATGCTAAATACACAAGTTGAACACTGACTACTCTAACACATATACACATTTGTTTTCGATACTGTTGTCTCTTAAGATATACTGTAATGAAATGCTTTCTGAAATGCCCGGGTGTTCGAGTTGTTGCGATAATTGACGTTACAATATATTAGTAACATACCTGATAGCTTCTCAAAGGCTTGTACCAGTGTCATGTCCTCCTGGTTGAACAGGCGTCTGTCATCTTCGTTCTGCAGCACGGCCTGCAGGACAGTTTGGAAGTTGCGTAGGTAGTATGGCAGTCTTTGTGTGGGCGAGGTGTCAACCGTCTGGTTGTTATTGTTTTTCTCAGCCTCGGAGATTGCCTGTAAATCACTGACAACGTGAGAGGAGGATTGGTTTGAGTCGGAAAGGAGGTTACAATCAGGTGCAGATGGCTCTTCGGTTGTCTGTGCTGCATTTTTACCAAACAATGTTCGAGTCCAGCTGGATGCTTCATGTTTGGGTTTCTTTCTCAAACTAGGTATCTTCTGACTGTCAGGGGATTTTCTCTTCGACAGTGTGGAAGATGAGGGATGCAGATGAATAGGAGATAGTTTTGTTGCTTTCTCGAAACCTTCTGTCGTCGTCGTGCATTTCTGAGCACTTGTTGTCAGGTCAATGGTGCTTTCCGAATTTTCTTTCTGCGAGTTGCTTGCATAATCCACAGACTCTCGGGTCTGATCAGGATGCTTTATTTCATTTCTCTTCGTGCATTTTCTCGATAACTTGGATGACAAACGTCCAAGATCTAAAGTTCCAACTACAGTTTTGTCGCACTTCTCCCCGGACACATTGGGAGAGCTTCTTGCTTTGAAATATGGGCTTGTTTTGGACTCTGCCTCATCTGGAATCAACTCCAACTCAGACGATTTGCTTGTGGGTGACACCACGATATTACTTGCTGGTGTTGCACTGCTATCTCCTCTCTCAAAGTTATTGCACTGCAAATCGATGTGCTCATTGATAGCAAATCTGGGAACTATTTGACCACACAGCGGACAGGGCAGTTTAGGAGGATGCGGGTTGCTAAAGAAAGACGTGATGGGAGTCGTGTTTACACCACTTTTCTTCTTGTTTTTGGACAAAGACAAACTCCTCCTCGGGGTTTTTTGCTCCCTTCTGTCAGCCATGTTGCACACGATAAAACGTATTGATGAAAATAACCTGGATGAGATGGCAACTTGTCCAGGGTGTACACCGCCTTCCACCCGAATGCAGCTGAGATAGACTCCAGCACCCCCCGCCACCCCAAAAGGGACAAGCGGTAGTAAATGGATGGATGGAACCTGGATTAGGTGGCGACTTGTCCGGGGTTTACCCCGCCTAGCGCCCGAATGCAGCTGACATAGACTCCAGCACCCCCACGCGACCCCGAAAGGGACAAGCGGTAGGAAAATGATGGATGGAATTCCTCGATGGAAGACGGTCGGTTGCTAGCTCGCACTTTTTTAAGCTAGCATACATGCTAATTTATCTGGGGGAAAAAGACTCAGAAAACTAGTTTAGAATCGGCGAAGAAGTGCGGTCCTTGTGCACGTCAAACATACGATGGATTAATGCCCCCAAATAAAAACAACGAGGGGAATAAATATCGCTAAAGGCGACTCCCATCATAGCGGAAGTGCTAGATAAACAAACCCGCTTGTCAAACTAGACTAGCAGAGCAACGAGAGCTTTTTCAGGCCAAAGCAATCGATCCCAAATCCACAGATGTACTCCTCTTTCCTTGTGTATGGTAATGTTGGGAACGGTGGTAGATATGAATGAATTTAACAGATATTCTTATTGTGTGAATGTTACAAAGCGTTACACCAAAATTCCATCCATCCATCCATTTTCTCTACCGCCCTGCAAAAAATGTTCTATAGAATTTCTAAAGAATATCTCTATAGAATTTCTAATGAACTTTAGGACCGAAGTTCTATAGAATTTCTAAAGAATATCTCTATAGAATTTCTAATGAACTTTAGGACCGAAGTTCTATAGAACAGGATTCTAAAGAATGGTTCTATAGAACATGGTTCTAAAGAATGGTTCTATAGAACAGGGTTCTAAAGAATGGTTCTATAGATCTCTAAAGAATAGTGCTATAGAAGAAAGTTCTAAAGAGTAGTTCTATAGAACAGGCTCCTATGGAATGGCTTTCTGTGGAATACGGTTCAGAATGATGTAGAAATGATTGGGCAGGCATTCTACAAAATCTGTGGTCTAACACTGGCAATGGAGAAAGACAAATATTGCAGTTGAATGAATGTTGACTTGTATTTATTATATACATGTAACTCAAATCTTGACGTAATAAATAAATGTCAGCAGCATAAATCAACATGATCACCGCGCTTCCCCGACTGTTAGAGACGGCTAGACGTCCAGCAGAATTTGTTTCTGAGGCCTTCTTTTTTTCCCATTTTCTGCGCAATGTTCAGTTTCACTCCAATGATTTTCTTTATCACATTTGCTTCACTTGAGGGATGGAGCTTCTTCACAAAATCTGAAAGATCAATAAAATATACCAGAATTAGTGTCTGCAGACACCAAGACACTAGCTGTCATGCAATGAGTTACACTATGGCATTTTTCAGCTCGATAAAGAGAGTGATGTCTATCATTTAATCAATGCAATGGATAGTCAACACACTGCATACATTGCATATCACGCGTTTCTATGCTGTAAGGCACTTGCACTGCTTGACGCACACAAAATCATATGTGGTGCAATCATGCCAGGCTTTACGAACTGCAACAAATCTGTATCAAATTCTGACAGTGCATGTACACTATTCATTAGCTATATAGAAAATCCATTCAGTGTGTGAAATATTTTTCAAATTATTTTCAGGATTTCACTATCTTGTGAATCTTGTTGTGTACTTGATGGGTGTCCCCAATGGCGTTCGAACAATCACGAAAGTGCATTAATAGAATTCTAATAAAAATATTTAACTTCAATCTGATTGAAACCATATCCACATCGGGAAGGGGATCTGACACATTCCCTATCTAAAAGTCGTTCACTTCTCAACTTGCAGCAGAACTCACGGAAATTCCCGACGCTAGTTGTTAAATAGTAAGGCGGAGAATGCCGATATAAGATATCAAACGAGAAAAAGGTGTAGATATCCGTGCGCTGCGGTTTTTGCTTTGTCACTTGATGTTGGTTTCCGACGAGATCAAAGCTAATGTGACCACCCATGCCTATAAATCTGTCAAAACGAACATCTCGCAGTCAATTCATGGACCAAGCAGACTGGAAGCTATGGATATCTATACTTCATGCCAAACGATCACGGAACGACTTGGAGATAGGAAAAGGGTCAGATCCACTTCCCTGATGTGGATATGGTTTTAATCAGATTGATTTAACTTATACTCACCAATAATAGCAGACACTTTCTTGTCATCCAGTTTTGGTTTCTCATGCTTATCCTTAAAAGCATTGGATTTTTTTCCTGTCAAGCTGCTGTTGGCCAGCTCCTCTCTGGCAGAGCGACAGCAGGACGTCGAGCTGATAGTATTGTTGCCTGACGTGATAAGTCGTCCATCTTCATTAGCAGGCCAGGAAGTCCTTTAATAGAAAAAAGTACATTGTGATGCAGACACAATAAAAAAAAAAAAACATTAATAACATGAAGCTGGCGATATCCAAACCGCTCGGCTCTAACCCCAGCTATCATAATGTAAGGGTATTTTGATAGGAATCTTGTTCAAGTCAAGGGAAACATGGTAAGGAAGCAATCAAAGATGAAAAATATATATAACCATATATATTAATTCATCCTGACCACGCGAAGATTTAATATTTGTCGGTCAAGTATTAATCAGATATCCAGCTGAGACAAAATATCAAGAAGGAAGGGCCGTAACTCTTGCTAATATAAGAGAAACACACAAAAACGGACGGACAGACAGACAAACAAACAAGTACCATATGTCCTCCCCTTATTTAGAGGGGAGGACATCACAACTTAGGATGTTGTATATGCAACAGTTCTGAAATTATCCCAAATCATAAATGGATTTTTATTGGAAAAAAGGGGCATAACTCTGGAAAATATTGTCCGAGACGACTCATTTTCGATAGGCTTCTTGTTACACTAAGATAAATAGATGTAACAAGTTTGGTTTCCGTACATGAAACGATTCTGTAAATATTGCGGTGACGGATGGACAGCCGTACATGACGACAATACCCGTAGGCCAAAGTTAGATGAAAATACAGTAATAAGAAAGTTATTTCATACATCGACATGTAAGCATATTTTCCATCAACCTATGATAATTACAATAACATACTTCTAGAATAAGAAAACCTACCTTCAACAACCCTCAATGCATCTCGAAGGGATTTGTTTTCCTCTCTCAACTGGAGGACTTCCTTCTTCAGGGATTCCATTTCTGTACATGTATCTTTCGGTGAAGTTCTTCCCAGCTGAAAATGTCAAAATAGTAAATCAAATGAAATAATTTGTATTATGATTAATTTGGGCGCTCATATGTTTTCCGGAAGCAATTTGTCCTGGATACGGCCCTGACAGCACCATATAAGTTTTACATGTATAAGCAACCTTGTAGGCACATTAATTTGAATATGCTACATGTACATGTAGCAGTAAGCCATTCACACAGGAGGCACTGTTCATCAGGTATTTGTAGTGTTATTTTCATATAAGTAAAAGTATAAACTTGTGTTTTAAACCAGTTGCCAGGGATGCAATTTTTACGTCCTCGATTTCAAATGAATGCTAGGCACTTGTGATTGTTTGCCTCGAGAGGGTGCTTTGATTAACCAATAAAATCCTATTCTATTCTATTCATGTACTCACAGCAGCAAGTTGGGCCTTCAATTGTGCCCGAGCATCATATCCCACAGCTGTACGGCTTACTTTCCTCTTTTTCTTCTGAAAAATCAAGATTAACAAGAAAACGTGTTCAGTTCTTTTATATGCCATTGAAGTGAAGAAATATGTTTGCAGAAATGATAGATTTTCGAGTACATGCAGAAAGTCTGTCAACACCTCAATTTGTCTTGAATATTATTCTGTCTGAGTTGGTCGAATTGAATCAAAATATTCAATAACTTTAAAGCCTACAATGAAACATGATTTGATTAACTTTTATGATAAAGAAAAACTGACAAGGTACTTCAAAAGTATGGGATTGAATCCTACAAAACCTCACACAGTTGAAACACCACTGAAATAGTGAGTGAGTGAATTAACGTTTAACGTCGCTTTCAACACTATTTCGGTCATATCGCGACAACACCACTGAAATAAAAGTACCTGCTGTCTGTCAGATAGAGTCTCCTCAACACTTTCATCCTTGCTCTCACTGTCTGATGACCAAGACTTTGGCTGTTTGTTTCTCGTGCCTCTGCCATATTCCAAATCACCAGTAAGGGGTACATCCTTGCCATCCTGAGCGGCTTTCAAATATGGCGTCAGTTCACGTGTGTCTTCTGTGTAAAAACAAATATGTGCCACATTAAGCTAAATTAAACTGTACAGTTAGTCATACATTTCAGCAGCAGATTGTTATCACTAAATTACTTTGGTATACCTACAGTTCTGATGATTCAGAAATTCACCTCAGCGAGAAACAAATTTCACCTTACTTTCCCTTATTTACAGGCTTACAGCCATATTAAAAAATTGTCAAGGTTAAGTCTGTACTATCATGACAATCACCTCAGCATTGCAGATTGAAACATTCAGTATACCAGGGCTGCACTGATGAGAAATTACTATCAATCATGGAAGAAAAAAAATTATATTAATTAAATTTAACTTTACATAAAGAAAGTCGAAAGTTCAAGGTGTAAAATCAGAAGTACATTAAATATATCTATATTAAATATATCTATATTTATATGTACTTCTGGTAAAACGTATACTTTTTACTGAATTGAATTGAAAAGTTTTCAACTGTTTATTAATTACCACCAAATCTCAGAATTCTTGCCACGTATTTGGTTTGTGACTGCTTCCTTCCTCCTGCTTTGTTGAGTGGCCATGGAACTTGGACTTCTTCATCACTGTCCCAATTTTCTCCATTCATCTTCTCTCGAGAACCGCGTGGTTAATATACTATATTTCGTCTCGATGATCATCCTCCCCTTGCTTCCGTTTGGCGACCTGACTGGGGGCCAAACTCCTTCTCTGTGTGATCACACAAGCCTGACGTTACAAACAATGGAGGGATGATAATAATAATAATAATAATAATAAATTAGGCTAGTTTTGCTAGCTCACCATTTCCGCCCGTGCCTCGAAGCTGCTGTTTGGCTCAACGTTAGCCCGCTTGTGACGTCTCGCATCGCGCCTTGAAGACCCTAAACCTAAATGTGATGTTTAAGCCAACAAAGTTACCGTCAATGAACTCCGACGTGACTTGAGCAGTTTAGAAAGAGCGAGTGAAGTCAACATGGACGTTGTGGCCGCCATCACCAACTCAAACTGCCCGCGAAATCTGCTTTGCAACTACGGCAAGCGCGAAGGGGAAAAATAAATAATTTAAAAAAAAAGTTGATTTGAAACATATTCGCACTTATTAGTGTCGGATATGAGAAACATTGATACAACGCGATTATTACCAACTATACATGAATTTGGTTGTGATTGCAGCCTTAAAACAGTTTTGTTATTTTATAACAAAACGAGAGCAGTTCTATCTATCGTGTTTGGGGGGGGGGGTAGTAAAAGTAGTAAACTAAATATAACATTGAACCATGCTTTTGAAAATGTATACATTTAAATCCTGGCAAATACTGACTTTTAACAATATAAATTGTTACTTACATGAGTTCGGTAAAGTGTTTTCCTATTGGGCTCCGTGAAGAAACGTGTCTGGGCTTGTTCTTCCACAGCTGCATGCAGGTACGCGTGGGCGGGTCCTGACGTTTTAGGTCTGATTTAAACCTTTGAACTGAGTTTTGCTAAATCAAATTATGTTGGAAGTCCAATAAAATTAATTTTATCACATAAAAAAGTAAGTTACGAAAATATTCACACTTTTTACTTATAGATAACTCAAAAACTCTAAAAATAAAAATAAATTGATTTATTGGAATAAATATACTTTTAAAAATAAAGTCTGCCGAAGTTCTGGGTGTCCGCCTTGAAATGACACCTCACAATTTTGAATGATACAAAATTAACATTTTCATAATTGAGGGAGACATCCTGCATTGTTCAAAAAACAAGCTCAAGTCTGGTGAATCAACTTAATGAGATTAATCAATGCTATGGTGATAGCGCTGCTGCCATTTTATAGAATTTTATTCCATGGAACAATCTATAGAACTTTCAGCAGATAAAGGATAATGTCTATAGAATTTCTGTTAGACATTCTATAGAATGCCCAGTTCTATAGAACAATCTATAGACCTTTCAGCAGATAAAGTAATGTCTATAGAATTTCTGTTAGACATTCTATAGAATGCCCAGTTCTATAGAACAATCTATGGACTTTTCATCAGATAATGTAATGTCTATAGAATTTCTATAGGATATTCTATAGAATTCCCAGCTCTATAGAATAGTGAAAAGACCTTCCAGCACATGAAGCTGATGTCTATAGAATTTCTATAGAATTTTGAATACATATTCTATAGAATCTTCAGTTCTAAAGAAATTCCGACGAAATTCTATAGCGTTCTATATATTTCTATAGAGATTCTATAGAACATTTTTTGCAGGGCGCCCCCCGCGCCTTTGGGGTCGCGGGGGGCGCTGCATGGAGCCTATCTCAGCTACAATCGGGCGGAAGGCGGGGTACACCCTGGACAAGTGTTACACCAAAATTAATCTATTTATTATTTAACCTCAATTTATTCTTTTTCTTCTACAGATTTTGGCGAAGTCTACCTTCCACGTTTTTCAAACCGTTCTAACTTCAAACTGTTCCGCCTATTCGGGAATCGCAGGCTTTCCCTTGACAAATACCACACAAAAAAATCACATATTTCCCAGAATTCCCGGTTTTCCGGGACATTTTTCCCATTTAAAATGAATTGGCCATTTTTCAAACTTCCACCATTCCACATGTTTCAACCTATTTGCCACCTTCAACACATTCCACCATCCTGGAAATCCAAACGACCCTTTTTCCAAGTTCAAAAAAAATTCCAGGATTTTCCAGAATTCCTGGTTTTCCAAAGCCCTATTTCCACCCTTTTTTCTGGAGACTACTCCTCCCACATTTTTCAACCCACTTCAACCATTCCTCGGTTAGGACAAAAAACTAAGTTCCCGGTTTTCCCGAAATTCCAGGAATTCCATAACACCGTTTCTCAATTCAAGATGTTACTACTTCAACATTTCTCGACCGAATTGAAAAATTGCAACACCAGACCATTCATGTTTGTTTTTTTAGCATTTTCAAAAAAAATCCCGCTTTTCCCGAAATCCCCCATTTTTTTGGAAATTCCCATTGAAGTCAAAGGGACATTCTTCAAAGTTGCACAATTCCCACATTTTTCATCTGATTCAAACCGTTCCAACTTCAAAAATATTCAGCCTGTTCAGGAATTGTGTGCTCAACTCCAACAATTCTAAAATAAATTCCCGGATTTCCCATAATTCCTTTTTTTTTTTTTTTTTTTTTGCATTTTCCCCATTCAAAATGAATTGTCCATTTTTCAAACTTCCACAATCCCCACATTCTTCGACATATTCCACTCACCCTAGACCAGGGGTGTCAAACTCAAATACAGAATGGGCCAAAATTTAAAACTGAACAAAGCGGCAGGCCACGGTTGGACAAATTAACCTTTTAATAGGGACCCAAACAAGTTTTGCATTGAATATTGAACAAGCAAGGCTTTTATAAATTATAGTGACATGCAAAATCCAGTTTCAAATGATAATAATAATAATAAAAAAATATCAATAGCATATCAAATACAATTGAAATAAAAATGTAATGCCTCTTTTCTATTTGCAGCCTTCTGAGGTAAATATCAACATTAACTTTTTCGACAGGCTAATAAATTTGAAAATACAATAACAATGAATAAACCAACCATTCAGGACTTTAAACTGCTCAGTTTGCAACACACTGATCTAATCTGATGTGCCCAAGCCAGATACCTGGCTTTGAGCTGAGGCAACCTTCATTATCGAACAAAGGTGTTCATCAGTCATTATATCTCGTAGTCCACAGTCTTGGGGGCGTGCCTTAAAGGCACTGCCTTTAACGTCCTCTACGAGCTGTCGTCACGTCCGCTTTTCAACCATTTTAACAACGTGCTGGCCCAGTCACAAGATATGTGCGGCTTCTGTACGCACACACACGTGAATGCAACGCGTACTTGATCAACAGCGATACAGGTTACACTGAGGGTGGCCGTATAAACAACTTTAATACTGTTAGAAATATACGCCACACTGTGAATCCACCCCAAACAAGAATGACAAACACATTTCGGGAGAACATCCGCACCGTAACACAACACAAACACAACAGAACAAATACCCAGAACCCTTTGCAGCACTAACTCTTCCGGGACGCTACAAAATACCCCCCCTGCCCCCCACACACACACCTTGTAGCATTCTTGTTTGGTGTGGGTTCACAGTGTGGCGTATATTTCTAACAGTGTTAAAGTTGTTTATACGGCCACCCTCAGTGTAACCTGTATGGCTGGTGATCAAGTATGCGTTGCATTCACTTGTGTGTGCGTGCAGAAGCCGCACATATTATGTGACTGGGCCAGCACTCGTTGGACTGGATGAAAAGCGGACGTGACGATTTTCGGGAGGGGCACTGAGATTTGGGAGTCTCCCGGGAGGGTTGGCAAGTATGAGAATTAGCGGTGAATGCGGCGTTACCGCGGCATCGCCGCTGTATATAATCTGCGGGCCAGCTCTAGTGTTAATTTGATATCGCCTCAAGGGCCAAGTGAAATTACACGGCGGGCCAATTTTGGCCCGCGGGCCAGTGTTTGACACCCATGCCCTCGACATTCAAACAAGTTGCAAACCAAATTCCCGTTTTCCTGGAAATTCAAACATTCAAACCATTTTAACATTCAAACTATTCTTACATTCATACTACATTCTGTCAGCATTTCAGTTCAACTTCACCGTTGAAGCATTCACACACAAGTCCTTCAGGAATTGCTTCATCTAAAACCCCCGTTTCCATATAAGTTGGAAAATTGTGTTAGATGTAAATACAAACGGAACACATCCGTCCATCCATCCATTTTCTACCGCTTATTACCTTCGGGGTCGCGGGGGGCGCTGGAGCCTATCTAAAGTTAAAGTTAAAGTTAAAGTACCAATGATTGTCACACACACACTAGGTGTGGCGAAATTATTCTCTGCATTTGACCCATCACCCTTGATCACCCCCTGGGAGGTGAGGGGAGCAGCGGGCAACAGCGGTGGCCGCGCCCGGGAATCATTTTTGGTGATTTAACCCCCAATTCCAACCCTTGATGCTGAGTGCCAAGCAGGGAGGTAATGGGTCCCATTTTAATAGTCTTTGGTATGACTCGGCCGGGGTTTGAACTCACAACCTACCGATCTCAGGGCGGACACTCTAACCACTAGGCCACTGAGTAGGTACAATCTCAGCTACAATCGGGCGGAAGGCGGGGTACACCCTGGACAAGTCGCCACCTCATCGCAGAAACGGAATACAATGATTTGCAAATCATTTTCAACCCATATTCAGTTGAATATGCTACAAAGACAACATATTTGATGTTCAAACTGATAAACATTTTTTTTTGTGCAAATAGTCATTAACTTTAGAATTTGATGCCAGCAACACGTGACAAAGAAGTTGGGAAAGGTGGCAATAAATACTGATAAAGTTGAGGAATGCTCTTGCAACACTTATTTGGAACATCCCACAGATGCACAGGCAAATTGGGAACAGGTGGGTGCCATGATTGGGTATAAAAGTAGATTCCATGAAATGCTCAGTCATTCACAAGCAAGGATGGGGCGAGGGTCACCACTTTGTCAACAAATGCGTGAGCAAATTGTTGAACAGTTTAAGAAAAACCTTTCTCAACCAGCTATTGCAAGGAATTTAGGGATTTCACCATCTACGGTCCGTAATATCATCAAAGGGTTCAGAGAATCTGGAGAAATCACTGCACATAAGCAGCTAAGCCCGTGACCTTCGATCCATCAGGCTGTACTGCATCAACAAGCGACATCAGTGTGTAAAGGATATCAAAACACGGGCTCAGGAACACTTCAGAAACCCACTGTCAGTAACTACAGTTGGTCGCTACATCTGTAAGTGCAAGTTAAAACTCTCCTATGCAAGGCGAAAACCGTTTCTCAACAACACCCAGAAATGCCGTCGGCTTCGCTGGGCCTGAGCTCATCTAAGATGGACTGATACAAAGTGGAAAAGTGTTCTGTGGTCTGACGAGTCCACATTTCAAATTGTTTTTGGAAATTGTGGACGTTGTGTCCTCCGGACCAAAGAGGAAAAGAACCATCCGGATTGTTATAGGCGCAAAGTTGAAAAGCCAGCATCTGTGATGGTTTGGGGGTGTATTAGTGCCCAAGACATGGGTAACTTACACATCTGTGAAGGCACCATTAATGCTGGAAGATACATACAGGTTTGGAGTAACATATGTTGCCATCCAAGCAACGTTACCATGGATGCCCCTGCTTATTTCAGCAAGACAATGCCAAGCCACGTGTTGCATCAACGTGGCTTCATAGTAAAAGAGTGCGGGTACGAGACATGGCCTGCCTGTAGTCCAGACCTGTCTCCCATTGAAAATATGTGGCACATTATGAAGCCTAAAATACCACAACGGAGACCCCCGGACTGTTGAACAACTTAAGCTGTACATCAAGCAAGAATGGGAAAGAATTCCACCTGAGAAGCTTAAAAAACGTGTCTCCTCAGTTCCCAAACGTTTACTGAGTGTTGTTAAAAGGAAAGGCAATGTAACACAGTGGTGAACATGCCCTTTCCCAACTACTTTGGCACGTGTTGTAGCCATGGAATTCTAAGTTAATTCTTATTTGCAAAAAAAAACATAAAGTTTGAGTTTGAACATCAAATATCTTGTCTTTGTAGTGCATTCAATTGAATATGGGTTGAAAAGGATTTGCAAATCATTGTATTCCATTTATATTTACATCTAACACAATTTCCGAACTCATATGGAAACGGGGTTTGTAGTTATTAATATTATTTGGCTTAATTGTTTCCTACAAATAAAGACAACTTTTAACATGCGTCACACAATTGAGCAAATTTTGCGATATATAATTAAATGTTGAATGTCACTTAGTTTCTTCTAGCGTTATGTCGTATGTGCTTAATCGAAATAATGCTTGATTTAATGTCTTTATTGTTGAGGAACCAGAACTGTGGTCACGTGACTCCGCCTGTATCTTCTACTCATGTTCCTGGGCAGCCGTGCGGCTTTTATTTATTAAAAAAAAAAAAAAAAAAACATCCACTCGGGAGAAGACTGATCAGAGGCACACGCAGCTAATTGAGTAGGCTATACGACAGCATCAATGTCGGTAAGTGCGATGGAGAATCATGCATGTTTACAAATAGATCGTATTTGGATGTGTAGGCCTGTGCTGGTTGGATGACGGACAAAGCTGGACGTGCTCATCTGGTCGCACATCAGTGGGGTGTCAGCGTGGTGCAGCCTTTAAATCAAGGTCGACGTGCAGCTTTTGCATTTGCAATAAATAAAGGCTCCGTTTGCATGGGGGAACAAAAGCAAGGGAGTGGTCGGCCAAAATGCACTGTGATGTTTACATGTTTACATTTACAATGGCTGTCATATCATGCGGCAAAACACAACAAGCGACCGTGAAGCTGCGGCAAAAAGTTCCTCGTAAAACGTATGAAATAAGGCTGAAGGTGCACGTCAAGGGCAGGGGAAAATATGTGCATAGGGGATTCAAATAAAAAATTCAATTAAGCCTTTGGTTTTTTTCATCACCAGTTCAGTACCATGGATAGATAAGTGACATGGGAGGGTCTCACCCTTATAACAACATGGCTTGATAAATAAATGACCAATATTTGGAATTATACGCTGATAAACAAACAATATTATTACTTTTCTAAAGGTGGGATGACAATTACAGTAGCTTTGAAGTCATGTTACTCTGGAAAACAATAGTATGTTTTATTTCCCTTTCAATGCTTATGCAATTTTGAGTCTTGATAACATCAAATAGTAGTGGATAATCACCCACATGTACAAAACCCAAAACCAGTGAAGTTGGCACGTTGTGTAAATCGTAAATAAAAACAGAATACAAATATTTGCAAATCCTTTTCAACTTATATTCAATTGAATAGACTGCAAAGACAAGCTACTTAACGTTCGAACTGGGAAGCTTTGTTATTTTTTTAGCAAATATTAGCTCATTTGGAATTTGATGCCTGCAACATGTTTCAAAAAAGCTGCCACAAGTGGCAAAAAAGACTGAGAAAGTTGAGGAATGCTCATCAAACACTTATTTGGAACATACCACAGGCGAACGGGCTAATTGGAAACAGGTGGGTGCCATGATTGGGTATAAAAGCAGCTTCCATGAAATGCTCAGTCATTCACAAACAAGGATGGGGCGAGGGTCACCACTTTGTGAAAAAATGCGTGAGCAAATTGTTTAAGAACAACATTTCTCAACGATTGCAAGGAATTTAGGGATTTCACCATCTACGGTCCGTAATATCATCAAAAGGTTCAGAAAATCTGGAAAAATCACTGCACGTAAGCAGCAAGGCTGGAAACCAACGAAACCTTCGATCCCTCAGGTTGTACTGCATCAAAAAGTGACATCATTGTGTAAAGGATATCCCCACATAGATTCAGGAACACTTCAGAAAACCACTGTCAGTAACTAGTTTGTCGCTACATCTGTAAGTGCAAGTTAAAACTCTACTATGCAAAGCGAAAGCCATTTATCAGCAACACCCAGAAACGCTTCGCTGGGCCCGAGCTCATCTAAGATGGACTGATGCAAAGTGGAAAAAGCGTTCTGTGGTCTGACAAGTCCACATTTCAAATTGTTTTTGGAAACTGTGGACGTTGTGTCCTGCGGACCAAAGAGGAAAATAACTATCCTGATTGTTCTAGGCGCACAGTTCAAAAGCCAGCTTCTGTGATGGTATGGGGGTGTATTAGTGCCCAAGACATGGGTAACTTACACATCTGTGAAGGCACCATTAATGCTGAAAGGCACATACAGGTTTTGGAGCAACATATGTTGTCATTCAAGCAACGTTATCATGGACGCCCCTGCTTATTTCAGCAAGACAATGCCAAGCCACGTGTTACAACAGCTTGGCTTCATAGTAAAAGAGTGTGGGTACTAGACTGGCCTGCCTGTAGTCCAGACCTGTCTCCCATTGAAAATGTGTGGCGCACTATGAAGCCTAAAATACCACAACGGAGACCCCCGGACTGTTGAACAACTTAAGCTGTACATCAAGCAAGAATGGGAAAGAATTCCACCTGAAAAGCTTCAAAAATTGGTCTCCTCAGTTCCCAAACAATGGCAGAGTGTTGTTAAAAGGAAAGGCCATGTAACACAGTGGTAAAAATGCCCCTGTGCCAACTTTTTTGCAATGTGTTGCTGCCATTAAATTCTAAGTTAATGATTATTTGCCCAAAAAAATTAAGTTTCTCAGTTCGAACATTAAATATCTTGTCTTTGCAGTCTATTCAATTGAATATAAGTTGAAAAGGATTTGCAAATCATCGTATTCTGTTTTTATTTACGAATTACACAAGGTGCCAACTTCACTGGTTTTGGGTTTTGAATTTCCATGCATCCATCT
The DNA here is from genome assembly GCF_033978685.3 of Nerophis lumbriciformis. Taxonomy (NCBI): domain Eukaryota; kingdom Metazoa; phylum Chordata; class Actinopteri; order Syngnathiformes; family Syngnathidae; genus Nerophis; species Nerophis lumbriciformis. The sequence continues at coordinate 35,526,177 of NC_084557.2, read as the reverse complement.
TCTTCCGCTTATCCGAAGTCGCGTCGCTGGGCAGCAGTCTAAGCAGAGAAGCCCAGACTTTCCTCTCCCCACCCAACTCAAAAACCATAACACTTTGAAGTTGTTTGTTTTTGTCAGGCTACTAAAGCTGATTTTAGACCAGTGGTTCTTAACCTTATTGGAGGTACCGAACCCCACCAATTTCATATGCTCATTCACCGAACCCGTCTTTAGTGAAAAATTTAAAAAAAGAATCATTTCAAATTCAAGACAAAGTTATGTTTTTTTTATTGGTGTATAAAATGCACAGTGCATGCACATCACCTTGTTCAAAGAACAAAACCAACACATGAAGTCACAATAAATTACACACCTGCAAATCGGATGGAAAATTAGAGGGAACATTGTTTGGGGGTATCCATATTACACCAATACGGAGAAGTTTTTATTTACACGATGACTTGGGTGTGTCTTGACCTCCGCGGCGGAGGCTCCGCCGAACCCCTGAGGCCGACTCACCGAACCCCTAGGGTTCGATCGAACCCAGATTAAGAACCACTGTTTTAGATGTACAGTAAACAGGTGGTCTCTTGTCTCAAGTGAGATTTCAAATGGTTTCCAATGTATTTTTCTGCAGGTTAATCTCTTAAAGGACTAATTGCCTCAGCTTCAAATATGATTGTGTGTTTTAGCACTGTTTAACTACACAGAGTGGAGATATAATGTTTTCCCAAAGTCCCTAGATCAGATCAAACTTTTTGGCTAACGGACCCACATTGGCTTTTGAAATTTGACATACGGGCCGACCGAGCACATGATGCATTTCAAAGCACATCATATCTATTGAGAGGGGAGTAGACTTCCCAAACATTGGCTATATATTTTTTTTCAACAATATCATATCAGAACCTCAAAGAAACACAACAATGGTATTACAGGGTTAACACTTACATTCTCTTTCAGTGGGAGCAGTGTTGTTGATCACCCTTTTTTGCCAATGCGTCGAAGTCTAGTATCAGTTTTGTTGTGGCAATTCTCAAAACAGATCTTTGCTTAATTTTGTTCTACTATTTGGCGGGGGCGGATTAAAAAGACTAATGGGCCGGATGTGGTCCATCCCTGCCCTAGATGCATCATCAGGGAACGGTGGCGTTATCAATAATTTGCTAGTGTACATATTTTGGTGATATTGTCCACAGAGAGATGTTATGCAGATGTAAAATTTCACATTATGACATTATAATGGTACACACAATAAGATCTCAATTCTACTTCATGCTGAGCTGGTTTGTGCTTTAATTTGGCACAAGTACTTCAAAGCAGACTGATTACCCTCGATGGTTCACTTGCACAAACTAATGAGATCCAATGGAGAGCTGCTTTGAAAAGTCGGACTTTAAAAAGATAATGAACTGTTTCAGAGAGGTATTCATTTTTAACAATATGCTTGTTATTAGTGTAAACCAGCAAGCACTGCATCATACTTAGAGATGTTGATAATATTTTTATTCCTGTTATGTTGCTGAATGTGGCAACACACTAGAGTGGTACAGTACTTCAACTTACGTGTACATTGCATTTCACGACCAAGCTCAAAACTCAGAACAGTCATATCTCCCATTGAAAGGAATTGAATTCACTTTGCTCTGTGCTTTGTTCTCCCAAAACACAACCATTTTAACTATAAGTAACATGCCTTTTAACAAGAAAAACAAACATTTAGATAATAAGTACGGTTATGGAAATCAATGCAAAGACATGTACCAAACAACCCCAGTAGTTTTACGTTAAACTATATTAATATTGTACATTATTTACATTGGGCAACAGACAAATATGTCTCCTTTGCTTATTCTACGTGCAGTGTTGTCAAATCCGCGTATTATCCCCCCTTCTTATAATACTTATTTTCATAGAGCTGCTGCATGTTTCTCTCGTGGCACCTGGCAACCCAGTGTCCGATGTCTTTGAGGGACAGACCAGAGAAGTCACTTTTGAGTTGAAAACATAAAAAGCGATGTGTTTGTCTGTCAACCAAGGCTAATGTTTGAGCATCCAGTTTGTTAAGTCAGGACTAAACGTACAAAATTGAAACTGAGTTTTTCTGCAGCTTTTCAATATTTTAATAGATAAATGTTTGTCGTTTGTTCCCGCATGCGCGAAGGCTTGCTGCAGCTTTTCTTCTTTTTGTTTTCAAAGTATTTTTATTGTAAATTTTCTTAATGGTTGAAACAACAGACAAACATATACACATATGATAATAAAAATAAATGAATAAATAAATAATATATGAAAATAAAAATAATGAATAAAGAAGGTTTTTACACAGATTGTAACATGTAAAAACAAAATACACACAGAGGCTTAACATATCATCAGTTGAATGTCCACTTTCATCGATCACATCAATTATGCCAAGACAGATACTTCTTAGGAGGGTTGACTACAGTTTCAGGTATTCCCAGATACTTCTCCACACACCACAACATTTCTGTAAATTACCAGATATCTCATATCTCAGATTTTCAATGTGGAGGATTCCCACTAACTCCCTCAACCAGGCTTCAAACTTAGGTGGTGAGTCAGATTTCCACACTCTCAAAGTGCATCTTTTTGCTATGACCATACCATAGGCCACCACTGGGCTAACATTCATTCAATCAATGTTTATTTATATAGCCCTAAATCACAAGTGTCTCAAAGGGCTGCACAAGCCACAACCACATCCGCGGTACAGAGCACCCATAAGGGCAAGGAAAACTCACCCCAGTGGGACGTCGATGTGAATGACTGTGAGAAACCTTGGAGAGGACCGCATATGTGGGTAACCCCCCCCCCCCCCTCCTCCGACCCATCTTGTCCAAAGTGTTAGAAATGCCAAGCAAAGCAGCTTCAGGGTGAGGATCCAGATTTACTTTAAGTACATGAGAATACCTGCTGCAGCTTTTCTGATGCAGACTTTGCAGCGGGGCTTGATTTGCCGAGGTAGAACATATTTTTACTGTTTTTTCTCTCTTTTATGGTCATTTGCTTCTCTTCCTTCGCACTAATTGTCTTAGTTCTGATGGTTTTGAGAGCAAGACGTGGATCTCTGCACGGCGCTTAAACACACACGTCAACTGGCAAATCAAAACTTATGTTTGTTTCTTAAGTAAATGAAGCAGGAACAATAATTTGTAACATTTGTAACAATTTATTGCTCAAATGGCACAAGCCCGTAACAAATATCACTTCAACAGAGCGCGAAATTACTCATAACTCAAGGTATACTCGCAATTTAAAGCATACCAAAAAGCCGACAGACAACTATTTCGTGAGTTAAGTTACTCGTAAGTTAAGTTACTGTATGATTAATTCTACTAACACAAGGAAAAATAAATAACATCGCTCAGTATCAATCAATCAATTAAACTTTATTTGTATAGCACTTTTCATGCACAGGCAAGTTACAAAACTGTTTTTTACACCAGTAAAAAAAAAAAGAATAGAAAAATAACACACGCACACACTACAAACTTTTTGACTCGGGGGCCGCATTGGGTTAAAAAAATTTGGCATATATATTATATACAGTGCAGGTCAAAAGTTTGGACACACCTTCTCATTTCAATGCGTTTTCTTTATTTTCATGACTATTTACATTGTAGATTGTCACTGAAGGCATCAAAACTATGACACCTGTGAAGTGAAAACTATTTCAGGTGACTACCTCTGGAAGGTCATCGAAAGAATGGCCAACAGTGTTCAAAGCATGTTTTCAGTTATTTCACCTTTTTTTGTTAAGTACATAACTCCACATGTGTTCATTCATAGTTTTGATGCCTTCAGTGACAATCTACAATGTAAATAGTCATGAAAATAAAGAAAACACATTGAATGAGAAGGTGTGTCCAAACTTTTGGCCTGTACTATATATATATATATATATATATATATATATATATATATATATATATATATATATATATATATATATATATATATATATATTCCGATAGCGATGTCACGTTATTGATAGGAAAATGCATTTTTAGACAATATGATTTGCCTGAGTGGTTAGAAGACACTGAGAGTAACAAGCGGTAGAAAATGCATTAGAAAAGACAGATTAAAAAAAAAAATAATAATAATAATAATTATTTATTTTATTTTATTTTTTTTACTTGGGACTTCCCGCAGGCCGGTTTTTGGACGCTGGGGCCGTAGTTTGGGGACCCCTGCACTACACTATTGACAATAACAACAAATGGCATGGCACTGTGGCATGATGAAAAAATGCCAACTTTGAGGCATCCACACTGGCGGACACGTAACAAAAGAAAACGCAACTTGAAAAATAATATAAAACACATTTAAAAATATATGTAAAAATAAAATATAAATGCAAAAATTCATAAGTGAATAAAAACATAAAATAGTGAGGATAATAGTAGTAATATTAGCAATACAGAAAATAGAAAATAACTGAATACAATTAATAATCTAAGAAGAGTTTAGATATTCAGTAAAAATCCTGATTAAAAAGGTGTGCCTTTAACCTTCAAAAAATATCAAAGGTCTCTGCCATCCTTTGTTCCACAGATGGGGGGCCTTAGTGGCTAAATGCCACCTCACCGTGTGTCTTTGCTCTGGTATTTGGTAAAGTTAAAATGTTGATGTATGATGCAGTGCAGTTCTACACCACCACAAACTACCTTCAAATTAATGAACAATTTTGTTACAAAGTCAAACAGAATTTAGCATTATTGTACTGGGTTTCATCAGAGGCGATTGTGTATGACTGTAAAAGATGCGAATGAGTACCATATTTTTCAAAGTATAAGTCGCACCTGCCGAAAATGCATAATAAAGAAGAAAAAAAACATATATAAGTCGCACTGGAGTATAAGTCGCATTTTTGGGGGAAATGTATTTGATAAAACCCAACACCAAGAATAGACATTTGAAAGGCAATTTAAAATAAATAAAGAATAGTGAACAACAGGCTGAATAAGTGTACGTTATATGAGGCATAAATAACCAACTGAGAACGTGCCTGGTATGTTAACGTAACATATTATGGTAAGAGTCATTCAAATAACTATAACATATAGAACATGCTATACGTTTACCAAACAATCTGTCACTTCTAATCGCTAAATCCCATGAAATCTTATACGTCTAGTCTCTTACGTGAATGAGCTAAATAATATTATTTGATATTTTACGGTAATGTGTTAATAATTTCACACATAAGTCGCTCCTGAGTATAAGTCGCACCCCCGGCCAAACTATGAAAAAAACTGCGACTTATAATCCGAAAAATACGGTATACTGTATTATTTTTTTTCATGTTACCATGTGGTATGTGGCAAGGAGAATAATGCAAAAACTCATTGTTATATTTTCTCTGTTCACAGGGTTGAGAGCTTTTGGCTGACTGGGCCAGTAATGGCTCATGGGAATAAACCAGCAGCTGCCATTTCCAATTTAGCAGCAGCCGGTCCACAGCTATGTCCAGGACCTAGTAAACCCAGTCAAGAAGACCACACGGATTTAGTGAGGGAGGTGTCATCCTGCACTTTAAAGGACGACAACAATGCCCAGTTGACTGCTGCCTATAGTAATCGCGAAGACATGGAGGACACATGCTCTGAGTACGACAACGTGGGCTCCGATGTGGAGCAGGACTATGACGAGGTGCTCCATCTGAACAGAAAGGGCGTCATGGACACACGGTACTACAAACAGTATTGCCCCGAGGATGGGGCTTACCTAAAGCACGCTGGAGTAGGTAAAGTCGTCACTGAGGGCAGCAGGGCCACACCTCGTCCAAGCACAGACCGATGCGATGGATCACAATCGGACACTAAGCCTTGTAAGGTGGGCCGCCCCTTTAGGGCACGTTGCACCCCGATTAGAAGGGAAGCAGTGGAGGGAGAAGAAGTGGTGAAGGGTCTGGAGAACAGGTTCTTCTTTTGCGATGGAGATGAGATTGAAGAGGTGCTGGATGGTGCCAGATTCATAGAAGATTTAGAGGATGACGGTCTCGAAAACAAGGTTCCAAGTCAAGTTGGCCATTATCAGGACAATAATAAGAGTAGAAAAGGCTGCGTTGGAAGGGATAGAGAAGACGACCAAGGAAACACAAGAACACAGAACATGCCTGCAGGAGCCAATAGGAAGTGTGAGTCATCTCAGGTGAACGCCAAGGAGGACAGGCAGGGGAAAGGGCGAGGCAGGAGGGCAGCTGGACAGGATGTCGGAGTCAAAGCTTGCACGGCCAACAAAAATGATAATCGAGTGAAGACGTCGTCAAAGGAAAACAAAAAAGCTCCTGTGCGGACAAAAGCTAAATCCAGCTCCGGTAAGCAACAACCGCCTCCTCGTCACCCTAATGGCCAGACACCTGTGAACAGCCAGAAGAGAGAGAGCCCTCCTGTCACAAGACCCGGCGCCTCCACTAATAACCTAGAGAGCCAGCAGGGGGTCATCAAGCCGCCCCCGCCTCCTTGTCACGCACCCGAACAAGAGACCAGGCCTCCCGAAGAGAGCCAGAGCCAGAGCCAGCACCAGAAGCTCCAGCAGGTTTGTCTTGTTTCATTCCCAGAGGCCATCTGCAATCATGTTGGGTTTAATTAAAAACTAGACAAGGACAATGCAATATTTAGTTTTCAAGCCACATAACTTCCTGCCAGTATTGATAACTTATTTTATCTATTATTTTTTTTAAATATAGATTCAACAAATATCTTGTCTTTGTAGTGCATTCAATTGAATATGGGTTGAAAAGTTTTTGCAAATCATTGTATTCCGTTTATATTTACATCCAACACAATTTCCCAACTCATATGGAAACGGGGTTTGTAGAATATAAAATAGAATGTACTACTAACAACTACATTAGTTTTATGCAGTAATGTAATAGTAATGTACAGCATTAACATTGGAGAGTGGGCCTCTAAGGTATCTCCGTCGAGCTGCTTCTCTGTCAAACACACCATCAGCAGCTTTTTCATATTTTCATGGATGATTGTCCGCCATTTAGATATAATTTTAACATTCTTGGTTGGTGTTAGACTCATTCTGCTTTATTATGATGCAGACTAGCAGTGATACGCTCGAATTACAGCGCCAAGTTGGCGACACGCCGTGTCATGTTCTTAACTACCGTATTTTCCGCACTATTAGCCGCACCTAAAAACCACAAATTTACTCAAAAGCTGACAGTGCGGCTTATAACCCGGTGCGCTTTATATATGGATTAATATTAAGATTCATTTTCATAAAGTTTAGGTCTCGCAACTACGGTAAACAGCCGCCATCTTTTTTCCCCGTAGAAGAGGAAGCGCTTCTTCTTCTACGGCAAGCAACCGCCAAGGTAAGCACCCGCCCCCATAGAAGAGGAAGCGCTTCTTCTTCTACTGTAAGCAACCACCCGCCCCCGTAGAAGAAGAAGAAGCGCGCGGATATTACGTTTCATTTCCTTTGTGTGTTTACATCTGTAAAGACCACAAAATGGCTCCTACTAAGCGACAGGTTTCCGGTTCATGAAATCTCTCCATCCGCACACGGACTACTATTTCACAGCAACTGCCTAAAGACTTTCAAGAAAAGCTGGCTACTTTCCGTGCATATTGTAAAAACAAGATAGCTGAAAAAAAGATCCGGCCAGAGAACATTATCAACATGGACGAGGTTCCACTGACTTTTGATATTCCTGTGAACCGCACTGTGGATACAACGGGAGCACGTATGGTGAATATTCGCACCACAGGGAATGAGAAGTCATCCTTCACTGTGGTTCTAGCTTGCCATGCTAATGGCCAGAAACTTCCACCCATGGTGATATTCAAAAGGAAGACCTTGCCAAAAGAGACCTTTCCAGCCGGCGTCATCATAAAAGCTAACTCGAAGGGATGGATGGATGAAGAAAAGATGAGCGAGTGGTTAAGGGAAGTTTACGCGAAGAGGCCGGGTGGCTTTTTTCACGCAGCTCCGTCCATGTTGATATATGACTCCATGCGCGCCCACATCACGCTGGTTTTTAATATATTATTAAAGTTTGACAGACCTATCTGACTGTTTTTTTGACATTCCCTTTAGCGCAGTTAGATGCGGCTTATAACACGGGGCGGCTTATAGGTGGACAAAGTTTTGAAATATGCCGTTCATTGAAGGCGCGGCTTATAACCCAGGGCGGCTTATGGTGCGGAAAATACGGTATTTCTTTCTTTATTTAATGAATGTCATCAACTTCTCCTACTCAGTAATTCCCACTCACTTTCTTCCTTTTCATGGTTGGAAAACCAAGTTATGTCGATCTCTAGCTACATGCTATTGCTAACAAGTAAGACCAGATGTTTTGGGGCCAATCCTATTGGGCTCACTGTGATAATAACTGCGTCAACTAATGATGCTTGTATCTCATGTTTTTGCTTGCAACTTAAAGCATAACAATTAGCCGAGAGCCACCTCTTATCTCAAAGCATGTCTAAGTTGAGGTACCACTGTGTATATATAACTACCTTTTCGATTATATTGTCTCTTGAGAAACTTTTGGTTTGTGAAATGTGAGCGTTATAATCACCTTAGTGAGATGGTGCTGAGGTGGTTGTTTGTGTACAGCAGGATGAGAAGGAGCCAAGCACCGCCGCGACGCACATGGAAGTGCCAGAGCAGCCGAGGAGGCCTCCGAGTCCAGATCTCCTTCCAGAAGACGAGAGTGGCTCCCCCAAGGTAAGGATGCATTTTTGAATATTACCCATCGTAAGACACTAGGTTCTTGATATTCATCCATAATTACAGTAGATGTGTTTTTACCGTTGAGACATGACCGCATCAGTAAAACGTCCAACGCCGCCAAAATCATTATGGCGCTGTCCATCTGTTCCAGGAAGAGTGGCCTACTAACGAACTAACAGATGGACAAACAAACCCAAATACAATGCACAACATTCTCCTAATCTTTAATAACATTTATTTCTGCTCTCTACTAAGTTACATTCTAATTCTATAAGGTCCTTGAATAATTATCAATGATCATCATCATAATTGTTATGTTTACTTAGTGCTGTAGTAAAACGGCACAAATCCAAACTAAACATTTAGGTCGAGATTTTAATTAAACTAATGTGAATTGTAACTGTCAGGTTCAAACACTGATGACACCTATCAAACAAGACAAGAAGCAAGGAATTAAACAGAGACAGAATTCAATTCAGCTCAATTGAGGAGAAACGCGTAGACACTGTACCCTTTGACAGTGTCGTCCCACGCTCTGACAAAAGATTGTACGCCTTCTCTTTTATTTGGACTTTCCCTGATTACATGGCAACAGCTGTTTCTAAAGGAAGGGGGTCATAAACATCCGCTGCCTTTGGTCACAAAACAGTTCAAAGAAAAGGTGCCTGGAGGGGAGTCAGGCCCTGCTTCCTCTCTGCTTTGTAGATCTCGGGTCAAGACAAAATCTTCCTGTGGATTACAATACATCAAAGAAACCGACGCCTTCATGTCGCTTCCCATCCTACACAGTGGAGTTTTACAAGCCTTTTGCTTGGTAGGATCAAAGACAGCTTTTGTCCTGTCGCAGAGCGAGCTGAACTCAATGTAACACAAAGTTTTGTGATAACTTAGATACAATTATTCTGACAGTAACCACGTCGGGATTGCTTATAAGAAATTAATTCACATTAATATGCAATAATGCCTGAAGATTCCGTTACCAAATATGTCTCTATCTCAGGCCTGGGCAATTATTTTGACTCGGGGGGCAAAATTTAGTAGAAAAAATGTGTCCGCGAGCCGGTATAATCTATTTATAGGTACACTAATACAAAACCTCACAATAATGTCTGATTGAATGCTAAAAACGCTGTGACAGACCACCTTAAAAACGGAATGGAAATCGTCAGGTTCAAACACTGATGACATCTATTAAACAAGACAAGAGGCAAAGAATTAAACAGGGACAGAATTCTACTTGGACTCAATTGAGGAGACACGTGTGGACACACTGTACTCTTGTACAGGCTCCAGCACGCTCTGCCAAAAGATTGCACGCCTCCTTCTTTTATTTTGGACCCTCCCCGACCACATGTCCACCTTTGTTTCCAAAGGACAAAGGTCGCAAAAGGTTCACAGAAAAGGTCCTAAACAATTCACAGGAAAGGTCAGTTCAAAAAGAGTTCGTAAAATAGTTCAAAAAGAGTTCCATAAAATAGTTCAAAAAGAGTTCGTAAAATACTTCAAAAAGAGGTCGTCTGGAAATTGGGCAGATCCTGTCATCTCTCCGCTCTGAAGTCCTTGGGCCAGAACAACATCCTTCTGTTGATTACCATACATGAAAGAACACAGGAACACCTTCATCTTACTTCCCCCCTACACAGTGGAGTTTTACGAGCCTTACTCTTGGTAGGTTTCAAAGACAGTTTTTGTCTTCTTGTCAGGAACTCAATGTAATTCAAAGTTTTTGTGATAATTTAGAAACAATTATTCTAACAGAAATTTAGATTTTTTTTTACTGAATGAGACACCCAGAATGGTACATGACAATAAATAGTGTGGGATTTACAATATTAACTATGAACGATAAAACACTGAATATTGACAATATATGAACGCCACAGCCCCTCTCGATCGATATGTTTTACAATCACTCGAAACGCAACAAAATTGCAATAAACACAGCAAAATATGAACTACAATCTGATACATCTGATACATCACTAAGCTTTAGAACTTTGTTGTGAAAATCTCCTTCCGCGTCTGTCCCTGACACCCACATTTCAGGCTGGCCGCTCTGGAAACACTCTGTGTAAACGCTCCCCGCCCACACTGCTTGGTGCCTCGTCTGAGCTGCTGTGACGCAGATTACCATAGTAACTAATTAGATTACAATAGTAACTAATTAGATTACAATAGTAACTTGTATATCATGCAAATGCGCATATTCCAACCATTGAAATACTTTGTATAGTTCAAGGATTGACATCATTTGAAAACATTGATTGATTGATTGAAACTTTTATTAGTATATTGCACAGTACAGTACATATTCCGTACAATTGACCACTAAATAGTAACACCCGAATACGTTTTTCAACTTGGTCCACGTTAATCAATTCATGGTACAAATATTTACTATCAGCATAATACAGTCATCACACAAGTTAATCATCAGAGTATATACATTGAATTATTTACATTATTTACAATCCGGGGGTGGGATGTGGAGGGGGTTGGGCGGGGGGGGGGGTTAGGTTTGGTTGCTATCAGCACTTCAGTCATCAACAATTATATCATCAGAGAAATGGACATTGTAACAGTGTAGGTCTGACTTGGTAGGATATGTACAGCGAGCAGTGAACATAGTGAGCTCAGAAAGCATAAGAACAACAACATCACTGCACATCATAATGGCAGCTACAGTTTCCATCTTAAAGATCTAAAAAAATTATTTGAGAATGTCCGGTGGGCCAGATTGAAAAGCTTAATGGGCCGCATGTGGCCCCCGGGCCCTAATTTGCCCAGGTCTGCTCTATCTGCTGGGAATGAAAAAGGATATATTTGGCTTTAAAGGCTTTAGAGCGTCCAGATGACCGAAATTTCACTAACAATGTATTTTTTTCCTCCTGAAAATGAATCTGCCTGTCATTTCCAATATCAATTAGTTAAAAAAAAAAAAAATCTGTAGATAATTAACTGTACTTGGAACGCCCCAATTCCAGACTCAATACGTCACCCCCTCTTGGTGTGACGTCATTTACCGAACTACAGCCCATTTCCCAGCATAGACAGTATGGATAGAAGCATGTAAAACTATTATTTTGATCATTTACAAACCCTGTTTCCATATGAGTTGGGAAATTGTGTTAGATGTAAATATAAACGGAATACAATGATTTGCAAATCCTTTTCAACCCATATTCAATTGAATGCACTACAAAGACAAGATATTTGATGTTCAAACTCACAAACTTTAATTTTTTTTTTGCAAATAATAATTAACTTAGAATTTCATGGCTGCAACACGTGCCAAAGTAGTTGGGAAAGGGCATGTTCACCACTGTGTTACATCACCTTTTCTTTCAACAACACTCAATAAACAATTGGGAACTGAGGAAACTAATTGTTGAAGCTTTGAAAGTGGAATTCTTTCCCATTCTTGTTTTATGTAGAGCTTCAGTCGTTCAACAGTCTCCGCTGTCGTATTTTATGCTTCATAATGCGTCACACATTTTCGATGGGAGACAGGTCTGGACTGCAGGCGGACCAGGAAAGTACCAGCACTCTTTTTTTACGAAGCCACGCTGTTGTAACAGGTGCTGAATGTGGCTTTGCATTGTCTTGCTGAAATAAGCAGGGGCGTCCATGAAAAAGACGGCGCTTAGATGGCAGCATATGTTGTTCCAAAACCTGTATGTACCTTTCAGCATTAATGTTGCCTTCACAGATGTGTAAGTTACCCATGCCTTGGCCACTAATGCACCCCCATACCATCTCAGATGCTGGCTTTTGAACTTTGCGTCGATAACAGTCTGGATGGTTCGCTTCCCCTTTGGTCCGGATGACACGATGTCAAATATTTCCAAAAACAATTTGAAATGTGGACTCGTCAGACCACAGAACACTTTTCCACTTTGCATGAGTCCATCTTAGATGATCTTGGGCCCAGAGAAGCCGGCGGCGTTTCTGGATGTTGTTGATAAATGGCTTTCGCTTTACATAGTAGAGCTTTAACTTGCACTTACAGATGTAGCGACGAACTGTATTTAGTGACAGTGGTTTTCTGAAGTGTTCCTGAGCCTATGTGGTGATATCCTTTAGAGATTGATGTCGGTTTTTGATACAGTGCCGTCTGAAGGATCGAAGGTCACAGTCATTCAATGTTGGTTTCCGGCCATGCCGCTTACGTGGAGTGATTTCTCCAGATTCTCTGAACCTTTTGATGATATTATGGACCGTAGATGTTGAAATCCCTAAATTTCTTGCAATTGCACTTTGAGAAACGTTGTTCTTAAACTGTTTGACTATTTGCTCACGCAGTTGTGGACAAAGGGGTGTACCTCGCCCCATCCTTTCTTGTGAAAGACTGAGCATTTTTTGGGAAGCTGTTTTTATACCCAATCATGGCACCCACCTGTTCCTAATTTGCCTGTTCACCTGTGGGATGTTCCAAATAAGTGTTTGATGAGCATTCCTCAACTTTATCAGTATTTATTGCCACCTTTCCCAACTTCTTTGTCACGTGTTGCTGGCATCAAATTCAAAAGTTAAAGATTATTTGCAAAAAAAAAAAATGTTTATCAGTTTGAACATCAAATATGTTGTCTTTGTAGCATATTCAACTGAATATGGGTTGAAAAGGATTTGAAAATTATTGTATTCCGTTTATATTTACATCTAACACAATTTCCCAACTCATATGGAAACGGGGTTTGTAATTGCATGTTGTTGTCGACCTGATCTATGATTACTTTAAAACCGATATAGTTAACATTATGAGCAAAAAAGAAATATAAAAACATTGCCATGCTCTTCCATAGACACCATAGCCTGTGTTTCCTCATGTTTTTCCAGCATTTCCTCAAGAATCTTAAGGTAAACATCAGTAGAAGAGGATGCCTAATAAAAAATATTGGCGGCTTACCTTCTTTTTCTCTCGTTTTTTGAGGGACTCCCCTCGAGGGTGCTCTTGATTTTCGGGATCACATTTGGCTTGAGTCTTTTAAAAATGTTTCCATCCAAACTCAGACCAAAACTCTTCTTCTTCAAAGTCAAAATCATTAAAGCGATCGCTGCAAATTACACTCCTCTCTTCTGGTTCGTCCTATTTTGTGTGAGTCAATTTGACTGGAGAGGTTCATACATATCGCGATTCGGGATGAAGATGCTACCAAAACACATACTACACAGTATGAAATGGCCTCCAGTCTTCTGTAGGTGACGTCAGCAGGCTGATGCATTTAGCATTTTGCAACTAAATGTGGGCATTCCAAAATGTGCTGAACTCGTTAGAAAACAAGCCTATAAGATCACTATTGTGTCTATTTTGGGGGGAATTTTACCTGTATACATCATTTTTAGGTCCAGAACTATGAAATAATTGCTAATGTTGACAGCATTAGAAGGGCCCTTTAAGCAACATACAGTATTATGATATGTTGATTCATGATATTTGATCTATTATTGTCTTTAAATCATCTGTCAATTGGCAGAAAGTGTTTGTTTTAATACCAGTTGATATAACAGATAAAGTAATATTTTTTTCTTTCTGTATTACAAAACCCCAAACCAGTGAAGTTGGCACGTTGTGTAATTCGTAAATAAAAACAGAATACAATGATGTGCAAATCCTTTTCAACTTATATTCAATTGAATAGACTGCAAAGACAAGATATTTAATGTTCGAACTGAGAAACTTATTTTTTTTTTGCAAATAATCATTAACTTAGAATTTAATGGCAGCAACACATTGCAAAAAAGTTGGCACAGAGGCATTTTTACCACTGTGTTACATGGCCTTTCCTTTTAACAACACTCTGAGGAGACTAAAGCTAAAGCTTTTCAGGTGGAATTCTTTCCCATTCTTGCTTGATGTACAGCTTAAGTTGTTCAACAGTCCGGGGGTCTCAGTTGTGGTATTTTAGGCTTCATAATGCACCACACATTTTCAATGGGAGACAGATCTGGACTACAGGCAGGCCACTCTAGTACCTGCATTCTTTTACTATGAAGCCACGCTGTTGTAACACGTGGCTTGGCATTGTCTTGCTGAAATAAGCAGGGGCGTCCATGGTAACGTTGTTTGGATGGCAACATATGTTGCTCCAAAACCTGTATGTACCTTTCAGCATTAATGGTGCCTTCACAGATGTGAAGTTACCCATGCCTTGGGCACTGATACACCCCCATACCATCACAGAGGCTGGCTTTTCAACTTTGCGCCTAGAACAATCAGGATAGTTATTTTCCTCTTTGTTCCGGAGGACACGACATCCACAGTTTCCAAAAACAATTTGAAATGTGGACTTGTCAGACCACAGAACACTTTTCCACTTTGCATCAGTCCATCTTAGATGAGCTCGGGCCCAGCGAAGCAGGCGGCATTTCTGGGTGTTGTTGATAAATGGCTTTCGCTTTGCATAGTGAAGTTTTAACTTGCACTTACACATCTAGCGACAAACTGTAGTTACTGACAGTGGTTTTCTGAAGTGTTCCTGAGCCCATGTGGTAATATCCTTTACACACTGATGTCGGTTTTTGATGCAGCCTGAAGGATCCAAGGTCACGGGCATTCAGTGTTACGTGCAGTGATTTCTCCAGATTCTCTGAACCTTTTGATGATATTATGGACCGTAGATGGTGAAATCCCTAAATTCCTTGCAATAGTTCGTAGAGAAATGTTGTTCTTAAACAGTTGGACAATTTGCTCACGCATTTGTTGACAAAGTGGTCACCCATTCCCCATCCTTGTTTGTGAATGACTGAGCATTTCATGGAAGCTGCTTTTATACCCAATTATGGCAGCCACCTGTTCCCAATTAGCCTGTTCACCCGTGGGATGTTCCAAATAATTGTTTGATGAGCGTTCCTCAACTTTCTCAGTCTTTTTTGCCACTTGTGCCAGCTTTTTTGAAACATGTTGCAGGCATCAAATTCCAAATGAGCTAATATTTGCAAAAAATAACAAAGTTTCTTAGTTCGAACATTAAATATCTTGTCTTTGCAGACTATTCAATTGAATATAGGTTGAAAAGGATTTGCAAATTCAGTTTTTATTTACGATTTACACACAGTGCCAACTTCACTGGTTTTGGGGTTTGTATTTTGCGTATGTCTCCAATAAATACATGTAGCTCAAAACTAACATTCCATTTTCTAAAAACAGTAGCACACTTTGTCATGCAGAGGACTCCTTCCATATAGAATATATTCTATATCATTGGGGAACTTTGACCAGTGTTTTTGCAGTAGATCCTTAAAAACATGACCTTTGTTGAGTAGATCTGTTCTTGCTTGTATGACTGATAGAGCTGCCTTGGAATCTAATAATCATTTCTTTTTTTCAAAAAGACACAAGAATCAGCTTCCTTTCCCAGTTTTGAAGACGGTAAGCGTTTCAGAATAATTGACTAACGTGTGTATCGGACACACATTTAAAGTTGTATAGTGTACGCTTATTTCCTGTGTCACCAAGTCCCAGGTCCTTGTGAGCCAGAAGATCTTATTGATGGGATCATCTTTGCTGCCAACTACCTTGGCTGCACTCAGGTCCTGTCGGATAAGAACCCTTCCAAGACTGTCCGCATGTCGCAGGCCCAGGAAGCCGTTAGTCGTATCAAGGTAAGGGACATCATGTTGTGCTTAATGCAGGGATTCTCAAAGGCACTCCAGGAGGTACTTGGGATTAAAAAAAACTATGCCATGCAATTAATGGCAAAAAATGTGCACATTAATCATACATAATGTTATGATCCGCTGCCCGGATCATAGTTTGTTTATGTCACATGTGTTTTCAGCACCTTGAGTTTCGTTTGTTTCAGTTGCATGACGGTAGATTGTACACACCTGCCTCTGGTTAGTGTTCGGGACGCGCACCTGTTGCCCGGGCGCTAATCAGAGGGCTATTTAGTCCAACCACGCATCACTATGCGACCCCGTCGTTACACATAAATGCAGATTAATTACGCAATCATCTCATGATCCTTGACCTTAACTGTGGATGGTTACCTAAAAGGTGGCACATGTTCTACACCGGGCGTGTCAAACTCATTTTCATTGAGGGCCACATCGCAGTTATGGTTGCCTCTCAGAGGGCCGCTTTTAACAGTGAATAATATACAGTATGTATGAATATAATTGTGTATATACAAAACGTGTATAATTGTCTGGGTTTTTTTTACGTACGCTGTACAAAACCAAATCTTTAGATTGTACTGTATAAAACTGGCAGCTCAGTTGCCACAATTTTACCGTAATATTTGCAGTTGTTTTTTTTGTTTTTTACAGCATATAAAATAGAAAAATACATGGATTTAAATTATTGGTTTTTTTATTGGTAAAATTCATGCATGTATTTTATACTGTAAAATCTATGGTTGTTGTCTTTTATAGTGTATTATTACTCTATATTGAAAGTGAATTTTACTGTAAATTTTTTTTTTACTGTAAACTTTTTACATGAACAGTTTGTTGGATAACTTCATCATCAAATCATAAGTCAAGCAGATATTTAAGTATTTATCTTTATTTGAACAATAACATTGTTATGAAATGTATGATGTAGGGCTGTCCAATAATGGCTTTTTACCGATATCCGATATTTCAATATTGTCCAACTCTTTAATTACCTATACTGATATCAACCGATACCAATATCAACCGATATATACAGTCGTAGAATTAACACATTATTATGCCTAATTTGGCAACCAGGTATGGTGAAGATAAGGTACTTTTAAAAATAATAATAAAATAAAATAAGATAAATAAATTAAAAACATTTTCTTGAATAAAAAAGAAAGTAAAACAATATAAAAACAGTTACATTGAAACTAGTAATTAATGAAAATGAGTCAAATTAACTGTTAAAGGTTAGTACTATTAGTGGACCAGCAGCACGCACAATCATGTGTACTTACGGACTGTATCCCTTGCAGACTGTATTGATATATATTGATATATAATGTAGGAACCAGAATATTAATAACAGAAAGAAACAACCCTTTTGTGTGAATGAGTGTAAATGGGGGAGGGAGGTTTTTTTGGGTTGGTGCACTAATTGTAAGTGTATCTTGTGTTTTTTATGTTGATTTAATTTAAAAAAACCAAAAAAAAAAAACGATACCGATAATAAAAAAAAAACGATACCGATAATTTCCGATATTACATTTTAACGCATTTATCGGCTGATAATATCGGACATCTCTAGTACGATGATATAATATTTGTTTTATTATTAGAGATGATTAAAGTGTAAATATATGTAATTGCACGCAGTACATTTATTTTTGTAATACATTTATTAAGAAAAGATAAGGTACTTTATTTACACTTTATTTACACATTATTTCCACGCTTTTGGGGGCCACACAAATGGATGTGGCGGGCCAGATCTGGCCCTCGGGCCTTGAGTTTGACACCTGTGTTCTACACTGTCAGTAATCAGGTCAATGCATACGTTGGCGCAATTATGAGTGAGGAGACTCCGACTGTTGTGCTCGCTGCAAATTTTACCTCAAAATACACTCAGATGAGACTTTAGATAACACTGTTATCAAGTTTTGAGCAAACAAATGACATCAAGTAAAATATATTAAAAGTTCTGTTACGCCCGTCCTATGAAGAAAAAAACTTTTCCTGCCCCTCCCCCAACTCTCCACCGCGACTATAAATAGTATACTTTGTATGTATTTGTTATAAGTGCACCTCTGCATAACATGGTATCCTAATTAACATTAACAACAAAGAATAACTTTGTCAACGTTGTTTTTAGTCGGTAACAGAAAAGCCTTAAAGTGCATCAATTTGCCTGAAAAAAAAAAATTAAATCTTTATTTTAACTATAAAAATGTTTTGACCGACTTGATCCATTTGATGCTTAACATTTTTAATAAATAATAAACACAATAAATACTAATAAAGTCAAATTAATCAGCAACATTAACCAGGAGCACAAAATATAAAACACTTTACCCTGCAACAAAAAATTCATAAAACAATTGTTGCTGATCCTTTTCTTTAAAAAAAAAAAAATCAAAATAAGGAAGTCAGGATTTATGCCTACAATAAACACGTTTATTGGTGCATAGCTTTTCGAAGCCGGGTTTGAAGCGTGAAATTGCATGTTGCTGATAGAGCCCCCAGAGAGACCCGCCCCTCTATTTGACAAGAACTGCTATACAACATTCTGACGATGAAATTGCATTTGTGTCAAAATATTGTGGTCTTTTTTTAAAGTTGATTATAAATAATGCACAAGTATTTTACTGCGGTTAATCAAAATGCAAATATGTGATTAATCTGATTTTGACAGCACATACATACATACACACATACATACATACATACATTCATACATACATACATACATACATACATACATACATACATACATGCACCAAAATAAGTATTTGATCCTCTGCTGATATGGACAAAAAATGATTGTAGGTTTATTGTAACTGAAAGATACATGTTAAAAAAAAGTGTATACATAGTTTCGTAATTATGATCCCCAAAATAGGCACTTTAAATTGTAATTAGAATTATATGTGGTTGTAGCCTTTTTTGCAATCAAGTTATTTGTTTGAGTAATTTTTTTAATAATAGTTTTATTTCTAAATGATAGGACGGTAATAAATCAGATTCTGATGTTTTTACTGGTGCTGTCAATTTTTTTTCCATCACATTAATCACACCTTTGAATTCAGATTAATCATGATTAATCACACTAAATTACTTGCTTACATAATTTAAATTGACATAACAAAAAGACCCTAGTATTTTAACAAAATTGAAATTTTATTGTTGAAATGTCACATTTATTTGCTCAAAAGCTGGTAACAGTTTTCTCTAAAGTCATGTCAGAGTGTGTTTTGAAGTGAAATTTCCACACCAGCTGATCACTGACCGTATAACGACCCACACCGCCTTTCAGGTCACCATCCGCGGTTAAGGTAAAGGGGCATGTGTGGTCAAAATCAAATGTGTGATTAATCTGCATCTATAAATGATTAATGCGATAATGATTTGTGATTCATTGTATGAGTTAATAACTTAACTTTGACAGCCCTGTTTTTTTACATCTTTTTTCAAACAAAATGCATTTCTCTGATTAGGGCAGGGGTCGGCAACCCAAAACGTTGAAAGAGCCATATTGGACCAAAAATACAAAAAAGAAATCTGTCTAGAGCCGCAAAAAAAGGAAAAGCCGTATATAAGTCTTATAATGAAAGCACCACATGACGTAAGTGTCTATATTAGCTATAATAGCCTACTATCAAAATGACTATGTGTCGCAGGCTGAAGCAAATCTTCGTTGACAGAAATGTTGAAATGTAATATTTATTCTACACATTTTTACAACATTAGAAAACAGAAAGTGAGATAACTCCTGGAAAAGACTGGCTTTTAATGGCCAAAGGTATAGATGTGTGTCCAAGTTAAAGGAAACGACACGCCGTCTTCTTTTAATAGATTTATTACAAACATTGGCAAGCTAGGTAACGTTTGCTGTGGTCTGGAACAACATGGCACACAAACAACTATCTGAAATGCAGCCAATATCACATACAGATAATGTGTCATGAGACATGCAAATATAAATTAAATACACAGAGGACATAAATGAAGGAAATTAAATGAATTCAAATATAACTACAAATGAGGCATAATGACGCAATATTTACATACAGCTAGTCTAAATAGCATGTTAGCATTGATTAGCTTGCAGTCATGCACTGACCAAATGTGCCTGATTAGCACTCCAACAAGTCAATAACATCAACACAGCGCACCTTTTTGCATTCACGCACAGCATAAAACTTTTGGTGGACAAAATGAGACAAAGGAGTGGAAGATTTCACATGTAAGCAAACTGTTGCGTTACAGTCCACACTATGGTGAGTTCAGGAACCGCCGAAATTAGAAGGACAAAACGATGTTCACCAAATAGTGTCATCAGTGAAGCATACACACACAAACATATTAAACAGTGGGCTTTCTAACAATTGGGAAGGATTGTGTCATGTTTGTCCTCAAACAAAAAACATACTAAAACAAAAACATTATTTTCCCCCCATCTTTTTCCATTATCAATCCTTTTTTTTAAATGCTCCAGGGAGCCACTAGGGCGGCACTAAGGAGGCGCATTATGTTGACCCCCGGATTAGGGGGTGCTTAGCTGAAAAAAAGATTGACAACCTCTGATTTAGAGTGCAATTGAATGAAAATTATTTAAAGTGTCGTGTCTTCACCACATGATGGCGGTGTTACCTTTTTCCCCTCTCACTCAAACTGACTTGTTTTTATTCATGTGAAAAGAGCCAGGATGAAGAATCTCAAATTATAACAGAAGTGGACCTGTTCATCTCCACTAAAGCTGTCAAAGTGCTGAATGCGGACACACAGGTGAGGGTGACAGCACGTGTGTGTGTCGTGTTTGTCAATAACGGCGAGTCGACTCTTGTTGTCCCTGCAGGAGACGATGATGGACAGCACCTTGCGGACTATTTCCTACATCGCTGACATAGGCAGCATCGTAGTTCTGATGGCCCGCAGACGCTTGTCTCAGGCCTCGTCGCTGGAGGATTTCTCTGAACCTGCGGAGTCCGGCGGTGAAGGGAGTAGTCAGTATGGGATGATCTGCTACGTCTTTGAGTCGGAGGACGTACGTATGACACTCTTAGTTCCTTCCGAAATGTCATTTTATCAGAACGTTTTGGACCGTTGACTGTCTCAGGTTCTAGCTCGGAATAGTTTGGTGTGAAAGACCTGTCAGTGTCGTTAAGCACCTTTTGGGTTGGACTAGACCAGGGGTCTTAACCAGTGGCGGGCCGTGCGTTTCCCACCTAGGCCTTCAGTGATGTCCTGTGTCCAATGATTACCTCTCAAAATACCATCATTTATGTCACCACATGACCATTGCTGGATAAATACTATACAGAAACACACTTACGGCGCATTGATACAAATCAACAGTGTACAAAACGGGTTATTTTCTGGCGCATTTAAAAATCAATAAACCCGCATCAGCAATTAAAACATATCTGTGGAGGGGGGGCGTGGCCTGCGGGCCTGCAGCGAAGCGGGGTGTGCCAGGACCGGCCTCGAAGTCAGCGACAGGTGCGTAGATGGCCGGGTGGGCCTTATTATCTAATCACCTGTCGCTCTGTTTAAGCAGTAGCCGGGGAGGAGAGGTGGTTGGAGCAGGAGGGGAGCTGGAGTGAGAGCGAGAGCGTGACGGACAGAAATACAATTGCTGAAAAGCAACACACAGACTTTATTTGAGAAAAATAAATATATTGTGAACCTGAACCGGGCTCTCATGATAATAATTGGTGGTCCGAAGAACCCCCTGGTACTGTCAAAATTTAAATTGCAAAAAACATATTAAACATGAAAAAAATTAAGAAATAAAATATCTGAACTCACAATTTGTAAAACCCATTGAGCTTCTGGGGTTGGCCGACATGGTCTCACAAGATGTAGTTTCTCTTTAAATATCCTTCTTGAAAATGGCCTTGCAAATATATGTGTTGTCTTGTCTAATCATAAAAGATGCAGACGAGGCATGTTGGCTGAGTTCTTAAAGTTTACTCCACAGCGTGCTCATCAAAAACATCCCGCTGCCGGGATGGCTACATTCAACATCCTAAACGGGGCTACTACTGCATGCTCTTCACTACTGTGGCATTTTGGGTAATGGAGTTTTTATGTTACCTAGCTCATAACATCACAATATAAATCTGTCTTAGGCCAGCTAGAAGGCCTTACTGACAACTCGTGATCTGATTGGGTATTGCAACTGTCTATCAACTGTATGTGTCCTGCATTATTGATTCTGAAGGCTTCGGGCAGATTTGGTACAGCATGGCAACATAAGCTAGCTGAATTCTGATTGGATAAAAACTCTAACCTAAAAACAACAGCGCTGGAAGGAACACAATATAACATGAAGATAATATGAATACTTTTATATATTTAGGGAAAGTAAATAAAAAAGTACTTTTATCTTTAATTATGAGAAGGCCTTGCTGGCCCTGACGGCACACCACTGGTCTTAACGTAATCCAAGTCAAGGACCCCCAAACTGATGGAGGAGGGTCCCCTATTTATACATCTCGTAAAAAAACAACTCGGTGTTTGATATTAAACTGGTCATAATGGTACCTTGTTATTGTGCAATACTAAGATTTTTAAATAATAGCAGTAGTGCCGTTATTAACTCGTTGGAAAATACAGCGCTAATCACTAGCCAGCATCTGGCGCGCTAATAGCTAGCTGACAACTAGAGCACTAATCGCTAGCTGACAATGAGCACGCTAATTGCTAGCTAGCAACTAGAGTGCTAACATCTGGCTGGCAACTTGTCCGCAAATTACTATTTGGCAAAAGGGGTACTCATGGCTATCTGGCAACTACAGTGCTAATGGCTAGCTATCGTAAATGCTAACATGAATACAATAATTTAGCTGTTTTACGTTTTTATTTATTTTAAAACTGCAAGGTACAGTGAGCAGGGTGTCCATGCCAATGCTATTTATAAACACCACTACTGTGTGATGGCTCAATATATAATAATAATATATAAATAATATATATACCATATTTTCCGGACCATAGGGCGCACCGGATAATAAGGCGCACTGCTGATGAACGGTCTATTTTTTTATCTTTTTCCATACAAAAGGCACATTGGATTATAGGGCGCATTAAAGGAGTCATATTATACTTTTTTTTTAAAATGTAAAACATTTCCTTGTGGTCTACATAACATGTAATGGTGGTTCTTTGGTCAAAATGTTGCATAGATTATGTTTTACAGATCATCTTCATGCCGCTTTCTGACAGTCTGGGCGGTCTTATTTACGTGGCTCACCTTCAACAGCGTCTTTTCTCCGTCATCTTTGTTGTAGCGGTGTAGCGTTCAAGGACAGGATTGGAAGAAGTGTCAAAAGATGGAGCTAACTGTTTTAATGACATTTAGACTTTACTTCAATCAATAACGGAGCAGCATCTCCTTATCTAAACAACCACACCGGAAATGTGTCCTGTGAAAAACAGTCCTCTTTAATAACTAAAGTTCCTTGGGTGAATAATGTAAACTCACTACACCGGTATGTTTTAGCGCTTTGATAGCTAGTTTACTGACAGATATAAGTAAGAACTTTACACTACTTTATATTAGAAATGGCAACAGCGGAAGATGAATGTTCCATAACAAGAAGATAGAGAAAAAAAAGAAGCTTATCGACTTTGGTGTTTCCACGTACTACAAAGGCGGACGCGCGCAATTTTTCAGGATTTATGCAGATCCCAAATACAGATCAGCAGGTACCAGAAGGTAAGAAAAGTTGCTTTTGCATAATATTGCGAAACAAAACCCCAGATAATGTTTTACCTTATACACACACCATAATAATACTCGTATGTTTAATGTGCTGACAATCCTTCAAGCGGTGCGGTTTCATAGCTTACCAAAGTCGTACTAAAACATTGTGATAGATTTTTAAGCGCCGTGTGTAATGTTCTATATTTTCAATGGAACATTTAAAATGTTGGTGTTGTTTACTTGAGACCCATCATAGTGCAGGCGACACTTATCTCTTATGTGTGACTGCCATCATAGTGCAGTCTACACGTGTCTCTTATGTTTGACTGCCATCTACTGGTCACGCTTATCATTACACCATGTACCAAATAAAATAGCTTTGAGGTGGGTGAGCCCAACCAAAATTATTCCTTACATTAGGCGCACCGGGTTATAAGAAAGAAGTTCCGCAGCCTCCGAAGCAGAACCTCCAGGTTCTGTAACAGCTTCTTCCCTCACGCCGTAAGACTCTTGAACACATCATAATTAAATTAAATTATCCCCTCAACTCCTCCCAAAATGGATTAACTTGCTGGAATAAAAAAGACAATATAACATACATCCATAAACGTGGACGCATGTGATAAAGTACAATATATTTATCTGTACAGTAATCTATTTATTTATTTATATATATTTATTTATTTTATATATTATTTATATATATTTATTATTTATATATGCACCTTATTGCTTTTTTATCCTGCACTACCATGAGCTTATGTAACGAAATGTTGTTCATATCTGTGCTGTAAAGTTCAAATTTGAATGACAATAAAAAGGAAGTCTAAGTCTTAAGTCTATAAAGCGCACTGTCGAGTTTTGAGAAAAAAAATATTTTAAGTGCGCCTTATAGTCCGGAAAATACGGAAATAAAAAACTTCAATCAACACAATATTTTACAACCCCCCCCTTAGTACTTTCACGGAAGCACCCCGTTGAAGACCTCTGGACTAGTTAAAAACGCCAACATCTTGGTCATGTTTTCTTCCACAGTCACTTATTTCCCTGTGGTGTTTTTTCCTTCTTTTCGGGCTGTTGTGATGTGGATGCCCCTTTTTGCTGAGTAGTCGTTTTCCCCTTCTTACAGGCCCAGCTCATCGCACAGTCCATAGGTCAGGCGTTCAGCGTGGCCTACAGAGAGTTCCTGCGAGCCAACGGCATCAATCCCACAGACTTAAGCCAGAAACAATACAGCGACATAATCAACTCCCAGGAAATGTACCACGACGACCTGGTCCATTTCTCAAACTCCGACAACTGCAAAGAGGTGTGGCCAAAAGAGACGCTCTTCAAGTGTCAAACCTCACGTCGCTGAAATACGTCAAAACACATCTTGTGTGTTGTAGTTGTGCGTGGAGAAACAGAAAGGCGAGAACCTCGGGGTTGTGATTGTTGAGTCCGGCTGGGGCTCCATTCTGCCCACCGTCATCCTGGCCGGCATGCTGAACAGCGGCCCGGCGGCTCGTTCTGGAAAACTCAGCGTCGGTGATCAGATTATGTCCATCAATGACACCAGCCTGGTGGGGCTGCCATTGGCCACCTGTCAGGGCATCATCAAGGTACCACACGCTTGATGCATGTTTGGGCCATTTGCTGTATAATGTAGCTGATCTTCCTCTTTTTTGATCTGGAAATGTACAAATTCAGCAATTTTTACTGAGGAAAATGTTAAAAATAAATTGGAATCTTAGTCGGGTGGTTAGCATGTTGGCCTCACAGCCAGGGTTTCTTCTGGTTGCAGCCAAATAAGCACATTTTGCTTTACAAGACGCCATTAATCAATTCCACTCGGCCGCAGCTATTTATTATTTCAGTAATCGATTAATTTGTTCGATTAATCGAGTAATAGAATAAAACCTAGTCTCAATGCGCCTTTTAGTTAAAATAAAAAAGTATTTTCTAATTACCTTTCTTGTTTCTTCTTATAAATGCACACAGCATTGTAATTGCACTTTTACCATTACAGCGTCACTATAAATTACTTATATTTGGAAAAAGAGTAAAATAAAAAATAAAAAGTGTAGCCTAAAACCAGGTTATTGATAATAAACAACCAAAATAAATAAAAAAAACTTTCGGATAAATTAAGTGACAATGTATCCAACAATTTAAAGGCCTACTGAAATGCGATTTTCTTATTTAAACGGGGATAGCAGGTCCATTCTATGTGTCATACTTGATCATTTCGCTATATTGCCATATTTTTGCTGAAAGGATTTAGTAGAGAACATCGACGATAAAGTTCGCAACTTTTGGTCGCTGATAAAAAAGCCTTGCTTGTACCGGAAGTGGCAGATGATATGCGCGTGACTTCACAGGTTGTGGAGCTCCTCACATCTGCACATTGTTTACAATCATGGCCACCAGCAGCGAGAGCGATTCGGACCGAGAAAGCGACAATTTCCCCATTAATTTGAGCGAGGATGAAAGATTCGTGGATGAGGAAAGTGAGAGTGAAGGACTAGAGGGCAGTGGGAGCGATTCAGATAGGGAAGATGCTGTGAGAGGCGGGTGGGACCTGATATTCAGCTGGGAATGACTAAAACAGTAAATAAACACAAGACATATATATACTCTTATTAGCCACAACACAACCAGGCTTATATTTAATATGCCACAAATGAATCCCGCATAACAAACACCTCCCCCCTCCCGTCCATATAACCCGCCAATACAACTCAAACACCTGCACAACACACTTAATCCCACAGTCCAAAGTACCGTTCACCTCCCCAAAGTTCATACAGCACATATATTTCCCAAAAGTCCCCAAAGTTACGTACGTGACATGCACATAGCGGCACGCACGTACGGGCAAGCGATCAAATGTTTGGAAGCCGCAGCTGCATGCTTACTCACGGTACCGCGTTTGCGCATCCAACTCAAAGTCCTCCTGGTAAGAGTCTTTGTTGTCCTAGTTCTCCACAGGCCAATGGTAAAGCTTGACTGTCATCTTTCGGGAATGTAAACAATGAAACACCGGCTGTGTTTGTGTTGCTGAAGTCGGCCGCAATACACCGCTTCCCACCGACAGCTTTCTTCTTTGTTGTCTCCATTGTTCATTGAACAAATTGCAAAAGATTCACCAACACAGATGTCCAGAATACTGTGGAATTTTGCGATGAAAACAGACGACTTAATAGCTGGCCACCATGCTGTCCCAAAATGTCCTCTACAATCCGTGACGTCACGCGCTGACGTCATCATACCGAGACGTTTTCAGCAAGATATTTCGCGCAAAATTTAAAATTGCACTTTAGTAAGCTAACCCGGCCGTATTGGCATGTGTTGCAATGTTAAGATTTCATCATTGATATATAAACTATCAAACTGCGTGGTCGGTAGTAGTGGGTTTCAGTAGGCCTTTAACACCATTGGAGGAATGGTGTTTGATTTCTCCACAAACAGCTTGTTAGCATTACCATACAAACTGTATATACTAACATGTCCTCACATGTGTTTCAATAAAACATTTGTTATGCAAGTCAAACAGACTGTGTTAGCTACCAAAATAGACTTATACCATGTTTCTGTCCTGCATTAGGATGTAGTGATATCGTAAAATGCCAGCTTTGTTTGACACTGCAAACATTTCACTACAATGTATTGACTTTTTCAATTTGAAATTATCGCAAAACCTCTCTCGTCTTCTTTGGGCCCTTTGCTCTCTTTCCACCTTCTTCTTGTTTTTCTTCGAGGCATTTCTCTCAACACTCTCTGTGCATTTTGCAGCATAGCTCAGGTCGTTGAGTGGTTGGCCCCCAACCCAATCCTCTTTACCCTTGTGATCATGTTGAAGTATCTTTGAGCAAGATACTGAATACCCAATTGCTTCTGATGTCCC
Source organism: Nerophis lumbriciformis (assembly GCF_033978685.3). Classification (NCBI taxonomy): domain Eukaryota; kingdom Metazoa; phylum Chordata; class Actinopteri; order Syngnathiformes; family Syngnathidae; genus Nerophis; species Nerophis lumbriciformis. Next base: position 35,498,278 of record NC_084557.2, on the reverse strand, counting down.
GTCATCAGTAGGTAATGGCGGTAAAAGTGTCAAAGCGTTTTGAGTACCTTCACGGTAGAAAAGCACTATACAAGAAGAATCTATTTACCATCTACAAACCCCGTTTCCATATGAGTTGGGAAATTGTGTTAGATGTAAATATAAACGGAATACAATGATTTGCAAATCCATTTCAACCCATATTCAGTTGAATATGCTACAAAGACAACATATTTGATGTTCAAACTGATAAACTTTTTTTTTTTTTGCAAATAATCATTAACTTTAGAATTTGATGCCAGCAACACGTGACAAATAAGTTGGGAAAGGTGTCAATAAATACTGATAAAGTTGAGGAATGCTCATCAAACACTTACCGGTATTTGGAACATCCCACAGGTGAACAGGCAAATTAGGAACAGGTGGGTGCCATGATTGGATATAAAAGTAGATTCCATGAAATGCTCAGTCATTCACAAACAAGGATGGGGCGAGGGTCACCACTTTGTCAACAAATGCGTGAGTAAATTGTTGAACAGTTTAAGAAAAACCTTTCTCAACCAGCTATTGCAAGGAATTTAGGGATTTCACCATCTACGGTCCGTAATATCATCAAAGGGTTCAGAGAATCTGGAGAAATCACTGCAGCTAAGCCCGTGACCTTCGATCCCTCAGGCTGTACTGCATCAACAAGTGACATCAGTGTGTAAAGGATATCACCACATGGGCTCAGGAACACTTCAGAAACCCACTGTCAGTAACTACAGTTGGTCGCTATATCTGTAAGTGCAAGTTAAAACTCTCCTATGCAAGGCGAAAACCGTTTATCAACAACACCCAGAAATGTTGTCGGCTTCGCTGGGCCTGAGCTCATCTAAGATAGACTGATACAAAGTGGAAAAGTGTTCTGTGGTCTGACGAATCCACATTTCAAATTGTTTTTGGAAACTGGACGTCATGTCCTCCGGACCAAAGAGGAAAAGAACCATCCGGATTGTTATAGGCGCAAAGTTGAAAAGCCAGCATCTGTGATGGTGTGGGGGTGTATTAGTGCCCAAGACATGGGTAACTTACACATCTGTGAAGGCGCCATTAATGCTGAAAGGTACATACAGATTTTGGAGCAACATATGTTGCCATCCAAGCAACGTTACCATGGACGCCCCTGCTTATTTCAGCAAGACAATGCCAAGCCACGTGTTACATCAACGTGGCTTCATAGTAAGAGATTGCGGGTACTAGACTGGCCTGCCTGTAGTCCAGACCTGTCTCCCATTGAAAATGTGTGGCACATTATGAAGCCTAAAATACCACAACGGAGACCCCCGGACTGTTGAACAACTTAAGCTGTACATCAAGCAAGAATGGGAAATAATTCCACCTGAGAAGCTTAAAAAATGTGTCTCCTCAGTTCCCAAACGTTTACTGAGTGTTGTTAAAAGGAAAGGCCATGTAACACAGTGGTGAACATGCCCTTTCCCAACTACTTTGGCACGTGTTGCAGCCATGAAATTCTAAGTTAATTATTATTTGCCAAAAAAAAATAAAAATTATGAGTTTGAACATCAAATATCTTGTCTTTGTAGTGCGTTCAATTGAATATGGGTTGAAAAGGATTTGCAAATCATTGTATTCCGTTTATATTTACATCTAACACAATTTCCCAACTCATATGGAAACAGGGTTTGTATATTACCAATTGGTGCACCCCTCTCATTTGCGCTCCATTGTAGCAATCTTGCGGAAACTGTCGGCAAATGTTACCTAATAAATAAATCATCTCAGCAACAAAATATAAATTGAATGTTTTTTTCCTAATCGAATTAATCGATGACACTTATTTGTCATTCAATCCACATATACAGTAAGTATCTCCTAAAAAAACAGCTCTCATGTTATATTCATTGCCTTCCAGGGTCTGAAGAATCAGCTAAAAGTAAAGCTGAGTATCGTGAGCTGCCCACCTGTCACCACTGTCCTCATCAAGCGGCCTGATCTTAAATTCCAGCTTGGCTTCAGTGTTCAAAATGGCATTGTGAGTTTTCAAATTAACTGGATGATTGGGCGAGTGACAATCATACACACAATTTATCCTAATTTATTTTTATTTTTTAGATCTGCAGCCTAATGCGAGGCGGCATCGCTGAGAGAGGCGGTGTTCGCGTCGGACACAGAATCATTGAAATTAACGGTCAAAGCGTGGTTGCCATGGCACATGAGAAGATCGTACAAACTTTGTCTGTGTCAGTGGGTGAGGTAAGAGATTGTCGTCTCAGTACAATGTGCAATTACGACAGCGACTTTAAAACTGGTGTAATGTGCTCCTGCCCTCTGGTCCTCGTCAGCACGCGTGCAGCTGAGATTTGTAATAATTGTAGAGTTGTAATATTCTTTTTTGGAAAGGCCAAGGAGCATTAGTCTGAACAACAGGAAATAAAAGCATGCATTAGCACCTCTATGTTGGGCTGAGAGAGAAACGGGCAGACTTTGGCTACTTTGACCTATTTTTGTAATATTTTTATTATGCGGGATAAATGTTAGCTCAAAATCAAAAATCACACGCACATTTTTTATAGACTTTGTTGGTTTAAAATCTTGTCATTATGGTAAAAGTGTCTATTCTGTTCTTCAGAGCCTATAACTAAAACCTCTGTTTTTAGTCACAGCCATCCATGACTTGATGTCTACAATGCAGTTGAAAAGGAGATCTATTGGTCATGTGTCATCAGGAGACACGGCAATGTACAACTGTGTACATACTTGCCAACCTTGAGACCTCCAAATTCGGGAGATTGGGGGGGGTTAAGGGGGAAGAGTATATTTATAGCTAGAATTCACTGAAATTCAAGTATTTCTTATATATATATATATATGTATGTATGTGTATGTATGTGTGTGTGTGTGTGTGTGTATATGTGTGTGTATGTATGTGTGTATGTATATACTGTATATGTATATATATGTATGCATGTATATATATATACTGTATATATGTATATATATATATATATATATATATATATATATATATATATATATATATATATACATATACATAAATAAAATAAATACTTGACTTTCACTGAATTCTAACTACCGGTATATATATATATATGTATGTATGTATGTATGTATGTATGTGTGTATGTGTGTGTATTTTATTATATATATATATATATATACATATAAATAAAATAAATACTGTTAATTTATTTACACATATACACACATAACACTCCTCTCTACTCATTGTTGTATTTGAAAGTGCAATGCTTTGCAGTCAGTAGCACAGCCTTTGAAGGAGCATATGCATGGGCAGTGTAATATTCTGGGTTGGAGTCAATAACAAGACGAGGTGACGAAGTTACGTCTCTTTACTTCATACTTCAGAACCGACTCCCACACTTGCCGTCAGGGTGCGCAATACAACGTAAACCGTTGGCCAAGCGGACGTGACGACAGGCTGTCCTCACTCAGGTCCGCACGGACCTGGAGGGGGCGTGCCTTAAGTCCGGCTGGAAATCGGGAGAAATTTGGGAGAATGGTTGTCCCGGGAGATTTTCGGGAGAGGCACTGAAATTCGGGAGTCTCTTGGAAAATTCGGGAGCGTTGGCAAGTATGAATGTGTATCATCAGTGTAACTGCGGAAACTGATGCCGTGTCTCCTGACTGCATCCCCAAGAGGCAGCATATAGAGATTAAAAAGAATGGGATCTAAAATTGAGCCTTGTGGAACCCCACTTTTTATCTAATCGGTTCCTGAGGAACATGCATCCATACATACATAAAAACATCTGTATGTGAGGTAGTTAAAAACAGTACCAGAGAGGCCTACCAGTTGTCTAAGTCTATTTATGTGATGGTCTACATTCTACTGTATCAAAAGCAGTACTTAGATCCAGCAGAACTAACACTGGGATTTGAATTATCTAAATTCCATCTGATGCCGATTAAAATCTTTAAAAGTGCTGTCTCGGTACTGTGGATCATCCTAAAACCAGACTGTCTTTCTAAAATGTTATTTCTACCTAAAAAGTTGTTGACTTGGTTAAAAAAAAATTACTCCAAAGTTTTACTCAAGAACTGAAGTTTGGCCGATAGTTATTAAAAACATTTGGGTCCAAGCTTCACTTTTTCAGCTTTAGAAGTGGCAGGGAAGACCCATGTCTGAAGAGAATAGTTAATAATAGCTAAAAGCTGTTCCTCAAAGAATCCATAAAGTGATGTGGGAATCGGATTTAAAAGGCAGGTTGTTGGATCTAGGAGAAAACTCGCTCAAGTGTCCTTGCATCAACAAGGACAAAACTCTCCAGTGTTTTCTCAGGCAAGGACAACAGATCAGGTGTGTTAAAAGATAACATTAGTTGTGTTTGGAGACCAGATCGGATGTCCTTGATCTTAGTTCTGAAGTGGTCTGCAAAGTCCTCGCAAAGGGTGTCAGATGGTGTTTAAAAAGCTTGATTAAAATTTGTCCTTGTTTAATTAGTGAAAGTGGAGACGAGGAACCGGGGGTTGCTGTTATGGTCTGTGATGAGTTGGGAGTAATGTTGAGATCTAGACTGTTTGTAGGTATTGAGTTGTTGATGTAAAATCTGATAACGTATGGTTCATTTTGATTTCCTCGATCTCCTCTCTGCACTTCTGCAATTTCTTTTCAGTCAACATAATTCCTTGTTGTTTCTCCACGGGGTGTAGGGTTTTGTTTTGATTGTTTTTGTTAAAGTGGAGCCACTGAGTCCAGAGTCGGTTTTAGTTTACTGTTAAAATGCTCAACAATATTGTCACACGATGCTGGTAAAATTCCAGCCGGAGCGTTCAGTAAAATCTCAATAAAATTTGCAGCCACTTCAGAAGATAGGTAGTGTTTCCTCAATGCCGGTTAAGATTGGTGATATTAAAAACAAACAATAGTGGTCAGACAACAACAGGGGACACCCCAACGAAGAGACCATGGCTTATGACCAAGTCCAGAGTGTGTCGTCTGTTGTGAGTTGTGAGTTGGATGTGCTGCTTAAAATCAGTCTTCACATGTAAACTAAAATAATCACCAGTGATTAAAATCCTGCTATAGGAGGTATGGATGAATGATAAAAGTTCAGAAAATCCACTTATAAAAGAGGAAGAGTGTCATATTTAATATGAAATATTAGACTGAACAAAGAGGGAAACAAAACTATCTGGTGAGACACAAAGCTGCTTCCCAAATGAGTGATCATTTAACAAGATTCTGAGTAATTGAAATACTGTATTTTTCGGACTATAAGGCGCACTTAAAATCCTTTCAATGTCTCAAAACTCGACAGTGCGCCTCATAACCTGGTGCACCTCATGTACGGAATAATTTTGGTTCTGCTAACCGACCTTGAAGCTATTTTATTTGGTACATGGTGTAATGATAAGTGTGACCAGTAGATGGCAGTCACACATAAGAGATACGTGTAGACTGCAATATGATGGCAGACACACATAAGAGATGCGTGTAGACTGCCATATGACTCAAGTAAACAACACCAAAATGTTATATGTTCCATTGAAAATATAGAACATTACACACATTTCTCAAAAATCTATCAAAATGTTTTAGTACGACTTTGGTAAGCTATGAAGCTGCGCCACTTGATGGATTGTACTGTCCTTCAACAATACATACAAGTATTATTATGGTGTGTGTATAGATAAGACATACTATCTGGCGTTTTGTTTCGCAATATTATGCAAAAGCAACTTTTCTTACCTTCTAGTACCTGCTGATGTGTATTTGGGATCTGCATAAATCCTGAAAATTTGTGTGCGTCCTCCTTTGTAATCCCTGTCGACGCCGTAGTCGATAAGCTTCTTCTTTTTCTCTATCTTCTTGTTATATGACATTCATCCTCCGCTGTTGCCATTTCTAATTTAAAGTAGTGTAAAGTTCTTACTTATATCTGTCAGTAAACTCGCCATGAAAGCGCTAAAACATACCGGTGTAGTGAGTTTACATTATTCACCCAAGGAAATTTAGTTATTAGAGTTCCGGTCGGACGTTTTTTCACGGGACACATTTCTGGCGTTATTATTGCACTAGTGAGCCACGGATGAGGAGATGTTGCTCCGTTACTGATTCAAGTAGAGTCTGAATGTCATGAAAACAGTTAGCTCCATCTTTTGACACTTCTTCCACTCCCGTCCTTGCACGCTACACCGCTACAACAAAGATGACGGGGATAAGACGCTGCCGAAGGTGAACCACGTAAATACAAACCCCGTTTCCATATGAGTTGGGAAATTGTGTTAGATGTAAATATAAACGGAATACAATGATTAGCAAATCCTTTTGCAACCCATATTCAGTTGAATGCACTACAAAGACAAGATATTTTATGTTCAAACTCATAAACATTGGTTTTTTTTTGCAAATAATAATTAACTTAGAATTTCATGGCTGCAACACGTGCCAAAGTAGTTGGGAAAGGGCATGTTCACCACTGTGTTACATGACCTTTCCTTTTAACAACACTCAGTAAACGTTTGGGAACTGAGGACTGACACATTTTTTAAGCTTCTCAGATGGAATTATTTCCCATTCTTGCTTGATGTACAGCTTAAGTTGTTCAACAGTCCGGGGGTCTCCGTTGTGGTATTTTAAGCTTCATAATGCGGCACACATTTTCAACGGGAGACAGGTCTGGACTACAGGCAGGCCAGTCTAGTACCCGCACTCTTTAACTATGAAGCCACGTTGATGTAACACGTGGCTTGGCATTGTCTTGCTGAAATAAGCAGGGGCGTCCATGGTAACGTTGCTTGGATGGCAACATATGTTGCTCCAAAACCTGTATGTACCTTTCAGCATTAATGGCGCCTTCACGGATGTGTAAGTTACCCATGTCTTGGGCACTAATACACCCCCATACCATCACAGATGCTGGCTTTTCAACTTTGCGCCTATAACAATCTGGATGGTTCTTTTCCTCTTTGGTCCGGAGGACACGACGTCCACAGTTTCCAAAAACAATTTGAAATGTGGACTCGTCAGACCACAGAACACTTTCCCACTTTGTATCAGTCCATCTTAGATGAGCTCAGGCCCAACGAAGCCGACGGCGTTTCTGGGTGTTGTTGATCAACAGTTTTCGCCTTGCATAGGAGAGTTTTAACTTGCACTTACAGATGTAGCGACCAACTGTAGTTACTGACAGTGGGTTTCTGAAGTGTTCCTGAGCCCATGTGGTGATATCCTTTACACATTGATGTCGCTTGTTGATGCAGTACAGCCTGAGGGATCGAAGGTCACGGGCTTAGCTGCTTACGTGCAGTGATTTCTCCAGATTCTCTGAACCCTTTGATGATATTACGGACCGTAGATGGTGAAATCCCTAAATTCCTTGCAATAGCTGGTTGAGAAAGGTTTTTCTTAAACTGTTCAACAATTTGCTCATGCATTTGTTGACAAAATGGTGACCCTCGCTCCATCCTTGTTTGTGAATGACTGAGCATTTCATGGAATCTACTTTTATACCCAATCATGGCACCCACCTGTTCCCAATTAGCCTGTTCACCTGTGGGATGTTCCAAATAAGTGTTTGATGAGCATTCCTCAACTTTATCAGTATTTATTGCCACCTTTCCCAACTTCTTTGTCACGTGTTGCTGGCATCAAATTCTAAAGTTAATGATTATTTGCAACAAAAAAAAATGTTTATCAGTTTGAACATCAAGTATGTTGTCTTTGTAGCATATTCAACTGAATATGGGTTGAAAATGATTTGCAAATCATTGTATTCTGTTTATATTTACATCTAACACAATTTCCCAACTCATATGGAAACGGGGTTTGTACATTACCCCTTTAATGCGCCCTATAATCCGGTGCACCTTTTGTATGAAAATAGACCTGACTAGACCCGCTCATCGACAGTGCGCCTTATAATCCAGTGCGCCCTATGGTCCGGAAAATACGGTAAATATAATATTTATTGATATTAAACATTTTGTTATCAATCTCTGAAATCCTCCTTTTTGTCATTAACATTGTCTAGCGTCTTAAAGTATGTGTCGAGTAAAGTGATACACTGTCTCCACACAAATGAAGTGGTTACTGTATTGTCTAGATCAACATGAAGACGATGCCTGCTGTGATGTTCAGACTGCTCACCGGACAAGAGACGCCTTCTTACATCTGATAAGACATTGATTAGTGATGAGCAAAGTTTTATTTTTCTATCATTTCAATGTCATTCTGTTGCAATGCTGTAAAGAACATCCAGTTCTCATTTTCAGGTTTAATGTTGACTGTACATGATTCATAATGGCCTTACAATGTGGATACTCGGCCTGTTGTGCTGTGTGTGTGCGTGCGCGAGTGTTTGTGTGTGTGTTTGGAAGAGAACTAGCTTTATGGTCACTTTTATTTTCTTATGAGGAGATATAATAAGTGCATTTATATTTTAGTTAGTCATTTTTATAGCTTCTATGTACTTCTACTGTAAATACTCTGGATTCCTCAAGGAGTGGATTAGAAAGGCCATATTACTCTTAACAGTATATGCATGTTATAATGAAGTGTTACTGACCAGGGCATTGGTGATGTTCTATTACGGTACGTATTAAAAGCAAGTTATGTATCACACTGTATAAAGTCACTCAACGTGTGCGTATGACAGAGATGCTGAAGGCCAAAGACATCGCTTCATTTTAAATGCAGTACACAAGATCATAACCTTTACCAGAGCGTACAAGAATGTATCAACATGTACATGAAAGAATGAATGTATTGGTGTAACACAAATAATACAATCTCACTGCTTACTGATTGTTGTTGACTTTTATTTTAACATGTTGCCCTACAGAAAGTCCAGTAAAAATAATAATGTACCGGTAGGTCAATGTCAGACTAGTTATAATAAATATGTGTTCATTTACACTACGGTGTATGGATCCCATACAAAATATTGTGATTACCAGTACGCCTAATCACACAAAACATACAAATATGAATAATAAACAATGCCTCTGTAACTCATTCAGATCTTCAAGTATTGACCGGAAAAGTTGCAGAGAGGGACTCATATATGATCCTGAAAGAAAAAAACAAATGATATCAAGTCAATTACTGTAATAATTATTATTTACACCTCCACAATATATTCAGTGATGATGGTATACAATACAATACACTGGCTATATAATGTTTCTTATTGTGGTTGTAGTTTACAGTAGTAAACAATGAAACACCTTTTTAATGTTTTAGTTACATGAGCAAGGGAGCTATTATAGTGGAACCTGTCCATCAGTCAAAGCCCTTTGGATTTGACTGATGGTGACGTCAACATACTGTATGTGGTTGTCAACATAACCGTGATCGAAACCGGCCATTAGTGCACATACTTGTGACTTTCGCCAAAGAAATAAGGAGAATGGCCGATAAAAAATGTGTGAAAATATGTCAGTTTTTTTTCAACCATCCACCCATCCATCCATTTTTCTACCGCTTGTCCCCCTCGGGGTCTCGGGGGTTGCTGGAGCCTATCCCAGCTTGTGCATATTTTTCTGTTTTCATATATTTTATATTCTTAACTAATGTAGCTGCTCCAGTAATTGAGCTTTTATACAGCACATATGGTCTAGTGGCAAACAACAGGAAGTCACTGCCATGTATGTTAAAGTTAAAAAAAGTTAAAGTGCCAACTCTGCATTTGACCCATCCCCATGTTCAACGTTCCCTCTAAGGTGCGCGCCTGTGCAATTGCGCACTGCTCAAGCGTCCTCTGCGCATGGCAAATCTATGCCACGCATAAAATCTAATAAAAAAATAAGCGCATAACAATTTTCGACACACGGACACGACAGAGAAAACAGTTTTCGTCATCATTGTTCAAATATTGTAACGTCTGTCGATACGCTTTGAGGACATGAATTCCATCCATCACTTTACTGAGCAAAACTCTTTATTGTCGGCCATAAACACATCACCAAAACATTAGTAAAAAAAATTATATCTAGCAAAACTGGTCATTTTCTGCAGTACAAACCAGACCAAAAGCAACTTTGTTATATCAACAGCAGCCGCTCGCTCTTTCTCACTTGCGCCAACACATGCACATATGGTACTTAGCCAGTGATGCGTTTACAGCCACACAAAAAGTCGGACAACTCCAACACCACACATAAAGTGTAATTCCAAGTCGTTACACTATGATTTACCAATCAAATGTGTGCTTATTCTAGTGTCATTTATTAGGAATCTTAATTTATAAATATCAATCATGAAATGCGGTTAGTATATTAAATAAATACTAATAAAAACATATTTTTTACAAACAGGAAGTTGCAGGAATGTACACATGATCCCCTGCTTACATCTCATTGTGCAACATGTGAATGTTTTAATGGGAACTAAATGCAATGTCTGAAAGGGGTACAAGTTATTTCCAAAGCAGGACCTCCACCCAGACAAACAACACAAGTACACAGTTCATGAAAAACAATATTTTTTGTCATTGTAAGTGGGCCTAAACACTTAGAAAATAACCTCATAAAAATGACTGCTGTCATTTCATTATAATAATAAGAGAATGTTGTCTGTCTATCTGTGTTGGCCCTGCGATGAGGTGGGGACTTGTCCAGGGTGTACCCAGCCTTCCGCCCGAAGGCAGCTGAGATAGGCTCCAGCACCCCCCGCGACCCAGAAAGGGACAAGCGGTAGAAAATGGATGGATGGATGGAGATTGAACTTGTTATTTAGTCAGGTTTGGGACAGGTGTGCTGCTGGTGTAGCCACAGTGTGCACGTCTGATGTTGCTCACATGGGCTCCACTGAATGCTCAGGGAGTTTTTGCGTTTGCTCACACACATGAAAAATTAGAGGGAACATTGCCCATGTTCACCCCCTGGGAGGTGAGGGGAGCAGTGAGCAGCAGCGTGCGCCGCGCTCGGGAATCATTTGGTGATTTAACCCACAATTCCAACCCTTGATGCTGAGTGCCAAGCAGGGAGGTAATGGGTCCCATTTTTATAGTCTTTGGTATGACTCTGAGTTTGAACTCACAACCTTCCAGTCTCAGGGTGGACACTCTAACCACAAGGCCACTTAAGTAGTCAGAGGAACATGGTGGACCACAACTTGATGATTTGGTTCACTTAAGTGAGACCACTTTAAGGAGTTTCCATTGTATAGCATACACTGTTCAGTACAGTACAAATTGATTCTCAAACGGCAATACGAGTACCACTGGTTACGCGGGGCCCCATCTATTGGTAGTCAGGTACACCAGTTTATTCTATAAAATAAGGACTGCAATTCATTTAGCTTTTGTCTTCATGAATATGCAGAATATATGATTGTGGAAGTCGCTTCCTAGCGGTTCCGCTGATCCCACACGTCACAGGAGATCGGCGTCCAAAGTTGAACAAAGTTTTAATATACATCAATAGTTTTGCGCTATTTGACTTTCAGTCTTTCCAGAGTCTCTCCAACTCTCCCACCCCTCCTGCTCCCGGCCGCTTACTGTTAAAGACAACAGATGATTAGATTAACACGTACCACCTGTGAAATCTAATCACCTGCCAGCTGTGTCTCGCCGTCAGCATTGCCACGCCCCCGTCTGATGGTGCTCTGTCCTCAGCACCATGGACAGAGGCGGTGACTTTTGCTCCTGCAGGCAGCGCTGGCTACATCTCCCTCCACAATAATAAATATATCAGAACGCTCACAATACCGAGAGAAGAAGATGCAAATATAATCATGTAGCGCTGGCAATGTGATTTATCAAGACTAAAATTGTTCGGCCGCCGCTATTTTGCCTCTATATTTAGCAGGTCTTAGTAAATCAGGCCCATGGTGTACACAGTTTGAGAACCTTTGCATTACAGTATATTTTTTATGGTTTCATTAACCACATCAAGTTCAACTTAATTAGCACATTTTAAATGATGAAGCACTTACACTGACCTCGGTGACCCTTGTGGACGAGTGTGGTAAAACCGTTATTTCATCAAGGAAGGCTGGATTCAGATAAGTCTCCCCATTAGAAATGTCTTCATCTTCACAACTGTCAACACAATCGCTGAAAGCCTCTTTCATCTTCTCAGGCAACATGAAGCTCAGTATCACCACAAGAAGCCCGATGACGGCGCACAGCAAACCTGCAGAGTAGTTGAGGTAGTAGAAATCCAACAAGTCTTGTGAAAAATGCAAGAAAGGGGCTTTAACACTTACCGGTGGCGAGAGCAAGCCAGAAAGAAAGGCTGTATTGAGTTTCAAAGGAGGCTGTTCCGATGGAGAAAACACACTGTGGTGCAAGCGTGATTGCGCTGAAGGCGGCCATGGAGGTGAAGATGAAGGTGGCTGTAGCCAACATCATGTAGCCGGCGTACAAAATGACCGGCATTGAGAAAAGGATGTTGGCCAGCATCCAACAGCAAAACGCAGTCCTGGTGGGAGTGTTCAGTTCATTTCTGCGACATGATGATCATGTTATTAATCAACTATTATTTACCAGAGCGTGGCAGACGCGTATCGTCCTGACTGTCTGTAATGGAAAATGAGGCCGCACGGGCTGCGCAGAGTGAACTTCTCTGCAATGTACAGGATGGGGTTAGGTAGACCTTTCTGCAAGGCTTCCTCGTACTCCTCCTCAATGTCGTCACGCCAGGTAAACATCTCGTTGTAGTCAATTGTCTCGTTGAACTGGACGACAGGATTCCCTGCAGAGGCAAATGTTCATGTTTGCATCATGGCCACTGCTGTGATTGACAGTGATGTAGCTGGTAATGTAATCTTCCAACAGATTACCTTGTGAGATACTAAGATATTCAAAAAATCAATCAATCAATCAATGTTTACTTATATAGCCCTAAATCACGAGTGTCTCAAAGGGCTGCACAAGCCACAACGACATCCTCGGCTCAGATCCCACATCAGGGCAAGGAAAAACTCAACCCAATGGGCGACCGGTGCAATGGACGTCAAGTGGATCTAGCATAATATTGTGAGAGTCCGGTCCATAGTGGATCTAACATAACAGTGAGAGTCCAGTCCATAGTGGATCTAACATAATGGTGTGAGAGTGCAGTCCATAGTGGATGTAACATAATATTGTGAGAGTCCAGTCAATAGTGGATCTAACATAATATTGTGAGAGTTCAGTCCATAGCGGATCTAGCATAATATTGTGAGAGTCCAGTCCATAGTGGATCTAACATAATATTGTGAGAGTCCTGTCCATAGTGGATCTAACATAATATTGTGAGAGTTCAGTCCATAGCGGATCTAGCATAATATTGTGAGAGTCCAGTCCATAGCGGATCTAGCATAATATTGTGAGAGTTCAGTCCATTGTGGATCTAACATAATAGTGTGAGTCCAGTCCATAGTGGATCTAGCATAATATTGTGAGAGTCCGGTCCATAGTGGATCTAACATAATAGTGTGAGAGTCCAGTCCATAGTGGATCTAACATAATAGTGAGAGTCCAGTCCATAGTGGATCTAACATAATAGTGAAAGTACAGTCCATAGTGGATCTAACATAATAGTGAGAGTCCAGTTCATAGTGGATCTAACATATTGGTGTGAGAGTCCAGTCCATAGTGGATATAACATAATATTGTGAGAGTCCAGTCCACAGTGGATCTAGCATAATATTGTGAGAGTCCAGTCCATAGTGGATCTAACATAATAGTGTGAGAGTCCAGTCCATAGTGGATCTAGCATAATATTGTGAGAGTCCGGTCCATAGTGGATCTAGCATAATATTGTGAGAGTGGGGTCCATAGTGGATCTAGCATAATATTGTGAGAGTCCGGTCCATAGTGGATCTAACATAATGGTGTGAGAGTCTAGTCCATAGTGGATCTAACATAATATTATGAGAGTTCAGTCCATAGCGGATCTAGCATAATATTGTGAGATTTTCGTCTATAGTGGATCTAACATAATAGTGTGAGTCCAGTCCATAGTGGATCTAGCATAATATTGTGAGAGTCCGGTCCATAGTGGATCTAACATAATATTGTGAGAGTCCAGTCCATAGTGAATCTAGCATAATATTGTGAGAGTCCAGCCCATAGTGGATATAACATAATAGTGTGAGAGTCCAGTCCATAGTGGATCTAGCATAATATTGTGAGAGTCCAGTCCATAGTGGATCTAGCATAATAGTGTGAGAGTCCAGTCCATAGTGGATCTAACATAATAGTGAGAGTTCGGTCCATAGTGGATCTTACATAATAGTGAGAGTCCAGTCCATAGTGGGGCCAGCAGGAAACCATCCCGAGCGGAGACAGGTCAGCAGCGCAGAGACGTCCCCAACTGATGCACAGACGAGCGGTCCACCCCGGGTCCCGACTTTGGACAGCCAGCACTTCATCCGTGGCCACCGAACCGAAATAATATACAGTAGTATTGCGCCGCTGGAATAGATAGCTGACAACTGGTACTCTAATCGCTGGCTGACAACTGGTGCTCGAATTGCTAGCTGACAACGTGTGCGCTAATCGCTTGCTGGCAATGTATGCTCTTGTTTTTAGCTGACTGGTGCGCTAATCGCTAGTTTGTAACTACAGTGCTAATTACTTGCTGACAACTGGTGCTCTAATTGTGAGCTGATAATCGGTGCGCTAATCACTAGCTGACAACTGGTGCTCGAATTGCTAGCTGACAACTTGTGCGCTAATCGCTTTCTGGCAATGTATGCTCTTGTTGTTAGCTGACTGGTGCGCTAATCGCTAGTTTGTAACTACAGTGCTTATTACTTGCTGACAACTAGTGCTCTAATTGTGAGCTGATAATCGGTGCGCTAATCACTAGCTGACAACTGGTACTCTAATCGCTAGCTGGCAACGAACGCACTAATTGCTTAATCACAACTGGTGCTCTAATCCCTAGATGACCCCTAGCTTGCAACTGATGCAGTAATCGCTACCAGGCAACTAGATCGCTAATCGCTAGCTGGCAGCTTTCGCCGCGAATTGCTCGCTGGCAGCTGGCGCGGTAATTACTACCAGGCAACTAGGGCTGCAACAACTAATCGATTAAATCGATTAAAATCGATTAAAATCGATTATAAAAATAGTTGGCGATTAATTTAGTCATCGATTCGTTGGATATATGCTCTGCGTAATAATATAGTATAGCGCCGCTGATAGCGATCTGACAGCTAGCTCATTAATGGCTAGCTGGTAACAGGCATGCTAATCGCAACAATAGCACTAATTGCTAGCCGGCAGCTTGCACCGCTAATCACTAGCTGGAAATCACTACCAGGCAACGAGAGCACGGATAGCTAGCTATCTAAATGCTAAAATGACTACAGTAATATAATTTTTTTTAAATGTTTTTATATCAAATCTGCATGGTTCAGTGAGTAGGGGGTATAACATTTTGTTATGAACTGGTCCTAAAGGTACCTTGTTGTTGTGCAATACTTAGATATTCAAATTATATAATACAGCGCTGCTATTACCTAGCTGGAAACTAGCGCGCTGGACGCTAACTGTGACAGATATGACTAAAGTCGGAAGCTTTGACTTACCTTTTAGTGTAACATTAATGCCGTACAGTCCGACATGTAAGCCAATCTCCGCATGAACCACTGCATTGCTGAAAGACTTGTAGGTGGCATTTGTGGTCATCCGGGCCTCGGCCCAGTTGTCAGTAAAGTTGAGTGCTGCAGAGAAAAGGAGGGAGAAATGTTGTCGATGAGATGTGAGTGCGTAAAAAGTGAGCTTCTAATGAAAAATATATATACACTTACCCACAATTACAGCACCTACAAACAAGCTCACAATGATCCTCAGCATCCAGAAAAGCCTCTGTAGAAAAAAGAGAAAGCATAAGTTAGACCAGTGGTTCTTAACCTTGTTGGAAGTACCGAACCCCACCAGTTTCATATGCGCATTCACCGAACCCTTCTTTAGTGAAAAATAAAAACCTTTTTTTTTTCAAATTCAAGACAAAGTTATATGTTTTTGGTAACACTTTAGTATTAGGAACATATTCTAAGTAACACAGACTTAATTTAGAGTTATTTGGACAGTAGGGGAACATATTCTTAGTAATAAAGACTTAATTTAGAGTTACTTGGTTATGGTTAGGGTCAGGGTTAGAGGGTTAGGGTCAGGATTAGAGGGTTATGGTTATAATAAGGCCATGCCGAATAAGGCATTTAGGGATGTCCCGATCCGATATTTGGATCGGATCGGCCGCCGATATTTGCAAAAAAATGCGTATCGGCAAGGCATGGGAAAATGCCGATCCAGATCCAGTTTAAAAAAACAAACTCCGGCCGGTGTTTTCCAACGCACCGATTTAAATAATACATTCCACTTTTCTGCTGCTCCCTAATTTCCGTTCCGCATTTTCCAGCACACCTTCAACACATCCACGTCTGTGGATTCTCACGCATATGCTTTTAGCTGCTGGCATTACACGACAGGCTCTTCTCACTCTTTCCTGTGTCTCCCTCTCACAGACAGCAAGCGCACCTTCTTACACACGTCACATACTCTCACGTCACATACTGTCACGTCATACGTCACATACTCTCACGACATACGTCACATACGTATACGTCCTCTCCCAGCAGAGAGGTAGCAGCATGGCTAACGTTAGCTGTGATGCTAGCGCAGCCGTGCGAGAAACGCTCCCTCTAAGGTGCGCGCCTGTGCAATTGCGCACTGCTCAAGCGTCCTCTGCGCACGGCAAAAAAATAAATGAATAAAAAATAAGCGCATAACAATTTTCGACACACGGACACGACAGAGAAAACAGTTTTCGTCATCATTGTTCAAATATTGTAACGTCTGTCGAGACGCTTATCTCCATTCGGTGCCACACGTCCACACCATCAAAATGCCGAGGCAAACATTTCCACATCAACACCGTATGAAAAAAATAGTGATTTTTTTAATTGTGATTTCCTTCTCTGCATGAAAGTTTAAAAGTAGCATATATTAATGCAGTATGAAGAAGAATGTTTTAATGTAGACACATAAAATCATCATACTGCTGTGATTATATGCATCAAGTGTTCATTCAAGGCTAAGGCAAAATATCCAGATATATATCGTGTATCGCAATATGGCCTTAAAATATCGCAATATTAAAAAAAGGCCATATCGCCCAGCCCTAGTTCAATGATGCCATTTCTGTTTGTCATGTATAATTTTGTCTATTTTGTGTTTATCCTTGAATAAACAGGTCAGTTTCTTGTTACCAACCATTGTGTATTATTCATACTCCCCTAATTCAGCTGGCTAGTTGTTATCAAGAGTACTAAAACCCTTTTCAACATGATTCTGACAACTAAGTAGGCTAAATAACTTTAAACTTTAATACATGCTCGGATAGGCCAGTATCGGTCAGTATCGGTATCGGATCGGAAGTGCAAAAACAATATCGGTATCGGATCGGAAGTGCAAAAACCTGGATCCGGACATCCCTAAAGGCATTAATAAGTACTTAATAATGACTAGTTAAGAGCCAATATGTTACTAATTTGCATGTTAATAAGCAACTAATTAATGGTGAATATGTTCCCCATACTAAAGTGTTACCATGTTTTTTTTTACTGGTGCATAAAATGAACCGTGCATGAACATCACCTTGTTCAAAGAACAAAACTAACAGTGCATAAACTCACAACAAATTACACACCTGCAAATCAGTCAGCTGTTGCCGTATCCGTAATACGCCGATAGGGAGAAGTTTGTATTTACACGATGAGTCGGGTGTGTTTTGACCTCCGCCGAACCCCTGAGCCCGACTCACCGAACCCCTAGGGTTCGATCGAACCCAGGTTAAGAACCACTGGGTTAGACAGTAACAATTTGCATCGTAAACTCCCAGCAAATAACTAGCTAATAATTGCATTACTTTCACAGTAACATTATCAGTAATTTACTGTGAAATATATCTTTACAACGATATGTTGTAATTTCACAAACGTATTTTTATCGTTAATTACACTCTCAGTATATAACAGCATACCGCTACCTACTGTAAAAATGTGTGTAACGTAGTCTACGGAACCCCTTAAGATCTTTGCGCGAGTCCGCCATTGTAGTTATAGTCAACAAATGAAGTGAAGTGTGAAGTGAATTATATTTATATAGCGCTTTTCTCTAATGACTCAAAGCACTTTACATTGTGAAACCCAATATCTAAGTTACATTTAAACCAGTGTGGGTGACGCTGGGAACAGGTGGGTGAAGTGTCTTGCCCAAGGACACAACGGCAGTGACTAGGATGGCAGAAGCAGGGATCGAACCTGGAACCCTCAAGTTGCTGGCACGGCCATTCTACCAACCGAGCTATACCGCTTCTTTTTCTCCATCCTCTTGTTGTGGGGCAGACTGGCTCGTACATGCACATGCATCCTCGGTTGTTGACATTTCTAATACAAAGTAGCGTATAGTTGGAACTTGTATGCGTCAGTAAGCGCTAAAAACGACAACATGCCTAACGGGGTGAAGGCGCAGTCACAGTGGAGGCGCGTAAATAAGGTGCATCTGGTCAGAAAACGGTTTGAAGACTGTCTGTAACACATAATCTGTGCAAAATTTGGACCAAAAACCATCTTTACATGTTATGTAGACCACAAGGAAGTGTTTTAAATATAGAAAAAAAATATCTAAACATGACCCTTTTAAGAGACAAATTAGTTTCTATTTACAGTAATTTGTTGTGATATTACAGAGGATATTACAGTATTTTACTGTGCAAGAACAAGTTAATTGCTGTGAAATAAAAGGATGTCTTATTTTTCCCAGTCATTTTTTGTAATTTTACAGTAAATTTAGATTACATTATTTTACTATCAAAAATAAGGTTAAATGCTGTGAAATCCTGGTACAACTGTTTACAGTGTATGTTCAACAATGACAATATTGTTATTTTAGAATAGGATGGACTAGTGGTGCGTGATATAGACGATAAGCAATATAAATTATATAAATTTGGCAGACGATGGGGCTTCTAATTATATCGTTATATCGTGATAATGCATGTTGATGACCGTGATACGTGAACGAACGCGTACTCAACGCAATGTAGCATTCGAGCTGGCAGCCAATGACCTTTCACAGTGCAAAGCCACTACTAAGTCAACAATCCTCGCCTCTATGGCCACAAATAAACCGTTTCTTACAAGTATCATTACTGGAGAACGAGGAATAGCTAAATATGCTACACTACCCACTGTAAGATGATAAGCTATAAATCAATTTAATTCAAACAAAGGTGGGCACATCAATAAAAATATTGACAGTAATGATACCAAGTATAATATCAATATTTGTGTTACATTCCGGTGTAGCAAAGGTTGAAATGCGTCACGGTAGTGTTGGTCTTGATCCGAGAATACGAAGACGGCAGGAGAAGTGCAGGTAAAAAGTATTTAATAACAGAAAAATGTAGTGCAACAGGGAAGTGCACAAAAAGGCAAAAACAGATACAAGCATGGGGAAAGCTATGCTGCATGGTGGTTCAATTCTCAAAGCAAAAACACCGATCCATATAAAGCATCCTGATTTTCCACAAGGGAACAGGTGTTTCCTGATTGCCAATCAGGGACAAGTGAGGAAACCAGCTGGGCTGGAGAATAGCTAGCAAAAGGTGACATTAAGTCAAACTGAAATTGAGCGCAAAGAAAACAAAACAAAACAAAACAAAGGAATATAAATAAGCAAAGTGCCAAACCTGTCATGACAAATCATGACAATTTGGTCGATACCACATTGGTAAGATCGATATTTTTATTATCAAAAACTAGAGATGTCCGATAATATCGGCCAATAAATGCGTTGAAATGTAATATCGGAAATTATCGGTATCGTTTTTTTTATTATCTGTATCGTTATTTTGTTTGTTTTGTTTTTAATTAAATCAACATAAAAAACACAAGATACACTTACAATTAGTGCTCCAACCCAAAAAAAAAACTCTCCCCCATTTACACTCATTCACACAAAAGGGTTGTTTCTTTCTGTTATTAATATTCTGGTTCCTACATTATATATCAATATGTATCAATACAGTCTGCAAGGGATACAGTCCGTAAGCACACATGATTGTGCGTGCTGCTGGTCCACTAATAGTACTAACCTTTAACAGTTAATTTTACTCATTTTCATTCATTACTAGTTTCAATGTAACTGTTTTTATATTGTTTTACTTTCTTTTTTATTCAAGAAAATGTTTTTAATTTATTTATCTTATTTTATTTTATAATTTCTTTTTAAAAGTACCTTATCTTCACCATACCTGGTTGTCCAAATTAGGCATAATAATGTGTTAATTCCACGACTGTATATATTGGTTGATATCGGTATCGGTTGATATCGGTATCGGTAATTAAAGAGTTGGACAATATCAGAATATCGGATATCGGCAAAAAGCCATTATTGGACATCCCTATCAAAAACATCTTTTGTCATTTTTGTTATCCTTTACAAAGTCAGGAAATAAGTCCCTGGAGACAGGAGGCTTTAAAGGGAAACTGCACTTTATTTTAGAATTGTGTCGATCATTCAGAATCCTTATGAGACACAAGAACACGTACGTATTTTTTTTTTTGCATTCTAATTTGTCATAATTGGCTGGTTTTGGTAATGTGAGCCATCCAGTCTGCCTCTAGACAATACTACATTTACATTCCGTAACCTGTATGATAACCAAGCTGTGGTGACATTGTAATTGTAAGGACGAACATTGAGGAACTGTTTTTTCTAGCGTACTAACACATCACCTTGCTCACAGAGACACCCACAGTGCTACGGCATTAGCAAGAGGAAAGTTAGCTTCTGTATCAGCAGCTGAATCGCTTTTGAGTTTATAATGCACAACGCAATACGATACAGTTGTAATTTCAAGCATAATGTGCTGCATGTATCACTATTACAGGGGCTTATTGGTTGTTTATTTGGTCCAGCTGGCTGGGGACATTTTTTCCAGTTGATTTTGGGTAGGTGGAAAAAAGTTTCTTCCACTGCAGGGTTTGAGAGCACAAACAGTTTCTCTTTCATTGTGATGCAGTTTCTTTGAGCTGTGTCCACATACAATAGCTTTTGCATCGATAATAATATTGTGTGCCGCTCACTGCAGCAGAAGCACTCCAGCTCTTTTGTTGCAACGTTTCTTTCACCATCACTTTGTGCTCGCTTCGCTTCTATAACCGGCAGTTCATCCTCTGTATATTCAGGTTCAAAAAGATAATGTGGTGAATCCTCATTTGTCCAAAAGTAGTCGTCTTTGCGTATATTACAAAGTCTGCCATGATCAGAAAACACATGTTTATTGACGGAAGTAGGAATTGAGTTGATATGGGTAAAGAAATCAATGTGCCCGGCCGGGAAAGAAGTTCCGGTAATGATTAAAATGACCAATATAGTAAATATTGTACATATAACATATTTCTATAAATGTGTCTGTTACCACATTATATATATATATATATATATATATATATATATATATATATATATATATATATATATATATACACACCGCCATTTATATGTATATATTTAAATAAACATTTTGATGGAGGGTTTTAAAGTTTTTTAGACAGCTTTGTGCCAGGATTCTCACTGACAGTTTTTGTTATGTTTTGTTTTTTTCTCTGTTTGTTTTATTTCCTGTCAGCGCTCTTATTTTGGTTCCTTTTCCTGCATGTCTCTCTGAGCGCTTGTTTCCCTCACCTGTACCGGATTGGCAGTCTGGCAAACCTGGTGGCAATTGCCAATCAGGCTCCTATTTATACCTGCCTCTCCCTCCAGTCAGTGCTGGAGTATTACTAGCTGTATGTTGTGGACTGTGAGCTGTTCCTGTATGCTGAACGCTTTCGACTGTTTGCTGTCTCCAGGTCTTCCTGTTTCCTGGTTCCTGTTTGCTGTCTCTAGTTTGCCTGTTTCCTAGTGATGGGTCCGGCAACACCGATGCATCGGCGCATGCGTCGAGCTCATAGAGCAAAACCCTGTGTCGGTGCGCGTACCGCTTTTAAAAAGCGAACTGTCTCGCACTGACGCCTCCTCTGTGCCCTGTGAGCGGGTCTTTTCTACAGCCGGTGAAATAATAACTTAGAAGAGAAATGGTCTAAAATTGAATACGTTGGAAAAAATGTTTTTTTTAAATAAAAATGTGTAAAAAAACAAACAAAACAAAAATCCCAGTCCACAAGCATCCTCATTCACAACACATTCTCTTAGATTTCCATGTTATGATACATGTTCACATTATTTATTGACTGTATCTAAAAAAGATACAAATATATTTTTATTTAAATGAAGATATGAAATAATCCTAAATGAAATACAATGACTTGGTTTATATTATTGTATATACTAGGTCATAAAATCAGTGTCAGTTGAGTCGGTCCATAGGTTGCCTGTAGGGATTTTTAATGTCCAGCAGATGTCAGTATTTAGTGACACAGTATCGACACAGTATCAATACCGTTTTGCAATGTGTCGACGCCTCATCAACCCATCACTACTGTTTCCTGGTTTCTAATTCGTGTTTTCCTTGCATTTTTTGGAGATTAAAATCATGTTTTCCTGCACCAAGCCTGCCATCTCTGCATCTTGGGGTTCGTCACCACCATTTCCTGACACTTTGAAGGCAACAAAGGTGACTACTATTACTGCGATGTTGGCCGCACCTTCCATCCATCCATCCATTTTCTACCGCTTATTCCCTTCGGGGTCGCGGGGGGCGCTGGAGCCTATCTCAGCTACAATCGGGCGGAAGGCGGTGTACACTCTGGACAAGTCGCCACCTCATCGCAGGGCCAAACACAGATAGACAGACAACATTCACACCCACATTCACACACTAGGGCCAATTTAGTGTTGCCAATCAACCTATCCCCAGGTGCATGTCTTTGGAGGTGGGAGGAAGCCGGAGTACCCGGAGGGAACCCAAGTAGTCACGGGGAGAACATGCAAACTCCACACAGAAAGATCCCGAGCCCGGGATTGAACCCAGGACTACTCAGGACCTTCGTATTGTGAGGCAGACGCACTAACCCCTCTGTCACCGGCCGCACCTTGCAAGCGTTTTTTGTGTTTTAAAAAGAAACCTAAAAAACAAAAAAAAGACAGGTTTTTTTGTCTCTTATATTGATTGTGAATACGAAATTCCCCAAAAAGTGCAGTTTCCCTTTAAGGGCAGAAAACATATAATTTTAATCAGAGTATCTTAAACGTGCGCCTTTATAAGAAATAATTTGAATATTTGATTGATATTGTAACAACGCCATACTGTGTTTTTGTATGATTATAGTTTAAATCGAAAATAGAGTCATTCAATGATCTTGAACATTTTAAGTATCAGTATCAGTATTGGTATGGCCAATACTGCCCCTGTAACTACTTGGTATTGGATCAATACCCACATTTTTTCACACACAGAGCGCGCGTATCTCTTCTCCGGCTTGTAACACAAGAAGAATCAGAAGGACGACACCGCAGCGCTCCAATAAAACACACACAGATCTTCTGTTTCTAACCGATACTACATAAAAAAAGAACGTAAAATAACGCAGTAACGCATCATGTAGTAACGGTAACTGAGTTACTGAATATAAAAAATAATTATCTGTATAATTGCACTTGGTATACAGCAGCACTAGTGTGAGGCGTTCCACTTACTGACTTTCCCCGAATTCCAGGCAGGATAAGAAGCACACTGAGCGTGGGCACGAGGAAAAACACAATGACAGTGAGCAGGTGACTACTGAAGATGAAGGAGGTCCTTTGTAGAGGGTAGAAAGGGTAAATGTCATCGTAGAAAGTCATCTTAGCTCCGGTTCTTGTGGCTGCAGACCCAATTAACACAGTTGTAGAAGAGGCAAGAACAATCCAACACATCGTAGCACCCTTACCTAAACCTTGGAAGAGGACGGAGTGTGACTCATGAGGAGACATGCCCCTTTTTTATACGCACAAGGAAGAGGATGCTTTAGAGAAAAGTGGGAAAGAGTTGTGATTAAGAGTGGATAACAATCCCTGGTGGGAAAAACCAGGTCACACGTTGGTGCTGATAAGGAGCGTGACACTTACTGGCTTCGGTCGCACCATCTCTCATCTGCACTTTCAAGCTCCGCACCTGGTAAGCCTGACTCCTCTTCTCATGATCAAATATATACTGTATATATTTTTGGGAGATTCTGATTGGAAATCTGGGGACAAATAAGGGGGTATATAGTTTTTTCTGTCCTGTCGTATAACAGAAAGAGAAAAGACTGCTTAGGCTTTAAATGTTGCCTCCTGCAACACCAATGAATACATTATATGAGCTAAAATCATAGAACAAATTTGAACATAAAACTTAATCTGATTACATTACACTGTTCTTTATGGATATCCTTACAAGCTGTACAGGTAACAAAGCTTTGCATAGATAAGTCTGATAATAAATGTCAGTTTTCTCCACTTCACCTGCACTTTTCAGAAGTTCTCCACGGCTCTTGGCTCCAGACTGAGCTCAGGAGTATCTCCGCATCAATGGGTTTGCGTAAGCATTTTTGGAGTGTTGGTGCAGTGTTTGGCTTGCTGCTCATTGTTGGTGAGTACACACTATTGACTAAGTTAAAAGGTGCAGTTTGCAACAAGAGTACACTATTTTAAACTAAAGCTGTCAAAAATAATGAGCTAACTCATGCGATTAATCACCAAAAAGTAATCGCATGAATCATGTATACACGCAGATTAATCAAACTATTTACTTTGACTGTACATGCTCCTTTATCTTGTGTGCTATTGTATGGTCAGTGATCAGGTCAATGCACGTGTCAGTGCAAAAATTAGTGAGGAGGCTGACTGGCAAATTTCACTCCAATATACGCCCTTTAGATCAAACTGTTACCAAGTTTAGAAATAAATGTAGTGCAATCAAGTGAAACATTAAAAAATGTTCCTATATGACATTCTGTCAACAGAATTGCATTTAGGTCCAAATATTGGGGTATCTAAGTTAATCTATGCAAGCGCATAATAAACTGTGATTAATCATGATTAATCCACATTCAGTAGCAAGTTTAATCTGTTTTAAAAAAAAATATCATTTGACAGCACTACTTTAAACACAACAAAAAATGTGTCTTCTAAAAACGAAGAGATTTTAAAATAAAAAAAGATTCTAGTTGATTTTGGATAGGTGGAAAAAAGTTTATTCTACTGCAGGGTTTGTTAGCACAAACAGTTTCTCTTTCATTGTGATGCAGTTTCTTTGAGCTGTGTCCAGATACAATAGCCTTTGCATCGATAATAATATTGTGTGCCACTCACTGCAGCAGAAGCACTCCATTTATGTCGGCATACCCTGGCAAGCTCCACATTAACCCAGCCAACTCATGCCGGTCCTGACTCTTTTGTTGCAACGTTTCTTTCACCCTCTCTTCGTGCTCGCTTCGCTTCTATCAACAGCAGTTCATCCTCTGTATATTCAGGTTCAAAAAGATAATGTGGTGAATCCTCATTTGTCCAAAAGTAGTCGTCTACGGTCTTTGCCTATATTACAAAGTCTGCCATGATTAGAAAACACACACATAGAGCTACAAACATTATCAAGGACAGCTCCCACCCTGGCTTTGACCTGTTTGACCTGCTGCCCTCAGGAAGACGCTACAGGGTCATCAGGTCTAAGACAAACAGACTCAAGAACAGTTTTTTCCCTAAAGCCATAACCACGGTGAACTGTCATAGGCACCGATTTTATAGTTTAGCACCTCTCTGTGTGCAATTTTGACTTTCCACCCACAATCTGAATGCTTCTGTATATATGTATACAGTATAATATTTATTTCCTGTAAACAACACATTGAACATAAATCGTTCTCAGGACTGGACTGTGCACCTTACAGCTTTTTGCACTATTTTTCTTTTTCTTTTCTTCCTATATTTTGCATATTTTGTAGACTGTCGTACTGATACTGGAGTTACTTTTAATCTCATTGTACCTGTGTATAGTGGCAATAAAAGGCATTGTATTCTATTGTATATGGGCAAAGAAATCAATGTGCCCGGGAAATAAGTTCCGGTAATGATTAAAATGATCAAAATCTATATTATATATGTATATATATATATATATATATATACATACATACATCCATTTTCTACCGCTTGTCCCTTTTGGGGTCGCGGGGGGTGCTGGAGCCTATCTCAGCTGCATTTGGGCAGAAGGTGGAGTACACCCTGGACAAGACGGCACTTCATCACAGGTCTATCTCTCTCTCTCTCTATATATATATATACATATATATAGATGGATGGATGTATATATATATATATATATATACATATACAGTATATATATATATATATATATATAGATGGATGGATGTGTATATATATGTATGTTGTGTATATATATATTTGTGTGTATATATATGTATGTGTATATATATATGTGTGTGTGTATATATATGTATGTGTATATATATATTTATGTGTATATATATGTATGTATATATATATATATATATATGTATGTGTATATATGTATATGTATGTGTGTATATATATATATGTGTGTATATACATATGTATGTGTATATATATATGTATGTGTATGTATATATATGTATGTATATATATATATATATATATATATATATGTGTATATATATGTGTATATATGTATGTGTATATATATATGTATATATATATATATATATATATATGTATGTGTATCAGTGACGTGCGGTGAGGTTGATGGCTGGTGAGGCACTGACTTCATCACAGTCAGATTTACAAACATATGAACCCTAAAGAGTATCTTATTCACCATGTGATTGGCAGCAGTTAACGGGTTATGTTTAAAAGCTCATACCAGCATTCTTCCCTGCTTGGCACTCAGCATCAAGGGTTGGAATTGGGGGTTAAATCACCAAAAATGATTCCCGGGCGTGGCGCCGCTGCTGCCCACTGCTCCCCTCACCTCCCAGGGGGTGAACAAGGGGATGGGTCAAATGCAGAGGACAAATTTCACCACACCTAGTGTGTGTGTGTGTGTGACAATCATTGGTACTTTAACTTAACTTTAACTTTACACATACAAACTGTAGCACACAAAAAAGCACATTTAATAAAAAAACGTTATTATGGTCTTACCTTTACTTATAAATGCGCCGCTGTTGTGCTGGATTAATGAACCCCCTGATGGGAGTGTTATATCAACTAAAGCCCTCACTTCAACTTTCCACGTGCAAGATTGAATCTATTTAAAAAAGTGTAACCGAGGGTTTATAAATGTCGCCTATACTGTATGAAACTACAAAATAACAAACACGGAGGCTCCAGTTTACACGAGGACCACTTTATTTACCTTCTTTCAAAAACCTCCGCAACGTGACATCACTTCCGCTCTTAGCGCCTTCAAAATAAGAGCTCAAGGCATATACTGTATAACAGCGCATAACAGAAACTTAACATCACAAAGAGGAAAGCCCATAAAAATAGGTTACAAAAGTTATTTAATAAGAAGCCAAAAAGTGCAAAAACAATAATGTTCGTGTTGGAGGAGTTGTGAATTAGGTACACCTGCAGTCTGCAGGTGTAGTGTACCTAATGTTGTGGCCCTGCAGTCATTCATAACTCCTCCAACACAAACATTATTGTTTTTGCACTTTTTGGCTTCTTATGAAATAACTTATTTAAATAGATTCAATCTTGCACGTGGAAAGTTTAAGTGTGGGCTTTAGTTGATATAACACTCCCGTCAGGGGTTGCAGTGCATTCTACGGCGGGGGTGCAGGAGGCGAGCCTCAGCCAGTGCGTCTTTTGCAGCCGTTTTATGATCCCTCAGCACAAGAAATACGTTACACACATACAGTTGTTGACAAAATACACTGTACATTATATACCTCAGCTAACTAAACTATGAAAATGTATAATATAATTCATATAGCAATACGGTCTCACTGCACAGCAGACCAGCAGTTAGCCGAGTCCGTCCATGTTGAGGCACTGAGTGACGTGCCTCGACTGGCTGCTGTTCACCGCATTGTCTCTTCTCAGTATTTGAACGGCAAATGTGAAAATTCAGCGATTTTGAATAAAAATAATCTAAAACTGGTGAAGTTAAATGGAAAATAACTTTATAGTATAATCACTGGATACATTTAACAATTTAATATATATTTTTTTCTTTTTACATTTTTTTTCTTTCCATGATGGCAGGTGAGGCCCTGCCTCACCTGCCTCTAGTGACTGCACGTCACTGATGTGTGTATATATATATATATATATATATATATATATATATATATATATATATATATATATACACACCGGCATTTTTTAAGAATTAAACGTATCAAATATATATTCTTTGAGGCTTAATACATCATGTTTATTGACCTCTGAGAAGCCTTTTTGAATGTGTGCTTCTGGTTAAAGACAGTCATATAACAATTTTCAGTCCGTACAGAGAAAGCATAGTTTAACATCAAAACAAAAACTAGTCCTGTTTGCCGCAATCATGTTGCAAATAAACTCAACCATTACCATTTCAACAGGTTCACTTTGTGAAATACCATGGGAGGTCCCTCGCTTCGACGGCTGGTACAATAGTTTAGGGTATCCTAAACGCGGGGCCGTGGGTGAGTACAAAGAAAAGAAAATAAAATTAAATAAAATAGATCCACAAGCACCTGACTTGTGTTCACCTGCAGGAGCGCGCCTCGTGAGGCTCGTACCCGCGCACTTCCGGGATGGAGTCTATCAAGCGGAGCACGAGCCAGTTTTGCCCAATCCGAGACGACTGAGCCGAGTGCTGACCCAGGGTACTTCCGGGTTGCCATCAACGAAGAACCACACCGTGCTGTCTTTGTTTTTTGGTAAATGGTATATTTTCTATTCATTTTCACTCGTCGTGGAAGTAATGAAGCAATTCAAGTTTGTCCTAGTGTATTAATGTCAAAATTGTCCACATAAAATTGGATTAGCACATATTTTAACGAGCTATTTCCGCCTCCGCTAGGTGGCGATTTTGCTCCTACCATGTTTTAATAATATTAATGTAGTACAGGACAATACCTATTTAACATTATACATCAAAAATACAGTCCCGGAGGTGTTCATCACCGTATTATTTAGCATTATCATATGTATATTTGACTTACATTACATCACTCTGATTTTGTAAATATGAAAGTTGACCAGTAGACACATTTTATAGCATTATCTAAGTCGTTCTGATAGTTACCTCGTAGAAACAAACATTGTTCATACTGTATTAAAAAGGAAAATAGAAACCTCAGTACAGAATGATTGAGGGATAGGACATTCATAAAATAGGTGATTTTTTTTCATTTTTCTTAAATTAGTTTCCTTAAGAAACACTCTTAATGAATACAGTACATACACACAAAGTTCGCACATTTACTGTACAAACATACATGTACATATACATTCACTGTACAAACATACATATACACATACATGTACATATACATTCACTGTACAAACCATACTTGCCAACCCTCCCGAATTTTCCGGGAGACTCCCGAAATTCAGCGCCTCTCCCGAAAACCTCCCGGGACAAATATTCTCCCGAAAATCTCCCGATTTTCAGCCGGAGCTGGAGGGGGCGTGGCCTCCATGCGGACCTGAGTGAGGACAGCCTTTTTTCATGACGGGAGGACAACAGGGTGACAAGAACTAAATCATCCATACTAGAGATACATTGTATTATTATGTTTATCTTACCTAAAAATAAATATATTTACTAATTAAAAAAAACAAAAACGAAATACATTTTTACTATATTTTGCTAAAAACATCAAAATTAATTGTATTTTTATTTGTATTTTTTCTGACTCCTTATTACATCAGCCATATAATTATACATTAAAATAAACACATTTGAAATAATTAATTTTAAATGATCATAATAATTCATTTAAAATGACCATATTTAATTATTAAAATAATTGCTTGTTTATCAACAACTTTAGCATTTTATTCATTACATTTTGAAGCTCTCAGAAGCCAAGTTATGTTATATTCCTTAGTATTTATTTATGTAAGTTTGAAGTATCAATTATATAAACACAGTTTTCTTTGCATATTTTCAGGATGTAGATATATATGTATATATATATATATATATATATATATATATATATATATATATATATGTATGAAATACTTGACTTGGTGAATTCTAGCTGTCAAGAACTCCTCCCCTCTTAACCACGCCCCGCCCCCCACCTCCCGAAATCGGAGGTCTCAAGGTTGGCAAGTATGGTACAAACACATATACACATACTGTGCATATACATTCACTGTACAAACATACATATACACATACATGTACATATACATTCACTGTACAAACATACATATACACATACATGTACATATACATTCACTGTACAAACATACATATACACATACTGTAGATATACATTCACTGTACAAACATACATATACACATACTGTACATATACATTCACTGTACAAACATACATATACACATACATGTACATATACATTCACTGTACAAACATACATATACACATACTGTAGATATACATTCACTGTACAAACATACATATACACATACTGTGCATATACATTCACTGTACAAACATACATATACACATACATGTACATATACATTCACTGTACAAACATACATATACACATACATGTACATATACATTCACTGTACAAACATACATATACACATACTGTAGATATACATTCACTGTACAAACATACATATACACATACTGTACATATACATTCACTGTACAAACATACATATACACATACTGTACATATACATTCACTGTACAAACATACATATACTGTACACATACATGTACATATACATTCACTGTACAAACATACATATACACATACTGTACATATACATTCACTGTACAAACATACATATACACATACTGTACATATACATTCACTGTACAAACATTCATATACTGTACACATACATGTACATATACATTCACTGTACAAACATACATATACATTCACTGTACAAACATACATATACACTTTCTGTACATATACAAGTACATATGCATACATATACTCATGCACATAATCACGTTTTATCAAACATATATTAATGTTGTTGCTCTAGGGCAGGGGTCCCCAAACTACGGCCCGCGGGCCGGATTCGGCCCCCCAGCATCCAAAATCCGGCCCACAGGAAGTCCCAAGTAATTTTTTTTATTTTTATTTAAATTTTTTTAATCTTTCCTTTCTAATCCATTTTCTACCGCGTGTTACTCTTGGTGTCTCCTAGCCGCTCAGGCAAATCATATTGTCTAAAAATGAAGTTTCCCATCGATAACGTGACAATGTTAAATGTTGATGAACATCAATGTTAATTGATTGTTAAATGACAAAACGGATTATAAAGATAATGTATATATTGCATATATACACACACACACACACATATATATATATATATATATATATATATATATATATATATATATATATCCATCCATCCATATATACAGCCTGGCCCTCGGCCAAATTTTTTTAGCCCAATGCGGCCCCCGAGTCAAAAAGTTTGGGGACCCCTGCTCTAGGGGAAACTGGGTAACACACGACACACTGACAAAGCTTAACCTATTGATACTATAACAATCTACAAGGTTAAAATAGCTGGCCTCTCTTTCTTCCCCTCCATGTATCTGCTTTCTTTTGTATTTCAAGTTATCATTACATATATGTATTGTTGCATTTGAACAATTGTATTGTTGATAATAGAGGTAAATTATTGGTATTATTCATTATCAATAGTGCTATTTCTATTGGTATATGTATTGCTCCATTTGTAGTGTAATAATGTACATTGTCATTTCTGAATTGTTATTTATTTCACTAACTGCTTCTTTGCTATCACTTTTACTATCATATTTAGTATTACTATCACATATCGTATTTGCTGATGTTGTTCTATTGTTGTTGTTGTTATTGTTGTGTTTGCTGTTGTTGTTTTTGTCTGTCTGTCTTATCCCCCTCTTGTCCCCACAATTTCCCCCTCTGTCTTCCTTTTTTTCTCTTTCTATCCCCTCCTGCTCCGGCCCGGCTGCACCAAATGATAATATAAATACATTTAATAAAGTCAAATACGAATAAGGCAACAAGAGAAGTATCCCACACATCTCTTTTGTAAAGTAAATTTGTACAGCCGATATGGGCATCTACATCAACAATATGATTTGCCTGAGAAGCTGGACAGGACAAAAAAAAGAAACACTCTTAATGAATTTAGATAAAAGAGAGTTGCAAAGGTTAGGGGTCATGGAAAACATCAAATAACATACAAATTGTGATTGTTATTTATTTTTGATTCTTAATCCATTCATAATGTTCAATAAGTGATTTATAAAAGATATAAAATATACACAGTACATGCCAAAAGTTTGGACACACCTTCTCATTTCAATGCGTGTTCTTTATTTTCATGACTATTTACATTGTTGATTGTCACTGAAGGCATCAAAACTATGACACCTGAGAAGTGAAAACCCTTTCAGGTAGTCTACCTCTTGAAGCTCATCGAGAGAATGCCAAGAGTGTGCAAAACAGTAATCAGAGCAAAGAGTGGCTATTTTGAAGAAACTAGAATACAAAACATGTTTTCGGTTATTTCACCTTTTTTGTTAAGTATATAACTCCACATGTGTTCATTCATAGTTTTGATGCCTTCAATGACAATATACAATGTAAATGAAAATAAAGAAAACACAATGAATTAGAAGGTGTGTCCAAACTTTTGGCCTGTACTGTATATTTTTAATCTCTGCGGTTACGTCCATCTTCATCTATACGTCAAACATCAGAAAGCCAAGAGGAGCTTTTGTAACCTGTTTTGAAAAAGTTATATTACATTTGTTCTGCCAAACAGGACTTTGCAAGAATCAGTTTTAATCAAGAATCATGTTGAATCAAGAATCGGTTTTGAAAAAAGTCGGAATCGAATTGTGAGTTTCTGTAAGATTCACATTCCTAACAAGGGTAGAACGTATGATCATAGTTTTGATAAAGGTTTCTTTAACTTTGTTTGAAATTAAAAATACGTTTTTGCTTGATCGAAATCTTTTCAAAGGGGATATGAGAAAAGGAGTTAGTCCATAAAGCAAAAGCTTTTGTTGGACAAGTTCTCCCTAAGTGTTTTCCTTATGTGTTTACTGTTGCATTTAGGATCCAATAGGTTTCTTCTGCCTATCATTAAGCTCATAAGGAAATACTGTTATAAGGAAGTCATAAGGTTTTTCATTTTTGTGTTGTTAAATTTGCTAAATTTTCATATTTGTAATAATTTTGAAATTATTAAGCCTCATTGAAGCACCATTGCTCAAGATTATAGTGCAATCAAAGAACAAGCAGGCTACTATTTAGGAAACACATTTGGCACTTCAGGAATACTGAAAGGCAGAGATTTAGCAAAGATGCTGTGACACATTCAAGCATCCAATCAGATTGCTTTTATACAACCTTTATTTAACCAGATAAGAAACCCATTGAGATCACTATCTCTTCCACAAGGGTGACCTGGCTAAGAGGGCAACAGCAAATGTCACATGATAATGGTTATCAAACTTGTGTTTTACACCAAGTATTATGTCAAAACTATAGTATTTAGCATTGAAAGTTACTGCCAGTTTTGCTATACTTTGGTTTGCCATCACCACCAAGACACACAATGGACAAACAAGTCCTTCTTTAAAGCGGCAAAATGTATACTATTTAAAATACATCATAACAGATACATTCGAGTCAATATATGGACCAACCAAGGTAATAGAATGATTTCTTTTACAGGTCATCATGTTGCATTCGAGATAATTAACTCACAAATTCCTGGGTGCCCACCTGAATTCATGAACATCCCAGTGCCTCGTGGTGATCCTGTTTTTGACCCAACTGGCACTGGGGAAGTTCTGCTGCCCTTCCAAAGAGGAAAGTGGGACAAAGACACTGGCCAGAGTCCAAGCAACCCTCGAACACAGGTTATTGAAGGGCTTTATTTATTGTCCTGTCAATATGTTTGACACTTAATGAACTGAAACATGCTTCAAGGTCAATATGGTCACAGCGTGGATTGATGGCAGCTCCATCTATGGTCCATCCACTTCCTGGTCGGATTCTCTGAGAAGCTTCTCCGGGGGTCTTTTGGCCTACAGCTTGGAGCGGGACATGCCGAAACAGGCAGCAGGAAACCGTTTAATGTGGTGCGCTGCTGACCCCGCAACAGGTGATCATGAACCTCAGGGCCTTTACGGTAAGATAATCTAATATTTAAAACTTCATTTCTGACCCTCAGCACTCTTCCTAACCCAAATTTCAGAATTATTTTGTACTATAAGGAGGTCTGCTTGGATCCGGGTACAGGAACATGGCTGGAATAGATAATTGTGCAAATGCTTGCTCCCTCACTGCAAAATACCACACTAGTGTGTTCAAAGTTGTGTATTTGTTGGTGCGATGTATAGGGGGGGCTTCTTCTTGGCCACCACTCTCGAAAACAAATATTCTATGCATTAGAGCAGGGGTGTCAAACTTAAATACAGAGTGGGCCAAAATTTAAAACTGAACAAAGCCGCGGGCCAAGGTTGAACAAATTAACTTTTTAATAGGGACCCAAACAAGTTTTGCATTGAATATTGAACAAGCAAGGCTTATATAACTTTATAGTAACATGCACAATCGAGTTTCAAATAATAATAATAATAATTAAAACATATCAATGGCATATCAAATACAATTTAAACAAAAATAGAATGCCTCTTTTCTATTTGCAGCCTTCTGAGGTAAATATCAACAATAACTTTTTCCACAGGCTAATACATTTGAAAATAAAATAACAATGAATAAAACAACCATTCAGGACTTTAAACTGCTGAGTTTGCAACACACTGATCTAATCTGATGTGCC
This sequence comes from Nerophis lumbriciformis, assembly GCF_033978685.3. Classification (NCBI taxonomy): domain Eukaryota; kingdom Metazoa; phylum Chordata; class Actinopteri; order Syngnathiformes; family Syngnathidae; genus Nerophis; species Nerophis lumbriciformis. Next base: position 35,463,391 of record NC_084557.2, on the reverse strand, counting down.
CAAGCCAGATACCTGCAATCTTTTCTTGGATGCTAGTTCATTAATGTCGGGGCTCAGGCTTTGAGCTGAGGCAACCTTCATTATCGAACGAAGGTGTTCATCAGTCATTATATCTCGTCCACCCGGACCACAGTCTTGGGGGCGTGCCTTAAATGCACTGCCTTTAACGTACTCTACGAGCTATCGTCACGCCCACTTTTCATCCATTCTGACATCGTTCAGACCCAGTCACAAGATATGTGCGGCTTCGGTACGCACACACGAGTGAATGCAACGCATACTTCATCAACAGCGATACAGGTTACACCGCGGGGGCCAGTATAAACAACTTTAACACTGTTAGAAATATACGCCACACTGTGAATCCACACCAAACAAGAATGACAAACACATTTCGGGAGAACATCCGCACCGTAACACAACATAATCACAACAGAACAAATACCCAGAATCCTTTGCAGCACTAACTCTTCCGGGACGCTACAAAATACAACCCCGCTACCACCAACCCCCCCCACCCCACACACACACCTTGTAGCGTCCCGGAAGAGTTAGTGCTGCAAAGGGTTCTGAGTATTTGTTCTGTTGTGTTTATGTTGTGTTACGGTGCGGATGTTCTCCCAAAATGTGTTTGTCATTCTTGTTTGGTGTGGATTCACAGTGTGGCGTATATTTCTAACAGTGTTAAAGTTTTTTATTCGGCTACCCTCAGTATAACCTGTATCGCTGTTGATGAAGTACTGTATGCGTTGCATTCAATTGTGTGTGCGTGCAGAAGCTGCACATGTTATGTGACTGGGCCAGCACTCATTGGTCTGGCTAAAAAGCAGACGTGACGATTTTCGCTGAAGTTCGAAAGACTCCCGGGAGGGTTGGCAAGTATTAGAATTATCAGTGAATGCGGTGTTACCGCGGCACAGCCGTAATATATAATCGGCAGGCCAGCTTTAGTGTTAATTTGATATCGCCTCAAGGGCCAAGTGAAATTACACGGCGCGGGCCAGAGTTTGACACCCATGCATTAGAGGGTATTATACACCTTCTGTTGTGATCCCACATGACTGTTTGGACTTTTTTCTTTATTTCCCTATGTTTGGTTTCCTGTCCTGGTGCTATTGTTTTGGTAGTATGTCTTGTTTGGTCTCTGCATGTTTTGCAGCACCATTATGATCTGTTCTGTGTCCTGCCGGCTCACCTGTTCTACTTTGTTCCCTCCTTCAGTACTGGTTCAGTATCTTTTGTATACCACAGCGTGTGTTTCGATATACTTCAGTTGATGCGCGACTTGTGTTGTTTTGGACTTTTACTTGGTTCCTCATTAAATTATCTTCTGCCTGCACGTTGCCGACCTTTGCTGCATCCCAGATCAAGGCATCAACAGCCGCTATACGCCATCGTCGCACCTACATGTGTGATGTCATAAAATAGAATGAATATGGTGGCATTTATTTTTTTTTATTTATATTATCTAGCTTTTTATGATGTATTAATGATTTTGTAAAACACACAAAAAGCCTTTCCAACTCACTCTGCATTAAGGGAAAATAACTTGTTTGAGTGATCCCCTCTTTCACAAGCCTACAAGCATAACCAGCCTCTAAGTTTTAAAATACAGTTAGAGTTAGGGATTGCCATTAGGGTTTCGATGTACAGTAAGGTTTCCCATTAGGGTTAAAGATTGGGGGTTAGGGTTGTCCTCAATGTACAGTTAGGTTTAGGGATTCCCATTAGGGTTTCAATGGACAGTTGGTTTCATTAAAATTTTTAATCAGACTTTTACATTTGGATGTATAATGATTAACCACAGGTTATTGCTCACTTGCATTATTTAAATGATTAAAACAACAATTTGAAACATTACCAATCAACCAATCTGAGACTTGAACCCTGATCCACTTGGTCAGAGATCAAGTATCATAACTGACTGAACTATGCAGCCTCTAAGATTTGAGCTGCAGTTATGTGAGGGTTACCACTTAAATGTACAGCTCTGGTTAGGGCTTCCCATTAGGGTTTCAATATACAGTTGGGGTTATTAGAATTTTTAGGCAGACTTTCAAATGGGAATTTATCAGGATTATTCACAGGTTATTGCTCACTTGCATTATTTAGATTTTTTTTTTTTTAATTCAAACATTACCAATCGACATACCTTCAGAGATCAAGCATGTCTGGTATTCGAACATACAATTATGAGGTTCTTGTAAATGATACATTTGGACAAGCTTATCCCTCCAACCTTACATGGGGCTCTGTAGATGATGTAAGAAAGCTTACCTCCGGCCGGGTGTTTTTCTTTGTAGCCCACGCAGGTCAAGGAGCAGCCAGCCCTGTTATTCTCTTCCAAATCCTGTTTCCTGACACCAATTATCTTATGGAACATAAAATAACAATAATCTGACCCAGCCTTACCATGAAATAAAAGTGGTGGCCCTTGTTAATTGCACATCCATTAATATAAGGTTTTGAAGAGATATCAACGAGGTGGATTACTAAATTGCCGCCCAACAGAATATCCTTGCGCTATTTATAACTGGACTGGGCTGTGTATTTCTGAGCTTCTTTGAACTGTTGGGGGTGGGTTTGCATTTGGTGTCTGCCTTTCTGGCTTTGTAATCTTATTTGGGGTGGTGCCAAGTACCAAACTTCAGCCATTCTGCCATAACGCATACCTGATTAAGATACATGTAAATAATTTGCTCATCTTTATTTTCCCTTTACAGTTTTGGGAAATGCTTGGGCCAATGAGAACATTTTCACTGCGGCAGAGGGGATTATCTGGTTTCGTTACCACAATCATGTAGCCTCCAATTTGCGTGAGGAACACCCACAATGGTCAGACGAGGAGTTGTTTCAAAATGCCAGGAAGACAGTCGTGGCCACGTTCCAGGTAAATTGAAAAGTTTTCTCATAATCCTTATGCATCACATGGAAAACAATTGGTCGCGGTCTATCAAATATAATTAATATTAGGTTAGGTTAAATATTTATACAATATATAATAATGCACATTTTGCTTTCATACCCCGCCTACCGCCCATGTGCAGCTGGGATAGGCTCCAGCAAACCCAGCGACCCCGTAAGGGGCAAGCGGTAGTAAATGGATGGATGGACATACAGGGCATTCCCTTTACATTGCAAAATAATTGATTTGACAAAATGTAGAAATTGCCTTACTTCCTAGAGCAGGGGTGGGCAAACCTTTTGGCTAAGGGGCCACATTGGCTTTTGAAATTTGACATTTCAAAGCATATCATATCTATTGGAACTAAGAGTAGGCTTCTGAAACATGGGCTATTGTAAACATAATACATCTATCTTTAACAACATCATATCAGAACATCAATTCAGTCAGATTAAAGGGACCAACGGGCCGGATGTGGCCGTTAGGCCGTAGTTTGCCCACCCCTGTCCTAGAGTATAAGAATATTTACATAACACAATTTTCCATCAGATTATTAATAATTTGTTTTACCATTTGCAGTTCACAGAATTTATAAATCTAGTGCCATATTACAACCATCTTATATCCCCCCAAACAGAACATTGCTCTTTACGAATGGCTGCCGACATTCCTGGGAGACAGATCTCTTCCCCCCTACCCAGGTGAGAACCAGTACCAAGAACATGTGCACACAAGCAGCTGTAGGTGACGCACTAGTGAGCACAAGTCTTTGTGAGGTCAAACATTGTTGTTGTCACATTATATGTTGTTTCAGTAAAGCTGTTTGAATGAGAACCAACACTTTCCACAGCAGTGCATTTGTTTTAATTCAATATTATATTACTTATATAATATTTAAAATAGGGATGCTATTGTTCTCACTCAGTCTTCTGGATGTACTGTTTTTTTCTGCAGGTTATCAGAAATTTGTTGATCCTGCAATCTCCTCTGAGTTTCAGACTGCAATGAGATTAAGCATCACTACGGCTCCACCTGGTGTTTATATGAGGTATTTTTGGATTGATTGATTGATCGCCTGTCAATCACAAGACTGACTCAGAAACAATCATTCACATTTAAAGACAGTTTTGTTTTCAATGAATCTAATATACACAATTATTCATGTCTTGGACAAGTTCTGAGATTTTACTTGGTATATTTGTTTTATTCTAGCTAGACATGATACAAGAAAGCGTCAAAAAATTATATTGTATTTCTATTTTGTTCATTATTTTTTATTTTTGCATGTTTATGCATAGCCAATGTTTACTATGTTTACATGTAACGTTCTTTAGAAGGCTCTATGCTTGAAATTTCCAGAATATTTTGGAATGGGGCAAAATTAGATCATTTTCAAAATAATGAACATTAAAATACAAATATCAATCCATCCATCTATTTTCTATACCGCTTACCCACACTAAGGTTTGGCGGTAAGCTGGAGCTTATCCCAGCTGACTTCAGGCGAGATGCGGGCTATACCCTTGACTGGTCGCCAGCCAATCACAGAGACTTATAGACAAACAACCTTTCACACTCACATTCACCCATGGGCAATTCACAGTCTTCAATCAAGCTAATATGCATATTTTTGGAATGTAGTAGGAAAAATAAGAATACTTTGAATTAATGTATTTTAATTAGGACTGTCAAAAATAAGGAGTTAACTCATGTGATTAATTAAAATATGTTGCATTATTCATGTATAATTGCAGATTAATCTCACAATTTATTTAGACCATACATGCTCCCTTACCTTAACTGTGGATGGTTACCTGAAAGGCGGTGCAGGTTATGTGGTCAGTGATCAGGTCAATGCATATGCCAGGACAAAGATGAGCAAATTTCATTTAAATATACACCCAAAGTTTTACCAAAGTTTTTGTAAATAAATGACAAGTAAACATTTTAAAATGGTCCTGTATGACATTCTTATAATAAAATAGCATTTTGTTCAAATTTTGAGCTCTTTTTAAAGTTAATTCAACTTATGATTAAATGTAATTTAATCCAAATTCAAAAGTATGATTTAAAAAAAAAAAATCATTTAACAGCACTCATTTTAATACAACTTACAATCTTTTGACTCATTTCCTTAGTAATGTACTGCAAAGATATACTAATTTAACAAATCTAATTTCACTTTAACATACATTCTTCATGTTATTAATAATATTTGGCTTGAGATTCCACACAAGCAAAAGGGAGAAAATGCTAGAGACTTGACACTATGTCATACATTGTCGTGCTAATCATGCTTATCATACATCATGCTTATCATACAGCTGTTGTTATAATAAATATTATAGCAATGATCCGCTCGCTGTTCTATACAGAAACAGAACGTGCCATTTTCGGGACATCATCAACACTGATGGGAATTCATCGCCAGCCTTACGTCTATGCAACAGCTTTTGGAAACGTCAGGTGCGTAAAAGTCACAATAGAGCAGTGCTTCTCAATCTGTGGTATGTGTACCACTAGTGGTACGCATATGCATCTAGTGGTATGCCAAAAAAGAGCACTTAGGCCTACTACGTTGCTGTATTTTAATGTTGGTCATTCTAGTGGTACTTGGGGAGCCAAGTGTTTTCTGAGGTGGTACTTGGTGAAAAACGTTTAAGAACCACTGCATTAGAGCAATATTGTTATTGTTCCAGACAATAATTTATACGGTCATGCCACCAGAGGTGGGTAGTAACGTGCTACATTTACTCCGTTACATCTACTTGAGTAACTTTTGGGATAAATTGTACTTCTCAGAGTAGTTTTAATACAACGTACTTTTACTTTTACTTGAGTATATTTATAGAGAAGAAACGCTACTTTTACTCCGCTCCATTTATCTACATTCAGCTCACTACTCGCTACTGATTTTTATCGATCTGTTAATGCACGCTTTGTTTGTTTTGGTTTGTCAGACAGACCTTCAAAGTAGGATCTATAGCATGCCTGCGTTTCACCAATCAAATACAGTCACTGGTGACGTTTGATTCCGTTTCACCAACCAAACAGAGCCAGGCGGTCACATAATTAACAAGCTTAAGCTTACATGAACTCAACAAAGCACATCGCGGTAAGTAACGTTAGTAGATATTTTGGCTGTCACCGTAGGCTGATGTTAGCTTCCCTGCTATGAATCACTGTCAAATGTAAATGGTGCGGGGACATTTATTAACGCACTGCAGCCTCGTAGACACACACACACACACACACACACACACACACACACACATGTTAATGTATTATTATTTAATATATATTATTGTTTGCTCTTGAACGCATCATAATTATCCCCTCAACTCCCCCAAAAATGGATTAACTCGCTGGAATAAAAAAGACAATATAACATACATCCATAAATGCGGATGCATATGAAAAAGTGCAATATATTTATCTGTACAGTAGCCTATTTATTTATTTATATCTGCACCTTATTGCTTTTTTATCCTGCACTACCATGAGCGAATGCAACGAAATTCCGTTCTTATCTGTCCTGTAAAGTTCAAATTTGAATGACAATAAAAAGGAAGTCTAAGTCTAAGTTTTAGTTGCTTAAGAGATATTCCTGGCTCTGAATTTGCTCATTGCTATTTTTATGTTTTTGTGCATTATTTGTTGCCGTCATCATTAAACGAACAGGTTACTCATCAGTTACTCAGTAGTTGAGTAGTTTTTTCACAACATACTTTTTACTTTTACTCAAGTAAATATTTGGGTGACTATTCCTTACTTTTACTTGAGTAATAAATCTCTAAAGTAACAGTACTCTTACTTGAGTACAATTTCTGGCTACTCTACCCACCTCTGCATGCCACTGACGCTAAAATGTATACTCAACATATGCGCGATTCTACACTACTGAAAGGTAGTATGGAAAGTAAGCGTCCAAATACTGTATGGCTAGTTATCTGTATGATAGTAGTCCTAGGGACACTCTTTTAAATTGTACTGACAGAAGTGTATTTCAAATGTATCCACTCTGCACACTAAATAATGATGGTTTTGCTGTCAGGAGGTCCATGTGAAGACAAGTCAGGATGTGGATGACCTCGTCATGGGCATGACCTCTCAGATTGCAGAGAAAGTTGACCACATTGTTGTGGAGGACCTAAGAGGTGATACAGCTTGTATGACTCCACCATGTGCTTTTCCTTAAGCCACTATGGAAAAAATTAACACCTGCTGAATATTGTAGACCAGAGGTCTTCAACATTTTCCAGGCCAAGGACTCCCCTAACTGACGGAGTGAGGACCCCGTACTTACGCTGTATAAAATCGTGTTTTAAACTGAAATGTCTTAAAGACACCTTGTTATTGTGAATATAATATAAATATTCATGTTCATATTCACTGCAACTACACAACAGTGTGTTGGATTAATGTTAATGTGTATTTACAGACATATACATTTGTGGAAAAATTGTACAGGAAATATAAAGAAATATACGGAGTGTAATCAACCAATGATTTGACAATCTCCTGCCGTACCTCTGCAGACCCCGAGGAGTCACGAACCCCCTGTTGAAGACCTCTGTTCTAGACTCTTACTTTCATGTAATTATCACACCAAGCAGAATGATGCTGCATGCAGGAGTTGTTCCACAGTAGAGATCTGCTGGGATGAAGATCTACTTGCCATAGCTGACATCACGTTTGTCGACATAAACTAGTGATTCAATAGTGCCTCTGCTGGTTACCACATAGTAGTATGTCAGCATAAACATTAACAATCAATTAATTAAGCACTATTCACATGTCGATATAGTACCAGAAGCACATTGCAAGTGAGAAATTGTTCATCATCTGATCTAAACCCCGACAGACTACATGTACGGTCCTCTGAAGTTCACTCGCACAGATCTGGTGGCATCGACTGTCCAGAGAGGAAGAGACTTTGGTCTTGGCAGCTACACTGAAGTTAGACAAGCACTGAATCTGCCACCTGTAAAAACGTTTGATGACATAAATCTGAAGCTCAACAGGACCAACCCACAGGTTCAAGCCAAATGATTCATGGACAAAAAAAACAACACAAAACGAGTCTAAACAAAATTGCACCTCAACAGTTGCTCCGTGAAGTTGCACAACTGTATGAGGGCGATATCTCCAAGCTGGAGCTCTTCCCTGGAGGACTGCTGGAATCTGTCGGAGGCCCAGGTCCAGTTTTTTCTACCATCATTTTGGACCAGTTTGAACGCATTAGAAATGGTGACCGCTTCTGGTTTGAGAACAAACATAATGGGTAAGCTCCTTCTGCCTATTTACATTCATCCGTTTTATCTGGAAAATCCTGTTTTTTTCTCCTTCTTTTTCCGGCGTTTTCCAGATTATTTTTTTAATTCATGAAAATAAATCCTCACCAGTATCGCCACTATTATAACAATCGTGTCTGCTCGACTCAAGTCTTGGCAATACTCGACATCACTCAAGGCAACTCACTTGTGACAGCTGCGTGGCAAGTTGCATGTTACGTGGGTCAATCAAATTAAAAGGCGAGAGTGATGAATGCACATGAAGACGATGGCGAAGGAATTTCTGCCAAAAACCCAAACTTTGTGTAAATATCTTGACAAATAAGAGACTTATTATTTTTACCTAAAGAAGAGCATGCAGCTGGTATCAAACACTTCACGGACTTTCTGTAAGATAGAGGAGGGCATGTAAGCGAGGTTGAAAAATATTTTAACCACAAGCGCTGTGAAAGAGCCCATAATTGTTGTTTTATTTTAATTTACGCAACATAATAGGTTCTCTCACTATAGGATGCCTGATATTATATATTTTATAGTATATTTTTTATGCCAACAAGGCATTATTTGGTAGAGGGTTTAGCGTCCCAGCAGGCACAAGACATTGATACAATGTTGATTATACATACATGTCCTTTAAAACTGACTTTGTAACAACGTTGCAAAATAGTTGTATTTGTAAATTGAGACAATGTTGGTGTCCAACATTGGATCCATGTTGTTGGTTGGGAAATGACCACATTTCAATGGTCAAATCAACGTCACAACCTGACATTGAATAAACATTGTCAAAAAACATGTTGTTTTAACGTTGTGTTTGTCTTGTTACATGTTGGTTGGAAAATGACTAAAATTCAATGGTCAAATCAATGTCACAACCTGACATTGAATAAACATTGTCAAAAAACATGTTGTTTCAATGTTGTATTTGTGTTGGAAAATGTTGGTTGGAAAATGACCAAAATTCAGTGGTCAAATCAATGTCACAACCTGACTTTGAATAAACGTTGTCAAAAAGCATATTGTTTCAACGTTGTATTAGTGTTGTAAAATGTTGGTTGGAAAATGACCAAAATTCAATGGTCAAATCAATGTCAGAACCCAACATTTGGGGCGGCATGGCGTAGTGGGTAGAGCAACCGTGCCAGAAACCTGAGGGTTGCAGGTTCGCTCCCCGCCTCTTACCATCCAAAAATCGCTGCCGTTGTGTCCTTGGGCGGGACACTTCACCCTTTGCCCCCGGTGCCACTCACACCGGTGAATTGAATGAGGTGGTGGTCGGAGGGGCCGTTGGCGCAAATTGCAGCCACGCTTCCGTCAGTCTACCCCAGGGCAGCTGTGGCTATGAACGTAGCTTACCACCACCAGGTGTGAATGATTGATGGGTTCTACATGTAAAAGCGACTTTGGGTACTTAGAAAAGCGCTATATAAATCCCAGTTATTATTATTATTATTAACATTTATTAAACATTGTAAAAAAGCATGTTGTTCCAACGTTAGGTTTGAATTGCTCAATGTCAGGACCTAATTCAACAAGTTCTCAATGTTTTTTAATGTCTTGTGCCTGCTGGGGTAGTAGTAAGTGATGCTATGTTGTGATGCGAGGGACCTGGGTTTGAGTCCTGTTTAGTGTGCGTTTTATTTAAGTATTTTTTATTCTTAATTGATTAAATGGCGATTTGTGATCAAAATGAAAATCCCTGATGTTCACCGATTTTCCTGGTAGATTTATCATATTTTAAAATGTAAATGTTGACAGGTATGCGTTTAAGCTCTGTGTCATTGTCATTATTAGAGTATTGTTTGCTTTTCCCCAAGTTGGTTCCAAGATGAAGACATCCAAAGGATCCGCAAAATGACTTTCCATGACGTCCTTGTTGCAGTCACGAGCGTAGAGGCTTCTGACATACAAACCAGTGTGTTCTTCTGGAAGAGTGGTAAACTGTGATTTTAATCTATAAAAAGCATATTAAAGATTAAATACAGGCGAAGGATAATGATTGTGTCCTTAGGTGACCCTTGTCCTCAACCTGCTCAGCTGAAAGCATCAATGCTCCATCCCTGCACTAATGCCACCAAACTTAATTACTTTGATGGAAGCAAAGCTAGCTTTGGGATATTTATTGTCATCCTATTCCTCTTTCCTGTCGGTCAGTATCATACGCTTAATTCTTTGTTTGTATTGATATCACTTATCAGAAAGCCTCTCCCCTCACAGTCAGTTATTCAGTGGCCTGCGTGGTGGCGTATCATCGAAAGTCACGCTACGGGAAGTTCCAAAAAAGAGGGGAAACTGTTGTTAGAACAGAAGAGACGACTTCTGGATTTCCTGGTAAACATACTAAAAATATAAATATATAAGAAATGTCTTGATTTGATACTTAGCATGCTCTCTAGCCTATGAGTGGCAGGGCCATAGAAAACCACTGCATCCTGTCAGTGTGGAGGTCACAGAGAATAGGGGGCTGCAGATCCGGGACAGATCTGGAACAACTCTCCGCTCCCTGAATCTGGACAAGCAGCGCTGCCTTGATGTGCTCCTCTCAAATGATCGCCATCATAAAGCTCTGCTACTCAAAGTGCGAAAAGAGTACGACATGGTTAGTAGCATGATTTTTTTCACCTGAAATAATAGTTGATCAATAAGTATATTGCACAACACAGCAGCAACAAAACAAATGTTGTAATACAGCAAACTGGATAACCAGGATCAATAGTGCTGATGAGTTCATTGTAAACATCAATGCAGCCAAATCCGGCCCGTGAATGAATTATCTATGGCCCCCAGGAGGATATTTGATTAGTATTAGAACCGGCCCGCAGGCCACAGCCGCCTACTGCTGTTTTGTTGGCGGTAGGAATTTTCAAAATGGGATCCTAGGGACCTCATCAAGTCATAAAAATGGGGTCCCATAGTAAACTTTTGGGGTCCCACTTGTTTGTAACCGTTTTGAAAACAAATGGTAAATGTATGCATTATCCTGTTATATCTCACATTCTATATTGTGTTTTGGAAAAAGGTTGTCATAAACGTTAACTTAATTCATAAAAAAAATTATACAAAAGAAAAATATTTTTTATGCATATGTAAATGTATTCAGTTATAAACATTCATTCGCTTTTTTCTATCTTTCATGGATTTAAACTTTACCACTGCCGGTATTTTAAAAAATATTTTTATTGGAATATTTTCAGAATGTGTTTGTTCTATTTTCGGCCAAAGTAAGACAAAGAAAACAATCCGAAGTTGTTTTTAGTTTTTAGTTTTAATGCCATGATTTTTATAGTCAGGCCCGCGTGTGCATAGATTTCCCTCCATGCGACCCCTGAGCTAAAATGAGTTTGACACCCTTGTACTAAGACTACGTGTCCAATTGATAACATGTGCAGTGCAGACCACCCTAGTTAAAAGGGGTTTTTGCGTGTATACTGGCTGTCAGCATGGAGACACTAATTTCCCTCCACATTTATAGCATCAAATGATGCCAGGTGGCGTTTTTTCATGTTGTTGACATGCTGCAAACAAATATTATATGAATCTTCTTTTCTAGGCTATACTGAAGCACAAACTAGATAACAGAGCCTTCTTTTAGCATGCTAAACTTGTGCTCAGGGAGGCGCTGCGGTGTTGTGTTCGTGTGTCTGGAACGACCCCTAATGCAGGAAGATGCATGTTTTATTGTTTTTTCATATAAAAACGCGAGCAGACACCAAAACAATCAATTCAATTTGTTTTTAATTAGCCCCCTATGTCATCCAGCAGCTATACAAATGTCATTGCTGACAATAAGTCTAATATTTTAATTTCTGACTGTACAAATATGTTGGCAATACACAGAGAGAATATTCTCTGTCAAATGCCTGTTTTAGCAGCGCGATCACCTCCTTTTTCACTGCCATTTATGCGCAACTGTGCCAGTTTGCATGCACATATCAAACATGCTAAATACAGATGCAAAATAGCAGCTGCAGAATAGTCTAAGTCTTGACAAATCACATTGTGTGTGCTAATAATTATATTTGCATTTCCTCGTCCCAGTAATGTGGCCACTCTGATATTCAGCATGTACTTTATTCTGCATACACATGAAGACAGACACAACACACAATAGATTGTGCTCTCTATTTTGCTCATTTAAGAGACACAATCCCCTGCGCACAAGCTTAGTAGATCAGCTTTGCGTGCGCTATCAAGTTTGCAGGTTTTTCCATCATGCAAACCTGTAGTAGATCAGGCCCAACGTGTAACACATGAGCTTTGCCCCAACATTAAGTAGCGTAGCCAGTATTTTAAAGTGCGTGTAGAGCTAGATGAAGCTGTTCAATGCAGACAGCTCATGATACTGTAAATTCCATGTCTGTAAATTCCATGTTCCACATCTTATCAATGATTTTGATCTTGCTCCATTAGTTTACCGAAGATCTCTGAGTAATTGAAAATAGGCAATAATTGGAGCCGCTATGGTAATTTGAATACTCTTTGAATATCCTACACTACTACCTCAAGTTCCCCTTTTATACTCAGGTGTTGTTCTTTGATGATGAGGGCAAACGTGCAGCATTCCTCAAGTGTCTGCACCCAGAAGTGACGGACATCAGGCATGAGATTATATTGAAGGAGATGAGCGAGAAGGACCTCCTGAAGGAGGCCTTAACCATAGAGCAAAGGGCTCAGATTGTGGAAACATTCATCCGTCACACCTTCTCCAAGGTAATTGCTAAGTGTTGATCTTCACTGTGACCCCTATCCTCGGTTGTTACCTCATGAAGCCTCTGCACTTTCATAACCATAACCATAGTACAGTGTTTTTTAATGACTCACGCTTGCCCATCACAGGTTTTGGTGATAGATAAGTGCGATGCCGGGGACATGAGCGGTGTTTCTCGCAAGAAAGCCAAAGAGGTTCTGCAGTGCGAGTTGACAGCTGCAGAATTTGCCAACGCGTTGGGTCTCAAATCTGGATCCTTGTTTGTGGACTCCATGTTTACGCTGGCTGATAAAGACGGCAACGGATACCTGTCCTTCCAGGAGTTTTTTGATGTCATGATAATTTTTATGAAAGGTAAAACATATGACACCACAGCTGATAATTAAACATTACAAAGTTTAACCATTATAATAATGAATAACTGTTTTCCTGTTGAAATTAACCACTACATAAGATACATTTGCGCAATCTATTGAGATTCAGCTCAAGACTGCTTATCAAACAATTTTGCTCTTAAAAGATAAAGCTCATTATGCTAACATATTTGTCTCAAAAATATTAGACAAAGATTCCAGTATGATGTTGTGCAGTTTTACACCACTGCAAACTACAACCATAAAGTAATGCCTCTTTGAAATGGTGACAGTGTCCATAATTCTCAACTGAGCAATAATAAAAAAATAAGATGACCAGTGAATGTACAAGCACATAGATCTATAGAAATAATCTGCATTATTTGGTCACTACTGTAAAAAGACAACTCATTCAGTAATTAGGGAACGAAGTGTCATGTCATGTACCATATCATTGAGAAGTGAAGCAATAGTCTGCTGGACCGATTGTTACACATGCTAAATGTTTTTAAGGGTCCCCTGAAGAGAAGTCAAAACTGCTGTTCTCCATGAATGACATAAGTGGAAGTGGTTATTTATCAAAAGAAGAATTTGCCAGGATGCTAAGGTTTGATAAATAGATGGTTACTTGTTTTTTTCTTAATAATGTAATGTTTTATTGTCAATTTGCCAAAGGTCTTTCATCGAAATCTCAAACGGTGCGCTGTCAAGGCGACAGACCGAGGATGGTATCAGTGCCATGATGCAGGCTGCCGGGTTTGATAACAAAGAGGAAATCACTTGGGAGGACTTCCATTTCCTCCTGCGGGATCATGAGAAAGAGCTGCAGTTTGCCCAGCTCAGTGTTAAGGGTAAATCTTTTCCTGTCAATTATTTTCTGTCAAAGTTGCCTTGGGGGACAGAATTTTTTAAATTGAATAACTGTTTATATAGAATGCGCTGTGTGAGTTACATTCTTTATATAAAACACGGACGACAACTTATTTTTTCTTTTCATTCCTGTCACAAATTTCTCCATCTCTTCACCTCCATTAGCTCTGTACGCATGTGTTCTTGACTACTTACTACGTCTACTGGGTAGAACAGGGAGCCTGTTGATTCGATTAAGCACTGCTGCCACCTAGCTGTATTGTTCTAACATGATTACTAGAGTACTATAGACACAAATAATGAAAATCTCTCCTGCTGCTTGCGACCCTTGCAAGATATTTTCGCTCACAACTTTTTTGCACAATATTACAATTACACAACAAACTGAAGACATCTAAATGGTTAGTGTAACATAATATCTGATGATAATCATATGTGATTGGCAATCTGGGAACATCTGGTTGCCAATCAGGCTTCTTTATGTATCAGTCTACTCTGCAAACTGGGCTCGATCAGGGTTCATTCCCTGCTTCCTGTTGCAATTAAACCTAGTTTTACCTGCATTCCGCCTGCCGTTCTCGGCATCATTGGGGTCATGATGCAAGCCAAGCTAACTAGAATTGGGACAGAATGATCCAGCCATTGAGTGACCCCACATAGATGTCTCTCACCCAGCGGCTTTACAAGATTTTGGCCTTGATGGTCACATAGAAGCGTTCTCCAGCTTTTTCCTCAAGCTCCCTCCCACCCATCCCTGTTGACTGGCCTTGTCTGGTTTCCTGAGCCTCGTCTGGACTCTTTGGAGATGTCTGTCATCCGTCCCTTGAGGGGGTGCTATAAGTATCTGTGTAACTGGGGAGGCACCGCTACTTGTTGCTCCAGTGAGGTCGTCCACGACGCTGGTACCATGCCTTCCTGCTTGGATGACCTCATCTGCAACATCAATAGCAGCACTCCTTCCATTATCACTCAGAGTCCTGCCACCTTCAGAAGTTTTCTGATGACTCTGCGACAGTGGGGTGTATTGAGGATGGTGATGATGAGGAATACAGGGCACTGGTGGAGGACTTTGTCACATGGTGTGGAAAGAACCACCTCCAGCTTAATGTGACGAAGACCAAAGAACTGGTTGTGGACCTGGGAAGAAGGAGGAGTACTGCGGCGACCCCTGTTTCCATCAGGGGGGTCGATGTGGTTGAGGATTGTAACTACCTCGGGGTACACATCGACAACAAGCTGAATGGGTCAAAACACGCTGAGGCACTCTACAAGAAGGGACAGAGCCGCCTCTACTTCCTCAGGAGGCTAGGATCCTTCAACGTCTGTACAAAAATGTTGAAGATGTTCTACGAGTCGGTGGTGGCGGGCGCCTACTTGTACGCCGTGGCCTGCTGGGGCAGCGGGCTGAGAGCGAGGGACGCAAACAGACTGGACAAGTTGGTAGAGAAGGCCAGTAACGTGGTGGGAGTGGTTTGTTATCAACTTGCTGTGTTCTGCGCCTTTTGCTTTTCAGCGCTTTTATTTTGGTTTCTATTTCCTATCTCTGCACGTCTGTCTTGAGCGTGGCCTCCTTCACCTGTCCCTGATTGGCAATCTGGGCACAGCTGTTGCAGGTTGCCAATCAGGCTTCTTTATATGCCAGCCTGCTCTGCACACAGGGCTAGACCATTGTACTTGAAAGCCTGCTTTGTGTGCGAGTGTTTGTTCCCTGATTCCTGTAGCAATGAAACCTAGTTTTACCTGCTGTTCTCTGCATCGTTGGGGTCACGCTGTAAGCCACATTCACTCGATCCTGACAACTTTCTTGAAAAACATCCATCTGTCCATCTTGTAGGCTTGTTCTCTTAATGCTGCTGCTCTCTGTCTGGCTCTACCTTACTAAGGTAACAGTGAAAAATTGGGCGTTACTGGTGGAATGGATTGGATTGGATAATAAGCTCCACCTTACACTGTGAAGTGAAGGGAAACCAAATGATTTATGATCATAGTGAACAATGACAGTGAACCTCATACACTCTTCTCTCATGAAACATCTCAACTGGGGCGGTATAGCTCGGTTGGCAGAGCGGCCGTGCCAGCAACTTGAGGGTTGCAGGTTCGATCCCCGCTTCCGCCATCTGCCGTTGTGTCCTTGGGCAAGACACTTTACCCACCTGCTCCCAGTGCCACCCACACTGGTTTAAATGTAACTTAGATATTGGGTTTCACAATGTAAAGCGCTTTGAGTCACTTGAGAATAAGCGCTATATAAATGTAATTCACTTCACTTCACTTCACAACTGCATACGCCATATATATGAAAGTTAAAAAAAAAAATAACGCATTAATTACTTTACTTTTTTGAAGTAATTTTCCTAACACTGGTTAATGTTCACACAGGGGTGGAGCAACAAGGAAATGCATTTCTTAGTCGAGACCAGAGAGTTTCCTTTATCTGCCCATCCAGTAGGTAAGCTGCTGTAACCAAGAAAACCGAGCCAACTAAGACGTTTTTTGATACAACTGCACACTCTGTACAAAACCTTAGAGACCGAGTGACAGGCAAAGCCCCATGAGTGTTTAATTCAATGATAATCATATGATTTATTTTATTACAGCAGCAGTGACATGACAGAGAGGCTGGATATACGCAGACGGAAAAAGTATGCATATTTTCATCTCAGTCCCCACCTAGAAATTGTTGATTGTGGAAAAGAAAGAAATAGATTTGGCTCATTTCAGGTTTGAACTCAACGCTCCAAATGTATATGTGAAGCCTAAACGCACCAGGTACATAAGGAGCCCTGTCGAACAGAAGATCCAACAGTTCAAACGGTTCATTGAGAACTACCGCCGCCATATTGTCTGCTTCATTGTGGTGTACGGCATCACAGCTGGTGTGGCGATTGAGAGATGCTACTGTAAGGATGAATCACCTCTGTGTTTTTTTTATGTTTGATCCATGTGGACTGATTAATAACACTCCACTGTAGACTACAGTTTGCAGGCCACATCTACAGGCATCCCTGAGACTTCAGCAGTGGGTGTCGTCGTGTCTCGAAGCACGGCTGCCGCCATCTCCTTTCTGTTTCCCTACATGCTCCTCACAGTGTGTCGCAACCTCATCACGCTGTGCAGAGAGACATTCCTGAACAGATACATCCCCTTCGATGCCGCCATCGACTTACATCGTTTCATGGCTGTGACTGCTGTCGTCCTCTCAGGTACCCGAGACGTTTATCCTTGTGTTTTAGGCTACAGTAAATCAGCTTGTTTCCAACAACAATGTGTTGTTTGTAGTTGTTCACACCTTGGGTCACGTGGTCAACATCTACATCTTTTCCATCAGTGACCTCAACATCCTGTCTTGTCTGTTCCCTAAGGTTTTCACCAACAATGGGTAATGTACATGACTTTAATAGACACATACAAAACGTGAGTAAATCTTCTACGTGGATATACTTTAAAGTAGTCTGTGTACAACTTGTATCGCAGTATAGATGTACTATCCACTGAAAATGACATAACACACTGACATTATTGTCTAAATGAGGGATTCTCAAACTGTGGTTCACGGGTTCTAAGTTTTTTTCTGAGGTGGTACTTTCTGAAAAAAGTTAGAGAACCACTGGTCTAAACAGTTGGCAGCACAAGTGAGTAGCAATATACATAAATGCTTGATCTGTGTATGCGTGAGTTGTGGTTTATGAAAAGATTAATTTCAATGTGTACTACTGTGACATTGTGAAGCAGAGCATGATCCCCTCCCTTTTTAATTGACAATTGAAAGTATTCTTCAGCATTCTCATGCATTTTTCTGTCTTCACTTTAGGTCTGAACTTCCTCTCAAGTGGTCGTGGTGGTTTTTTCAAACTGTTCCAGGTACAAGGAGATTCTGGCGTCACAGAGCTTCCTTGTTACATCGCAATGTTTTTTGTTCTTTTTACAGGGATTACTGGCATCCTCCTTCTCTTCACTTTGTCGGTCATGTACGTTTTTGCCTCTCGTTATTTTCGCCGCATCAGTTTTCGAGGGTTTTGGATCACACATTACCTTTACATTGCCGTGTATATATTGGTAAGTGTTTTCGTGCTTGACAAATATACCTCACGTTCCCATCTGTTTTAGGAGTGTTGTGATCGTGGCATGTTTTCATCCAACAGATAGTTATTCATGGCAGTTTCGGTCTGCTTCAAGAGCCCTGTTTCTACATCTTCCTCATCCCACCTGCACTGCTCTTCTTGCTGGACAAACTCATCAGTCTGAGTAGGAAGAAAGTGGAAATTCCTGTAATTACAGCAGAGCTGCTGCCTTCAGGTAAACTTAAGTTCTGTTATATTCACCCGTCCTTGGTTATAAGACAACATGTTTTAATAATGATACAGGGCCTGATCTTCTAAGATCCAAATAACAAGTGTTAAATAGTGTGTGCACACAAATTGTGTGTACTATTAGTGGGCTACTAAGACTGCGTGGGTAAGACTTCCGGTTGACCATGGTTGGTGCAAGGCATGCTTAGTGAGGACTCAGTGGAAATGTGACACTTTTAGGAATTCCAGCCGTCAACTCTACCATACTTTTTACTGACCTGTCGCGTGTGTCTGGCCGAGGGAAATCCAACAAGCCAGGCTGCTCCAAGCCCTGAGTGTCTCCGAATCCAAATACCATGTAGGAGTCGACGCCCTTTTGAAGAGGATAAGTCAGAACACGGACGAAATGCAAGCCGACATCCTCCACAATATTAAATCCGTTGTCAGAGGAGAGATAGAGATATGGAGCCATTCGAAAGCATTCTCTCGTCCTATAGCCGGACCATCGCTAGCCTGGAGTTTGCTGCTAACGCGAATGCAAACGAGCTAACCGAACTCCATACGAGCATCAACAGGCTAATTGCGATGATCTGCAGAGCCACTCAAGGTTGAATAACATCCTAGTGGTGGGCCTTCCTGAGGGCTGTGAGGGCCCCTGTCCGATTGAGTTCATCACTCAATTCTTGCAGGAGGTCCTTAAACTTGACAACAAGCCCATGTTGGACCGTGCCCACTGGATCATCCGCGCCAGGTCTAAAGACGGCGAACCTCCTCGGCCGCTCGTTGTACCAGTAAACTTACTTATTTCAAGACTATGCGAAGGGTGGTTGAGGCTTCTCCGCTATCCTTTATGGGCAAGAGGATTTACATTTTCTTGACTTCAACCCAGCCGTGGCTCGGAGGCGAGCTACCTTTCCTGCTGTGAAGAAGAGGCTACGTTCATGTCCCAACGTGAGGTTTGGTCTTCTCTTTCCGTCGACGTTGCGAATCACTTTATCTAACGGCCAGACGCACAGATTCGATGGTCCAACAAAGGCGGCGGATTTAGTCGACCAAAACATAAAAATGGGAGTTGCCTCGGATTCAAGGTAGGAGGCATGCTAGCATGCTAGCTGGCCGCCACCATTTTGGAGCTAGAGGACTACAGATAACAGAAGTATTGATTATGTTCTAATTCATTCAGATGGTATAGTTACTGTGTTCTGTCGGGACGACTAGTAAGTATTTTTTTGGTATTGTCTTGTTGATTATATTGACATATATTTTTGCACATTCGATTGAAGGAATAGGTTTTGATAGTAAGCTGTAATTAAACAACCTTATTTCATCCTATACAAACATATACCTTAGTGCACTTTATTTGCTAACTCAATGTTACATTTTTGGTACCTACTGTGTTTATCAGTGTAGAAGAGGCGCGATGGTTGTTTTTCTAGTCTTTTAGGAAGAATTTTCTGTTCCAGATATCTGGCGTTTTTTTAATCCCTCTAGAAGGCAATATTCCTTCTTCTCTAACGTTCATCACACGAGTTGATAATAAATTACTTTAATCTATATTTATATGCAAATATGATGCAATTGCTCATCAACTACACCAGATGTCAGGATCCCATTATATTCCGCTGATTCGTCCGATTCAGGTATAGTTACGGATGATTTTAAAGAATTTCTATGCTTCCATTTTCTCTTCTCCTCATTGTTCTACTCCTGGGTTTGATAATTTTTTTTGCCAATGTTTTAGTACATGCAAATCTTTAGTAGGTCAGGCCCATAATAATGAATGTCCCACTTCCCTCTGTCGTGCCCCCTGCAGGTGTAACTCATCTGGAGTTCAAGCGACCACAACGGTTTGTGTATCGTTCCGGACAGTGGGTCCGCATTGCATGCCTGATGTTGGGCACAAATGAGTACCACCCGTTCACGCTGACATCAGCCCCTCATGAGGAGACCCTCAGCCTTCATATTAGGGCTGTGGGGCCCTGGACCAGCCGGCTGCGGGAGCTCTACAGTGAACAAAATCTGCTAGAACTCGGAGCCTATCCAAAGGCAAGGAATGCATGTTTCTTTTTACATTTTGCTGGTTGATTTTCATAAAATTAAAGTAGGCAACAGTTTTTTCATTTTACTACCAAACCCTAATTTTTTAATCACGCCCTTATAAACTGTAAATTGATTGAGGGTTGGAGCCGTGGTTCCCAACCAAGAAGTGTTACTGTCACGCATGTGCAAAAGTCAATTTGAAAGAATCTAAACAGCGTACAAATAAATGAATAAACATAACGGAACAGTGAATCGGCATAAAGAGGTAATAACACAAAAGGAGTTAAAGGGGAACTGCACTTTTTGGGGAATTTTGCCAATCATTCACAATTCTTATGTAAGACAAGCACATATGTTTTGTTTTTTTTAATTTTAAATAGTAAATACATGCGATCAAAAGTCTGCCTGCAATGGAGCCTATAGTAGTTGCTCTATTCTGCCGAGGCCGGTAGGTTGTGAGTTCAAACCCTGGCCGATTCAAACCAAAGACTATAAAAATGGGAGCCATTACCTCCCTGCTTGACACTCAGCATCAAGGGTTGGAATTGGGGGTTAAATCACCAAAAATGATTCCCAGGCACGGCCACCGCTGCTGCTCACTGCTCCCCTCACATCCCAGGGGGTGATCAATGGTGATGGGTCAAATGAAGAGAATAATTTCGCCACACCTCGTGTGTGTGTGACAATCATTGGTACTTTAACTTTAACTTAAATAAAGCACATTAAAAACATCCGAACAGCTTTTTACACACGTATATATGTAATGTAGTAACAGGCACATGTAATATTTACATATTTTGATCATTAATTTCAAAAACGCATCACAATGTTCACTTTTTCCTTCGACTACATCACTGATTACTACTCACTGCAGACTTTGAGAGCCAACAAAAATAATAAAACATCACTTACTGTGCAACGTCTGCTCTCACTGTGATGTCGATTGCTAGGATGTTGAGCTATTCCCGATAAGATGACGAATGACTCGCGAAGAAAAGGGGGGTGGAGTGGAAATAGGGTATTGTTGGTGCTTTTTGGATGGTTCTTTAGAGGGCTTCATGGGCGGAACAGAGGACCTCCCATTGACTCTATTATAAGCTGACTTTTATTTCTTGTTACTCATAATGATTGTGAATGATAGGAAACATGTCCCCCCAAAAATGCAGTTACCCTTTAAGGTTGCGCACAAATGTGGATAAATGTTTGTTTATAAAAACAAACCGTTGGTCTGTGTTGACGTTGTTGGTCCGGACCCCAAAATGCAGAGAAGGCAGGTCAAGTGCAGGCAAAACGTCATTTTATAAGGAACAACTAAAGCAACAGCATGGTCAAACTGAAAGAGTGCAGCAGGGAAGTGCACAAAAAGCTACTGTCACAGGCATAGGGTAAATGGGTTATGCTTGCGTAGCGCTTTTCTACCTTCAAGGTACTCAAAGCGCTTTGACACACATTCACACACTGATGGCGGGAGCTGCCATGCAAGGCCCTAACCACCACACATCAGGAGCAAGGGGGAAGTGTCTTGCTCAAGGACACAACAGCACGTGACTAGGATAGCAGAAGCCGGTCATCGAACCAGGAAGCCTCAGGTTGCTGGCACGGCAGACCTATGCAGTACGTCAAAGCACATTGCTTTTATTGGCACACAACAACTACAATGATAATAAACACTCTGATTGCCCTTCAAGGACAGGTGTGAGAGCCAGCACTCAGTTCAGTTCAGTTTAGTTTCAGTTCAGTTTATTTCAAACATACATACAATACAATGTAATGCATCACACAATTCCAGTTGGTTCCTTACAGCACGTCCGAAAAGGAGTAGGAAGAAGCAGAGCTTATTTAATCCTACCCCTTTTCATATCATAGCAATTTTATCCCATTTCCTTGTTCTCTGTAACAGAACAGTGAACAAATAAATAATATATAAATATAATATACCATAGTAAGCATACAAATATTAAATACATAAATAATCTTTGTCTCAATAAAAAAAAAGGAAAAAAAAAAAGGGTTCAAGATGTTCATCGTAATTCTTGTTCTGTGTACTTTGTGAACACTTGTAGTTTGAACAGTCTCTTAAACTGAATCATATTGGTGCTTTGTTTGATTTCTTTGCTTAATCCATTCCATAATTTAATTCCACATACTGATATGCTAAAGGTTTTAAGTGTTGTACGAGCATACAAATGTTTTAAATTAGAATTGGTGTCAGTAGCACACACGTAAGCACAAACTAGAAATAAGAGCGCTGGAACAAAAATAACACAAAAAACAAGAAAATAGTCAAAAAACAGATTTTTGTTAGCATGAACTTGACGTTAAAGATGTTTAATAAACACTTTAAGTGCATATACTTTGCTTTTTTTCTTGAATATTTTCTCATGCAAAATGGAACACCATTAATATAGATGAAAAAAATACATTTTATTTAATCGTGATTACTCAAAATGAATCCACAGCAACTCTTTTTTTTTTATTGTGATTAAAAATGTAATTGTTCAACTGCACTACTTTTGATCTATTCTCCTGAGAGCCAGCATCCTCTGCAGCGAATGTTTGTGTTTTCCATAACGGGGCTATTTTTTATGTGTAACTCTGACAACAGAAGTAGACCAAAAATAAAATGTCCACTGCAGAGGACGCTGATTCTCAGAAGGATGTGTAGTGTACTTTGGAGCCCTTGAGCACGTCAGTCTATATTGTAACTTGAGGATGAGAAATGGGTTTTCTATTTATTATTCCTTTTATGACTTGCACTTTCGGGAAAATGTTTGCAGCTACTATCTTTCAGTAGGCGGCATTACTCAAAGACAATTACAATATGATAAGACACACACAAAATAAACAAATCCTTCCATTTATGTTCTTTTTTATCACATTGACAGCTCACCAACACCTTTTATGGTCAACTAACACAGATTACTTCTGGGTTCAGTTGCTCACACACTCCAATGCTTGTCTTCCCAGAAAGTGCAAAGATGTAATATTTGTACAAAACCTAAAACCAGTGAAGTTGGCATGTTGTCTAATTCGTAAATAAAAACAGAATACAATGATTTGCAAATCTTTTTCAACTTATATTCAATTGAATAGACTGCAAAGACAAGATATTTAATGTTCGAACTGACAAACGTAATTTTTTTTTGCAAATAATCATTAACTTAGAATTTAATGGCAGCAGCACATTGCAAAAAAGTTGGCACAGGGGCATTTTTACCACTGGGTAACATGGCCTTTCCTTTTAACAACACTCAGTAAATGTATGGGAACTGAGGAGACACATTTTTGAAGCTTTTCAGGTGGATTCTTGCTTGATGTACAGCTTAAGTTGTTCAACAGTCCGGGATCTCCCTTGTGGTATTTTAGGCTTCATATTGTGCCACACGTTTTCAATGGGAGACAGGTCTGGACTACAGGCAGGCCAGTCTAGTACCCGCACTCTTTTACTATGAAGCCACGCTGTTGTAACACATGGCTTGGCATTGGCTTGCTGAAATAAGCAGGGGCGTCCATGATAACGTTGCTTGGATGGCAACATATGTTGCTCCAAAACCTGTATGTACCTTTCAGCATTAATGGTGCCTTCACATACCCATGCCTTGGGCACTAATACACCCCCATACCATCACAGATGCTGGCTTTTCAACTTTGCGCCTATAACAATCTGGATGGTTCTTTTCCTCTTTGTTCCGGAAGACACAACGTCCACAGTTTCCAAAAACAATTTGAAATGTGGACTCGTCAGACCACAGAACTCTTTTCCACTTTGCATCAGTCCATCTTAGATGAGCTCGGGCCCAGCAAAGCCAACAGCGTTTCTGGGTGTTGTTGATAAATGGCTTTCACTTTGCATAGTATAGTTTTAACTTGCACTTACAGATGTAGCGACAAACTGTAGTTGCTGACAGTGGTTTTCTGAAGTGTTCCTGAGCCCATGTGGTGATATCCTTTACACACTGATGTCGTTTTGGTGCAGTATCGCCTGAGGGATCATCGCTTACGTGCAGTGATTTCTCCAGATTCTCTGAACCTTTTGATGATATTACAAACCGTAGATGGTGAAATCCCTAAATTCTTTGCAATAGCTGGTTGAGAAATGTTGTTAAAGTGTCGACAATTTGCTTTCGCATTTGTTCACAAAGGGGTGACCCTCACCCCATCCTTGTTTGTGAATGACTGAGCATTTCATGGAAGCTGCTTTTATACCCAATCATTGCACCCACCTGTTCCCAAATAGCCGGTTCACCTGTGGGATGTTCCAAATAAGTGTTTGATGAGCATTCCTCAACTTTCTCAGTCTTTTTTGCCACTTGTGCCAGCTTTTTTAAAACATGTTGCAGTCATCAAATTCCAAATGAGCTGCTAATTGCAAAAATTAACGTTTTTCAGTCCGAACGTTGAGCATCTTGTCTTAGCAGTCTATTCAATTGAATATAAGTTGAAAAGAATTTGCAAATATTTGTATTCTGTTTTTATTTACCATTTACACAACGTGCCAACTAGTTTTGGGGTTTGTAGGTGTAACAGCTTGCTACAATTCTACTAATACTTAACCCTCAAAGTGTACATTCGGGACTTAAAATAAGAGTTTTTGTTATGCTTCTTTTACCACAGCTGTACATGGATGGCCCATTCGGAGAGGGCCACCAGGAATGGACTGACTTTGAGGTGTCTGTGTTGGTGGGAGGAGGAATCGGCGTCACGCCATTTGCCTCCATCCTCAAAGACCTGGTGTTCAAGTCCTCCATCAAGTCCAAGATCCAATGTAAAAAGGTGTCTTAAAAACAAGCATTTCTTCCCACATCGTGACGTATCTTTGCGGACTATTAACTGTCATATTTGCCAGGTGTACTTCATCTGGGTGACCCGCACGCAGCGTCAGTTTGAGTGGGTGTCAGACATCATCAGGGAGGTGGAGGAGATGGACTCGCTGGAGCTGGTGTCAGTTCACACTTATATCACTCAGGTGGCCGAGAAGTTTGACCTCCGCACCACCATGCTGGTGAGCCCAATTACAGTACAACTACACTGTATTTGCATTATAGTCAGTGATGGATTACCATCTGTGTTTATCTTGTGTGGAATCTGTGAACAGTATGTGTGTGAGCGTCACTTCCAGAAAGTGTGGAGCCGCAGTCTTTTCACCGGCCTGAGGTCCGTCACCCACTTTGGCCGTCCGCCTTTTGTCTCCTTTTTCAGCTCACTGCAGGAGGTTCACCCTAAGGTCAGGCCTTTTCTCCATGCATATACACTCAAAGTTTGATATAACGCGGTCCAATAAAACGCAACATTCTATATAAAGAAGGAGTCCCCAAACTACAGATAAGGCCCGCCAACATCCAAAATATTTTTGGACGCTAAAATATTTTTTTAATCTGTCCTTTCTAGCCCATCCAGCAATCCATTTTTTACCGCTTGTTACACTCGGGGTCTCCTCGCCGCTCAGGCAAATCATATTGTCCAAAAATGCATTTTCCCATTGATAACGTGACAGTCTCGGGCAAGCGTGCGGCAAGTGTGCGCTCTTTCAGTCAATTAGTGCACGAGGGGAAAAAAAGGCAAAATCGTTGGGGAAACATAAAATAGACTCCTAGTGTAGAGTTTTTAAACATCAGTGGACATATGACTTTTTTTTGGTCAAGTGTAAAGAAAAAGGCAATTTGTCTAATCTGCAATGAGACAGATTATATATATGTATATTTGTATATATATATATATATATATATATATATATATATATATATACACATATATAAACAGTATATATATATACATATGTATATATATGAATATATATATATATATATATATATATATATATATATATATATATATATATATATATATGTGAAGTGAAAACCATTTCTACCTCCTGAAGCTCATTGAGAGAATGCCAAGAGTGTGCAAAGCAGTAATCAGAGCAAAGGGTGGCTATTTTGAAGAAACTAAAATATAAAACATTTTTTCAGTTATTTCACCTTTTTTTGTTAAGTACATAACTCCACATGTGTTCATTCATAGTTTTGATGCCTTCAGTGATAATCTACAATGTAAATAGTCATGAAAATAAAGAAAACGCATTGAATGAGAAGGTGCGTCCAAACTTTTGGCTGTATATATATAAATATATATATATATATATATAAATATATATATATATATATATATATATATATATATATATAAATAATGGACCCCGAATTTTTGCCCCAATGTTGCCAACAGTCCTAGTCCTCCTTTGTTTACGTTCTTGTTGCTAGAAGTGCCTTAGCTCATGCACCTGTTTCTGTTTCTTTATAATGCGATCTCGGTAGTAACGCGATCGGTATTCTATGTAGCCCAACCACAGCGTCATATGGAACTTTGAGTGTACACACGCATTTAACGTGTCCACTTTACTGTGTGTATTTTCTGCAGGCGTCTAAGATTGGTGTATTCAGCTGTGGACCACCAGGACTCACCAAAAATGTGGAAAAAGCCTGTCAGCACATGAACAAAAAGGACCAGGCACTCTTCATGCATCACTATGAGAACTTTTAAATGGCCGTCCATGTTATTGACGATCGTGCTGGCCAATTTAGGAGGAGAAATTAAATAAATACACAATTTAGAAGGAGCAAATCTCAAAGATCTAAAGTATGGCAATGAGAAAGTTGACACTGTTGATCACCAGAATAAAATAATTAATGTACAAACCCCGTTTCCATATGAGTTGGAAATTGTGTTAGATGTAAATATAAACGGAAAACAATGATTTGCAAATCATTTTCAACCCATATTCAGTTGAATATGCTACAAAGACAACATATTTGATGTTCAAACTGATAAACTTTTTTTTTTTTGCAAATAATCATTAACATCTTGACAAAGAAGTTGGGAAAGGTGGCAATAAATATTGATAAAGTTGAGGAATGCTGATCAAACACTTATTTGGAACATCCCACAGGTGAACAGGTAAATTGGGAACATGTGGGTGCCATGATTGCGTATAAAAATAGATTCCATGAAATGCTCAGTCATTCACAAACAAGGATGGGGCGAGGGTCACCACTTTGTCAACAAATGCGTGAGCAAATTGTTGAACACTTTAAGAAAAACCTTTCTCAAGCAGCTATTGCAAGGAATTTAGGGATTTCACCATCTACGGTCCGTAATATCATCAAAGGGTTCAGAGAATCTGGAGAAATCACTGCACGTAAGCAGCTAAGCCCGTGACCTTCGATCCCTCAGGCTGTACTGCATCAACAAGCGACATCAGTTTGTAAAGGATATCACCACATGGGCTCAGGAACACTTCAGAAACCCACTGACAGTAACTACAGTTGGTCGCTACATCTGTAAGTGCAAGTTAAAACTCTCCTATGCAAGACGAAAACCGTTTATCAACAACACCCAGAAACGCAGTCAGCTTCGCTGGGCCTGAGCTCATCTAAGATGGACTGATACAATGTGGAAAAGTGTTCTGTGGTCTGACGAGTCCACATTTCAAATTGTTTTTGGAAACTGTGGACGTCGTGTCCTCCGGACCAAAGAGGAAAAGAATCATCCGGATTGTTATAGGCGCAAAGTGGAAAAGCCAGCATCTGTGATGGTATGGGGGTGTATTAGTGCCCAAGACATGGGTAACTTACACATCTGTGAAGGCGCCATTAATGCTGAAAGGTACATACAGGTTTTGGAGCAACATATGTTGCCATCCAAGCAACGTTACCATGGACGCCCCTGCTTATTTCAGCAAGACAATGCCAAGCCACGTGTTACATCAACGTGGCTTCATAGTAAAAGAGTGCGGGTACTAGACTGGCCTGCCTGTAGTCCAGACCTGTCTCCCATTGAAAATGTGTGGCGCATTATGAAGCCTAAAATACCACAACGGAGACCCCGGACTGTTGAACAACTTAAGCTGTACATCAAGCAAGAATGGGAAAGAATTCCACCTGAGAAGCTTCAAAAATGTGTCTCCTCAGTTCCCAAACGTTTACTGAGTGTTGTTAAAAGGAAAGGCCATGTAACACAGTGGTGAACATGCCCTTTCCCAACTACTTTGACACGTGTAGCAGCCATGAAATTCTAAGTTAATTATTATTTGCAAAAAAAAGAATAAAGTTTATGAGTTTGAACATCAAATATCTTGTCTTTGTAGTGCATTCAATTGAATATAGGTTGAAAATGATTTGCAAATCATTGTATTCCGTTTATATTTACATCTAACACAATTTCCCAACTCATATAGATGTTGTATGTTGTGTTCTTTATCTGTAGTTACTATGCTGTATCTACTCACATAGTGACCTGGTTGTTGACCATCTATAAAGTGTTTGGCATTTATTAGGGGGTTATTCAAAAAAATATGTTTTTAAATATTTAAAAAAATATATATGCTTTGAATATTTTATATTCTACAATTTACATACAAAAGTGGAGACCACTATTTGAGTAATTGTGGTATATTAATGTTATGGCAAAACATGACGGAAATGAACCAAACCAGGTAAGTTTGATTTATTTGATAAACATATATAATGTTTACAGTATATATACTGTATATATATATATATATACTGTATATATATATATATATGTATATATATATATATATATATATATATATATATATATATATATATATACTGTATACATACATATATATATATATATATATTAGGGATGTCTGATAATGGCTTTTTGCCGATATCCGATATTCCGATAATGTCCAACTCTTTAATTACCGATACCGATATCAACCGATACATGCAGTCGTGGAATTAAAACATTATTATGCCTAATTTGGACAACCAGGTATGGTGAAGATAAGGTACTTTTTTAAAAATTAATAAAATAAGATAAATAAATTAAAAACATTTTCTTGAATAAAAAATAAAGTAAAACAATATAAAAACAGTTACATAGAAACTAATAATGAATGAAAATGAGTCAAATTAACTGTTAAAGGTTAGTACTATTAGTGGACCAGCAGCACACACAATCATGTGTGCTTACGGACTGTATCCCTTGCAGACTGTATTGATATATATTCATATATAATGTAGGAACCAGAATATTAATAACAGAAAGAAACAACCCTTTTGTGTGAATGAGTGTGAATGGGGAGGGAGGTTTTTTGGGTTGGTGCACTCATTGTAAGTGTATCTTGTGTTTTTTATGTTGATTTAATAAAAAAAAATAAAAAAAACAAACCCCGATACCGATAATAAAAAAAACGATACCGATAATTTCCGATATTACATTTTAACGCATTTATCGGCCGATAACATCGGCAGGCCGATATTATCGGACATCTCTAATATATATATATATATATGTGTGTATCAGTGACGTGCGGTGAGGTTGATGGCTGGTGAGGCACTGACTTCATCACAGTCAGATTTACAAACATATGAACCCTAAAGAGTATCTTATTCACCATTTGATTGGCAGCAGTTAACGGGTTATGTTTAAAAGCTCATACCAGCATTCTTCCCTGCTTGGCACTCAGCATCAAGGGTTGGAATTGGGGGTTAAATCACCAAAAATGATTCCCAGGCGCGGCGCCGCTGCTGCCCACTGCTCCCCTCACCTCCCAGGGGGTGATCAAGGGGATGGGTCAAATGCAGAGGACAAATTTCATTACACCTAGTGTGTGTGTGACAATCATTGGTACTTTAACTTAACTTTAACTTTACATACAAACTGTAGCACACAAAAAAGCACATTTAATAAAAAAAAACGTTATTATGGTCTTACCTTTACTTAGAAATTAAGTCCATCCGCCGCAACTAAAGCCCTCACTTAAACTTTCCACGTGCAAGATTGAATCTATTTAAAAAAGTGTAACCGAGGGTTTATAAATGTCGCCCATACTGTATGAAACTACAAAATAACAAACACGGAGGCTCCAGTTTACACGAGGACCACTTTATTTACTTCTTTCAAAAACCTCCGCAACGTGACATCACTTCCGCTCTTAGCGCCTTCAAAATAAGAGCTCTAGGCATATACTGTATAACAGCACATAACAGGAACTTAACATCACAAAGAGGAAAGTCCATGAAAATAGGTTACAAAAGTTATTTAATAAGAAGCCAAAAAGTGCAAAAACAATAATGTTCGTGTTGGAGGAGTTGTGAATTAAGTACACCTGCAGTCTGCAGTGTGGACTTTAGTTGATATAACAATTCTACGGCGGGTGTTCTACCCTCACTATATGTGTTGAGGTTGTACAGCTTGGCAGACAGCTAACAACCAATCCAGGACGTTCTAATAAAGTTCCAAAGCAGATGAATCCATTTAGGCTCTTTATTGTTGTTGATCTTGCTTTGTCTTGCACTGGACTTTTATTTTATTTAT
Source organism: Nerophis lumbriciformis (assembly GCF_033978685.3). NCBI lineage: Eukaryota > Metazoa > Chordata > Actinopteri > Syngnathiformes > Syngnathidae > Nerophis > Nerophis lumbriciformis. The sequence goes on along the minus strand of NC_084557.2, from coordinate 35,432,585 downwards.
TTATTTGTAAAACTGAAATACACACAATGACAATGTATAAGCTATATGATTCAACCAACATACTGAAATGTAATACACAATATGTAAACATTAGCTGTACACAAATATACAGCATTATCACCAAACAAATACTGCTGAGCGTTGAAACTACTTCTATGGTGGAAATATGCGACCGTGGCAGCCATTTTAAGTCCTCAAACATCCATTAAATTAGTGCACAAAAATCGTTTTTTCAATACACATCTTACTATCAAATTTAGCCACTTTCCACCTTCATATTGAGCCACATAAACAAGTCAAACAGTTTACTTACAGACTTATCTTTTCTAAGGCTTGTAAGAGCTAACACAACTTGTTTGACTCTCATTGTCTCATAAACTGGACTAAGATCGTAAATCAGAAGTGCCCAAACTAATGACGCGCAACATTTCCCATCGCCACAAGGTGTCAGTAATAGTCCACAATCAAACGGGCATAACAGCGGGGGTGCAGGAGGCGAGCCTCACACACAGTGCGTCTTTTGCAACCGTTTTATGATCGCTCAGCACAAGAAATACTTTACACACATACAGTTGTTGACAAAATACACTGTACCTTATATACCTCAGCTAACTAAACTATGGAAATGTATAATATAGTTCATATAGCAATACGGTCTCACTGCACAGCAGGCCAGCAGTTAGCCGAGACATTGCGCAATCCATGTTACGGCACTGAGTGACGTGCCTCAACTGGCTGCTGTTCACCGCACCGTCTCTTCTCAGTATTTGAACGGCAAATGTGAAAATTCAGCGATTTTGAATAAAAATAATCTAAAACTGGTGAAGTTAAATGGAAAATAACTTTATAGTATAATCACTGCATGGATACATAACAATTTTTTTTTTCTTTTTACATTTTTTTTTCTTTCCATGATGCCTCTAGTGACTGCACGTCACTGGTGTGTATATACTGTATGTGTGTGTGTATGAATATAAGAATGTATTCATTTTATCATAATCAATAGTTGTGTGATTGTGTCACATTTGTTTGGCTTGTAATATTTTATGCGTTGTGATAATTTGCTACACTTCTAAATAATAAATGGAGCCATTCAACTTGAAATATTTATTGATTTCCCTGACAGTATAAATCATTTCAGTCTCCCTACCTCCAGTATATATTTATCTTCTATCCTCAGTACCTATCTCTATCTATCTATAGTTCTTTCATTAGTTGCAGATTAGATTATATAAAGAGCATTTTAACAATTATATATACTGTTTTGTACTGACATTTTCCTAAATTGCGCTCTAGGCTTCTTAGTATACTTGAATTAATTGGCATTTCTAAGATTTGTTGGTTTGGTAAAAAGGCAGACTCTTTCTTCTTGGGTAAACAGTAGCTATTATAAATGTTTATTTACTATTAGGAGTTTTGCGAGACAGACTGCAATAAAAATGTTACTGTAGTAGTTTAATAAAAAGTTCATTTAGATGTTTGCGGTGCACTTTCAGGGCTTTGTTATTATTCCAAAGTGCCTTCCTGAAAGTGACAGAGGTTATATTTAATGACAGCTCAATAGACGGGAGGGAATGTTGAGTGTGATATAAGTGGTCAGAGCAGGAAAAGACTGAGCTTTGAAAGGTTTGTCTGCTTGGAAAAGGAAGCTACTTCCTGCTATGAGTAGCTCTTGTTTCAAAAGCAAATATAAGATTGCGAAGGTGACGTCACCTGAAAGGTGATAATGACTATCAGTCATATAAAGAACACCTCCTATTGTTATCTCAAATGTGCTCATTTCTTGTATGATGTTCCACAGCACGGGTGTGCAAAGTGCCCACAGCTGATTTCTTTGAATTTACTGTGCAAAAACATTTTCATTGGGCCACGTACTTCCGGTGTTGTGGTTGTTGCACTAAGAAGTCACGCATGCATAGATAGTGCTCAATTAATTAAATACTAAGTCTGAATGTCAATAAAACAATTATCTCCATCTTTTGACACTCCTCCTTCGACTCCCGTCCTTACACGCCACATTGGTGACCCGAGAATGAACAGAATATCGAACAGAGCGACGGTGAATTACGCCGGTCTCAAATGTCCGCGGTGAACGTGGTTCACACCGGTAATTGCTCAATTAACCAGTCGTACAGACGATCCATCCATCCATTTTTTTTACACCGCTTGTCCCGTTTGGGGTCGCGGGGGTGCTAGAGCCTATATATCCTCGGACGAAAGGCGGGGTACACCCTGGACAAGTCGCCTCTGTCATGATCCGTGGTCCGGATCATGTTTTGTTTAATTATGTTAAGTTAGTTTTGGACTTCTTTCGTTCCTGTTTGTGCACCTCCTGAGTTTAGTCACCATGGTTACTTAGGCAGCACGGTGGCAGAGGGGTTAGTGGGTCTGCCTCACAATACGAAGGTCCTGAGTAGTTCTGAGTTTAATCCCGGGCTCGGGATCTTTCTGTGTGGAGTTTGCATGTTCTCCCCGTGACTGCGTGGGTTCCCTCCAGGTACTCCGACTTCCTCCCACCTCCAAAAACATGCACCTGGGGATAGGTTGATTGGCAACACTAAATGGTCCGTAGTGTGTGAATGTGAGTGTGAATGTTGTCTGTCTATCTGTGTTGGCTCTGCGATGAGGTGGCGACTTGTCCAGGGTGTACCCCGCCTTCCGCCCGATTGTAGCTGAGATAGGCTCCAGCGCCCCCCCGCGACCCCGAAGGGAATGAGCGGTAGAACATGGATGGATGGATGGATGGGTTACTTATGATTTTCACCTGCCTCTGTTATTTGGGACAATCAAGAGACTACTATTTAAGTCTGCCTTTGTTGATCACTCGTTGTGGCTTCATTGTTTGCGTCACGTTCATGCCAAGTAAGTTTTGTTCATTCCATGCCATAGCCCATACTTGCCAACCCTCCCGAATTTTCCGGGAGACTCCCGAAATTCAGCGCCTCTCCCGAAAACCTCCCGGGACAAATATTCTCCCGAAAATCTCCCGATTTTCAGCCGGAGCTGGAGGCCACGCCCCCTCCAGCTCCATGCGGACCTGAGTGAGGACAGCCTTTTTTGACGGGAGGACAACAGGGTGACAAGAACTAAATCATCCAGACTAGAGATAAATTGTATTGTTATGTTTATCTTACCTAAAAATAAATATATTTATTAATTTAAAAAAAAAAAAACTAAATAAATTTTTACTATATTTTGCTAAAAACATCAAAATTAATTGTATTTTTATTTTTTATGACTCCTTATTACATCCAGCCATAGAATTATACATTAAAATAAACATATTTGAAATAATTAATTAATTAATTTGGCATTTTATTCATTACATTTTGAAGCTCTCAGAAGCCAAGTTATGTTATATTCCTTAATATTTATTTATGCAAGTTTGAAGTATCAATTATCCAAACACTGTTTTGTTTGCATATTTTCAGGATGTATATATATATATATATGAAATACTTGACTTGGTGAATTTTAGCTGTCAATATACTCCTCCCCTCTTAACCACGCCCCCAACCACGCCCCGCCCCGCCCCCAACTCCCCACCTCCCGAAATCAGAGGTCTCAATGTTGGCAAGTATGCCATAGCTTACGCTAAGTCCTAGCTTTACGTGTTTTAGGCACGCCTTCCTTTTTTGTTCTTTGCCTAGTTGGGTGATTTATGTTCAATAAATCAAATCCTACCTTTACGCCTTCGTCCGGAGCCGTCCATTTTGCATCCTGGGAGAACAACCGCGCAGCAAGCTGCACCCCTCAACATGACAGCCACCTCATCACAGGGCCAACACAGATAGACAGACAACATTCACACTCACATTCACACACTAGGGCCAATTTAGTGTTGCCAATCAACCTATCCCCAGGTGCATGTCTTTGGAGGTGGGAGAAAGCCGGAGTACCCGGAGGGAACCCACGCAGTCACGGGGAGAACATGCAAACTCCACACAGAAATATCCCAAACCCAGGATCAAACCCAGGACCTTTGTATTGTGAGGCACAGTGGTACACCCTGTCCCACTGTGCTGCCACTTTCACGCACATTTTGGTGCCAAGGCTAAAAGGTGGCGCTGCACTCGCATCTACAACGTGGCAGGAAACACCAAGGCCAGTGCTGTTTGTCAAAGACACCCTTTCTGGGTGCTGATTCCTCTGTGAGACCGGCACCCAGAGAAGCGTCCTGCCAGCTACAGTGGACGAGGCCGCTGGTAGGGTGCACATCCCGCCGTCGACGTTCGCCAACGACACCCCCATCCGGAGGTATGGCACAAAAACTGTAGACTTATGTTTCGGGGGTTAATGTCATCTCCTTTCCCGTTGTCGGTGCAGGTTTTTTGTGCACCCACGGGCTGCTTGTAGACGTCAAGAACGGCTGCCTGGTGGATGTGTGATGGGACACAAGTAGGGGATTTTATTTGTTTTGTTTCATTGCCATGCATGTCTTATAGTGTTTTATTGCTGTGGATTTTAATTGCATGTTTTTACATTTTAGAATTTGATTGTCTTTTTAATTGCATGTTTTTACTCCTTGTGGACTTTGCCGGTATTAAAAGACATTGCTCCTAACAACCGAAGTGCCCAATCAAACGACACCTGACGTTAGACGCACCTGTGGAGCAATAGGACTGCACCCATTTAAAAGAGAACAGGCAGGATCGACGAGGAGGGAAGCGACAGCAGAGCGATCGGGGAAGAATCGACATGGCCCACTCCTTCCAACGGCTGATGGACTCTGAGCTTAGAGACATGCCATTTGTTTTTGTCAACTTGTACGATGACCTTCCAGGAGGAGGAGCACCTGACACACCTCCGTGAGCCTGGACCAGCACATCCTGATCAATAGCCTAGCCAAGTGTGTCTTTGGGGTGCCGTGATGGCACTGCATTTAGTATCCTTCACAACCTGTCGTCGCGTCAGCTTTTTTCACCATACTATTTACGTGCCGGGCCAGTCACATGTTGTATGAGGTTTCTGCCTACACACGCAAGTGACTGCAAGGCATACTTGGTCAAGAGCCATACAAGTTACACTGAGGGTGGCCGTATAAACAACTTTAACACTCTTACTAATATGCGCCACAATGTGAAACCACACCTGTCATGATCCGCGGTCCGGATCATGTTTTGTTTGGTTATGCTGTTAGTTTTGGACTTCCTTAGTTCCTGGTTTCACTTCCTTGTTTGAGTTTGTTTTGTTTCCATGGTTACCCATTAGTTTCACCTGTTCCACGTTTGGACTCACACACACCAGTCACCAATCATGTCACTGTTATTTAAGCTTACCTTTGTTCATCACTCGTTCTGCCTGCATTGTCTATGTCACACCGGTTCATGTCTCGTTCTGACCTAGTAAGTTTCCTGATCCATGCCATAACTTCTGCTAATTAGCAGCTTCTTGTGTTTTAGGCACACTTGCCTTTTTTGGTTGTATTTTTTAGTTTTGTGGTAGTGAGTGATTTATGTCAATAAATCCAAGCCTACCTTCACGCGGAGCTGTATTTTTGCATTGGAAGAACAACCCTGCAGCAAGCTGCGGTCCCTCCATGTGACAACACCAAACAAGAATGACAAACACATTTTGGGAGAACATCCACCCACCTCAACCGACGCACGGGGGGGTGTTGATGTGTAGGGGGGCGGGGTTGGGGGGGCGGGGTTTGGTGGTAGCGGGGGTGTATAATGTAGCCCGGAAGAGTTAGGGATGCATGGGATTCTGGGTATTTGTTCTGGGTATGTGTTTGTCATTCTTGTTTGGTGTGGGTTCACATTGTGACGCATATTAGTAAGAGTATTAAAGTTGTTTATGTCGCCGCCCTCAGTGTAACCTGTATGGCTGTTGACCAAGTATGACTTGCATTCACTTACGTGTGCAGGAAGAGGCCGCATACAACATGTAACTGGGCTGGCACATTGTTAGCACAGGCTGTAGAGGGCGCTAATGTCAGTGCCATCAAGGCACGCCCTTATTAGTGTTGTTCGGGTGAAAATCAGCAGACATTCGAGAGGATAGTTGCTCTGAATTACGGAAATCTCCCGGTAAAATCGGGAAGGTTGGCTAGTATGACGCTGTCAAGCGCCATTCATATAAAACTTGCGGCCACGCGAACATTAAATTTTCACATTAAGGTGCAAGCCGCAAAATAACGTCTCGCGGGCCGCGTGTCTGAGACCCCTGGTTTATACATAGCACAAAGCAAAAAAAATCTTTGTATGCAGTGTTATTTAATTTTAAATTTCAAAAGTGTTTTGTGACTCCCATTGTTTTCTTGAATTTGTGAAACGGGTCAAAATGGCTCTTTGAGTGGTAAAGGTTGCCGACCCCTGAGCTAATACAACGAAGTTTCGTTCCAATTTGAATGACAATAAAGGAAGTCTAAGTCTTAAAGACATTCTGACAATATAATTAAGAGCAACTTCATCTGGATTAACCAATCTGCAAATTTATGATTGATTATACACACTTAATAATAAAAAAAATATAATAATCAAATAATAATAAAAAAAACGCTTGAAATCTTTTATAAACTTTTATGTTTTGTGGATTTTTGCAAAAATAACAACCGTTTTGTAGAAAGGAAAATGCAAACTATGCAATATTTCTAAAAAAAAATAAAAATAAAATTGCATTGTGGAATACTTCAGATTGGGTAATTACAGCCTCAAATAGGTCAATAATTGATACATTGGACAAGTAGACAAATAAATATTATTTCTACAGTTCCTACTGAGCTACAATGAGAGAGAAAAAGCAGGACTTGGTGGAGTTTGTTGCATTCAGACAAATATTTTATATATGTCTATTATTGTATATAACTGCCCAAGATTATTTTCATTACAATTCAGCAGTTTAATGGCAGTTTAGCTCCATCCATCCATCCATCCATTTCCTACCGCTTAATCCCTTCGGGGTCGCGGGGGGCGCTGAAGCCTATCTCAGCTACAATTGGGCGGAAGGCGGGGTACACCCTGGACAAGTCGCTACTTCATCACAGGGCAGTTTAGCTCATTTATCCTAATCAAAGCTTTGAGAATCATGCATGATGGTTCTCTGGCGTCATCTGGTGGTTAAAAAGCACAATTACACCAAAACAATATTTTCTTGCTTTTCAATCGTCCATCCATCCATTTCTACCGCTTGTCCCTTTTTCAATCATAAGAATGAGATTCATTTGGGGTTCATGGAAAAATCACAGTAATATACCAGAATTAAAGTCCGTCAGACAATACCAAATGTAATGGAAGTCAATGGGGCCGAAAGAGGTCTTAAAGGGCATTTGTACTTTTTTGGAATTTTGCTTATTTGCCTTTTTTTCCCCTCTAAATTTTAAATAAATGCAATCAAAAGTTTGCTTACAATGAAACCTATGGGAGCCGCATAATTCCGCTTATGAAGCCCTTAAAAAACATCCAAACACCTCCATTAGGGTTTTATATACATGATGTAAGTATATATGTAATGTAGTAACAGGCACATTCTTAATACCATTTAATATTCGCATATTTTGATAATTTTAAGCAGATGTGGCGCATTAATTTAAAAAATGCATCACTTATTGTTACTCACTGCAGACTTCATGAGAGCCAACTAACATAATAAAACATTACTTACTGTACAAGGTCTGCTGTCATTAGGATGCTGAATGATAGGATGTTCATATATTCCCATTTAGATGAACAATGACTCATAATCCTTGTAAAGAAACGGGGTGAGGAGCCCGTGTCTTTTCGTGTCGTTCTCACCAGTTTCGGTTCCGAAATGGCTGTCAAAGTGTACCAACTTGTCGAAGTACCTACTCAGATGTCTTATGTCTAGGTCACGATTTATGATATAGAATAAACTTACTGGGCACAGGGAAGCGAGGAAGCAGCAGACCATTAGATGATGTAAACATAGATAGATAGATAGATGGTACTTTATTGATTCCTTCAGGAGAGTTCCCTCAGGAAAATTTAAATTCCAGCAGCAGTGTACGAAATTGTAAAAAGTAAAAAGTAAATAATGGGGGTATAAATGGAAACAAAATAGAAAAATATTACAAAAGAATAAAAATAAAAAGCAACAATGAGAATAAAAATATAACCGTAAAATAAGAATATAACAAGAGAAACTAGGCAGTAGTGACCATGTTATGAAAAAGTATTGCACTGTTATTGTTTTGCATCCCCTGTCATCCTAGTACCCCCCTAACCCCCCAGAGAGGAGTTGTACGGTCTAATGGCATGTGGGACAAAGGAGTTTTTGAGTCTATTAGTCCTGCACATGGGATGAAGCAGTCTAGCACTGAACAGGCTCCTCTGGCTACTGATAACGGTGTGCAGAGGGTGACTGGCATCATCCAGGATGCTCACTAGTTTTTCCACAGTCCTCTTCTCTGCCACCGTCACCAGTGAGTCCAGTTTTATTCCGATCGTAGAACCGGCCCGCCTGATCAGTTTCTCCAGTCTGGAGCTGTCCTTCTTAGATATATATATATATATATATATATATATATATATATATATATATATATATATGTATATATATATATATATATATAATTACATATTATTATAATGATATAATGGATATATAAGTAATAATTATTATAATTGGTTATCAAGAATATGTGAAAATTCGACCCCTACCTTGTTTACTTCCGTGACGACCTCCTTAAAGTTTTGTAATCAATCAAAAATATCAAGCAGCTAAAATTAACCAAACATTGATAAGTGTGGAGAGAGTGTTTTGCATTTTTCCCATTATCCCTTGTAATGGATTTAAATATGTGTAGTTTAGATTTATTTTATGCTGATTGGATGTTTTTTTTTGTTTTTTTTATAATATCCACAAAGGAAATGAGCAGGATGTGTTATGTGTGACCATGTTTGTTAGATTTTTGTGCTGGTTGAATTTATTTTCTGCACCGTGATGAGGGAAGGTTGTTCATATAAATAATAATGTGCAGCTTTTGACATGGATTTACAATTAATGGCCACTAACTTGAGTTACTTACATTGGCAACCAGGTGGCAACAAAATGGCTGCTATTACACTGCAGACTATTTGTATATTGCATGTAAACACTGTGCAGGCCAAATTGAAGAGGCAGGCTGGTGAAGACCCAGTTAATTGTGGGGCAGGGATCTCTTGGCCCCTCTGGCGAGGCGTCCTGTCATTCTCCCCGCGTGAGGTATGGTCTATTGCTGGTTTGGAAGCTGGCTTTCTCCTGCTTCTCCCGTCTCTTGCCCCCTACCGGTCGCGTCTGTATTTCGACCTGCCGCTGGCCTATCCCCCGACACATTGGGCCCGGTTCTGGGGTCCTGTCGCTGCTGGGGCCGGGTCCCTTGTTCCCTGGGTACCGCACCTGCTGTTTTGGGTTGGGCTCTCTGGGTGGCTGGAACCGTACGTTGGCTCCCGCACACACTGGGAGACAGATATATTGTACATACAAACACACAAACATACGCACGTACACACAATTATTCATACATATATACATACATACGTACATTCATTCATGCAGACATATGCGCACACATAGGTACTTATGCACATACATAGGTACATACACTCGCACATACATACACAAATACAGTACACACACATACATCCACACGCACATTCACTGTACAAACATACATATACACATGTTATACATACACAAGGACATTGTATCTAAGTTATCACAAAACTTTCTGTTCTCATGAGTTCCCGGCGAGAGGACAAAAGCTGTCTTTGATCCTACCAAGCAAAAGGCTTGTAAAACTCCACTGTGTAGGATGGGAAGTGACATGAAGGTGTTGGTTTCTTTGATCTTTTGTAATCCACAGGAAGATTTTGTCTTGACCCGAGATCTACAAAGCGGAGAGGAAGCAGGACCTGACCCCCCTCCAGATACCTTTTCTTTGAACTGTTTTGTGACCAAAGGCGACGGCTGTTTACGACCCCCCTTCCTTTAGAAACAGCTGTTGCCATGTAATCAGGGAAAGTCCAAATAAAAGAGGAGGCGTGCGACCTTTCGTCAGAGCGTGGTGGAAGACTATACAAAGATTACAGCCCAGACGTTTCTTCTCAATGAGCTAAATTGAATTCTGTCTCTGTTTAATTCCTTGCTTCTTGTCTGTTTAATAGATGTCATCAGTGTTTGAACCTGACAATATGCATACATACAGTCATGCATATAATCACGTTTCATCAAACATATATTAACGTTGTCCCCCCCCATGGGAAACTGGGTAAAACACGGCACATTGATAAAGCTTAACCTGTTTTTACTATAACAATCTACAAGGTTAATATAGTTTGCTTCTCTTTCTTCCCATCCATTTATCTGCTGTCTTTAGTAATTTAATTCAAGTTATCATTACATATATGTATTGTTGCATTTGAAACAACTGTATTGTTAATAATAGAGCTAATTATTACTATTATTCATGATCAATGGCGCTATTTCTATTGGTATTTTTATTGCTCCATTTGTAGAGCAATATAATGTTCATTGTCATGTCTGTTATTAATATTACTTCACTGCTTCTTTGCTATAATTTTTTGTATCATATTTGTACATATCATATGTGCCCATGTTTTTCTGTTGTTGTTGTTGTTGTTGTCTCTTTGTCTTATCCCCCCTCTTGTGCCACAATTACCCCCTCAGTGGACAAAAACATTAATAAATAAATACATGTCAATATTATTTCAGAATATTGTTTGCACCTGGGGGAGGAAGAGAAGTGTGATGATGACCGTAGACTTATGAATTAAACATTAAACTGTCACGGCCAGGGCGCATTCCAATGCGCCCTCATCCTTGCGCTCTGCTTGTCGCACCTCGGGACACGCCCACGGCCGTGCACATCCAGGGACAGGCCAGGCGCGTCTCCGCCCTGCAGAAGCCGCCAGCTGCAATCATTCACTGGCAATCAGCCCACCTGCCTGTGATGAGCGAGCTGCCTTCATAAGCCGGCACAACCTGCCATGCCGGGCCGGATTATAACCTTCAGTTGGCGTACAGTAAGCGATCATCGGATCTTTATGCGCTCTCTCTCTCTCCTTCTCTCTCTCTGCGTGTTCCCCTCCGGGTTTCATTGTTCTTCCTTGTCCTTCCAGCGTCAGCCCTTGTTCCCGTGTTGCCGAGCTGTGCGTTTCGTCACCTTTTTGTTCCCTTGCTTCCCGGACTGCGCTTGGACACGGACCTTGTCTCTTCTCTCCTGCCCTGGATCATCTGCCTGCCCCACTGACTTCCGTGTTCCTTCTCTCTCGACAACACTTGGTAACACACACACCTCAGCTAACTACACACATAGCCTCACACACACACACACACACACACACACACTCTTGGGTTTTTGACACTCTCCATTTCCTTAGTGAAGTGAAGTATATTTATATAGCGCTTTTCTCTAGTGACTCAAAGCGCTTTACATAGTGAAACCCAATATCTAAGTTACATTTAAACCAGTGTGTTTGGCACTGGGAGCAGGTGGGTAAAGTGTCTTGCCCAAGGACACAACGGCAGTGACTAGGATGGCGGAAGCGGGAATCGAACCTGCAACCCTCAAGTTGCTGGCACAGCCGCTCTACCAACCGAGCTATGCCGTATATAGTGCAGTTCATTACAAACCCCGTTTCCATATGAGTTGGGAAATTGTGTTAGATGTAAATATAAACAGAGTACAATGATTTGCAAATCCTTTTCAACCCATATTCAATTGAATGTACTACAAAGACAAGATATTTGATGTTCAAACTCATAAAAAATTTTTTTTGGGAAAATAATAATTAACTAAGAATTTCATGGCTGCAACACGTGCCAAAGTAGTTGGGAAAGGGCATGCTCACCACTGTGTTACATGGCCTTTCCTTTAAACAACACTCAGTAAACGTTTGGGAACTGAGGAGACACATTTTTTAAGCTTCTCAGGTGGAATTCTCTCCCATTCTTGCTTGATGTACAGCTTAAGTTGTTCAACAGTCCGGGGGTCTCCGTTGTGGTATTTTAGGCTTCATAATGCGCCACACATTTTCAATGGGAGACAGGTCTGGACTACAGGCAGGCCAGTCTAGTACCCGCACTCTTTTACTATGAAGCCTTCTTTGTCACGTGTTGCTGGCATCAAATTCTAAAGTTAATGATTATTTGCACAAAAAAAAAAGTTTATCAGTTTGAACATCAAATATGATGTCTTTGTAGCATATTCAACTGAATATGGGTTGAAAATGATTTGCAAATCATTGTATTCCGTTTATATTTACATCTAACACAATTTCCCAACTCATACGGAAACAGGGTTTGTAGTTAGTATTGTTTATTATTATATATATTGACTATATATATAATATATTATTGAACATTACTGCCCCCTGGTGTCTGAGCCGTTATCTCCCTCTGTCCAAACAATAACATTAACAACACACATACAGGAAAACAATACACAACATGCTGAGTACAATTTTGCTAAAGCGACTAATACTGTAATAGCCTGAATAAGGAAAAAGTCTGAAAAAATCTTATATTAAGGGTGCATGCAAACCAAAAGACTTCTCCTGAACAAGACAGAGCTTTTCTTCCTGTCATTCACATACACTAATCATCAAACAACCGATTCCGTGTAAAGAAATTCTGAATCCAGTAGTTGGTTTATTGAAAACACCATTTAAAAAAACTCCTAAATGTAATTTGTCACCCTAAAGACAGGAGCTGTCTTATATTAGTGTCAATATTGTAATTTATCATTAGTAAAAGATGATTGGATTGTCCACTGCAAAGTTAACTGTTTAGTGTTGATGATGTTATCATTTGTTTGTAGAATCCTATCAGTTCACCATTTTTACCTTTGTATGGCAGAATGTTAAATGTGACTAAAACATAGCCTGCGTGGTAAATAAAAGCAGAATGCTGGCCACAGTTTGACTCTGGAATGAGTTAACTCAGTTTCCATGTATTCCTGTTAGAACGATAGAGGAGGATCAGCGTTGTGTAACTGATTTGACTTTGGAAGTTCCAGAGTAATTGTACTCATTGATCAAATGAGTCGATGCAGGCCAAGACTTAGCTGTCGACCTGCACCTCAGGGAGAAAACAGCACTCCTTTGAGAACTAAAAAAAAAAAAGTACCTATACTGGACGGGGAGGACGGATGGTACAAAAGAGGAATGAGGGAAGCCATCTGTGCAGGTTGAAAAACCATCCCTAAACAGAGCAGGTGGTCTGTGACACCACCTGTCTCCCACATACAACACTGTCCTTTCAACCATTCCTTTTTTTTTGTCCTGTCCAGCTCCTCAGGCAATTCATATTGTTGATGTAGATGCCCATGTTTGGTGCAGCCGGACCAGATCAGAAAGAGAAAAAAGGAAGACAGAGGGGTTAATTGAGGGGACAAGAGGGGCATAAGACAAAGAGACAACAACAACAACAAACACAACAATCAATCAATCAATCAATCAATCTTTATTTATATAGCCCTAAATCACAAGTGTCTCAAAGGGCTGCACAAGCCACAATGACATCCTCGGTACAAAGCCCACATACGGGCAAGGAAAAACTCACCCCAGTGGGACGTCGATGTGAATGACTATGAGAAACCTTGGAGAGGACCGCATATGTGGGTAACCCCCCACCTCTAGGGGAGACCAAAAGCAATGGATGTCGAGTGGGTCTGACATAATATTGTGAGAGTCCAGTCCATAGTGGATCCAACATAATAGTAAGAGTCCAGTCCATAGTGGGGCCAGCAGGACACCATCCCGAGCGGAGACGGGTCAGCAGCGTAGAGATGTTCCCAGCCGATGCACAGGCGAGCGGTCCACCCCGGGTCCCGACTCTGGACAGCCAGCACTTCATCCATGGCCACCGGACCTGTGCCCCCCCCCCCCTCAAGGAAAAGGGGAGCAGAGGAGAAAAGAAAAGAAACGGCAGATCAACTGGTCTAACAGGGGGGCTATTTAAAGGCTAGAGTATACAAATGAGTTTTAAGATGGGACTTAAATGCTTCTACTGAGGTAGCATCTCTAATTGTTACCGGGAGGGCATTCCATAGTACTGGAGCCCGAATAGAAAACGCTCTATAGCCCGCAGACTTTTTTTGGGCTCTGGGAATCACTAATAAGCCGGAGTTCTTTGAACGCAGATTTCTTGCCGGGACATATGGTACAATGCAATCGACAAGATAGGACGGAGCTAGACCGTGTAGTATTTTATACGTAAGTAGTAAAACCTTAAAGTCACTTCTTAAGTGCACAGGAAGCCAGTGCAGGTGAGCCAGTATAGGCGTAATATGATCAAACTTTCTTGTTCTTGTCAAAAGTCTAGCAGCCGCATTTTGTACCAACTGTAATTTTTTAATGCTAGACATAGGGAGACCCGAAAATAATACGTTACAGTAGTCGAGACGAGACGTAACGAACGCATGAATAATGATCTCAGCGTCGCTAGTGGATGAAATAGAACGAATTTTAGCGATATTACGGAGATGAAAGAAGGCCGTTTTAGTAACACTCTTAATGTGTGATTCAAACGAGAGAGTTGGGTCGAAGATAATACCCAGATTCTTTACTGATTCGCCTTGTGTAATTGTTTGGTTGTCAAATGTTAAGGTGGTATTATTAAATAAATGTCGGTGTTTAGCAGGACCGATAATCAGCATTTCCGTTTTCTTGGCGTTGAGTTGCAAGAAGTTAGCGGACATCCATTGTTTAATTTCATTAAGACACGCCTCCAGCTGACTACAATCCGGCGTGTTGGTCAGCTTTAGGGGCATGTAGAGTTGGGTGTCATCAGCATAGCAATGAAAGCTAACACCGTATTTGCGTATGATGTCGCCTAGCGGCAGCATGTAATTACTAAAGAGTGCAGGGCCAAGAACCGAACCCTGAGGAACTCCGCACGTTACCTTAACATAGTCCGAGGTCACATTATTATGGGAGACGCATTGCATCCTGTCAGTAAGATAAGAGTTAAACCACGACAAAGCTAAGTCTGACATACCAATACGTGTTTTGATACGCTCTAATAAAATATTATGATCGACGGTATCGAAAGCAGCGCTAAGATCAAGAAGCAGCAACATAGATGACGCATCAGAATCCATCGTTAGCAGTAGATCATTAGTCATTTTTGCGAGGGCTGTCTCCGTAGAGTGATTTGCCCTGAAACCGGATTGAAAAGGTTCACAGAGATTGTTAGACACTAAGTGTTCTTTTAGCTGCTGTGCGACAATTTTTTCGAGGATTTTCGAAATAAAGGGAAGGTGGGACACCGGTCGGTAGTTTACCATGAGGTCAGGATCAAGGTTAGGTCTTTTGAGCAGAGGATGAATAACCGCTTTCTTGAATGCTAGGGGAACAGTGCCAGAGGAAAGTGATAAGTTTATAATATTTAGCACTGATGGACCTAATAATACAAAAAGCTCCTTGATAAGTTTCCCAGGAAGTGGGTCAAGTAAACATGTTGTTTGTTTTATCCCACTTACACGCTGTAATAGTTCCTCTAATGTTATTTCATCAAAAAGAGAGAGACTATTTTGTATTGCAGTATCCGTCGTAGATACAGTTGTATCTGTGTTCATAGAACCCAGTTGTAGCTGGGATGCGTTGTCTTTAATCTCCTTTCTAATGAGTTCAATTTTCTTATTAAAGAAATTCATAAAGTCATCTGCCGAGTGGGTGGAGCTATTGGGAGGAGTCCCTTGTTGGGTTAGCGATGCTACTGTACTAAACAAAAATTTAGGGTCGTTTTTGTTGAGGCGGATGAGATTTGAGTAATATTTAGCTTTAGCTAAGGTAAGCATGCGTTTATACGATATTAAACTATCACTCCATGCTTGATGGAAAACCTCAAGCTTGGTCGCGCGCCATTTGCGTTCCAACTTTCTACATGATAATTTATGAGCTCTGGTTTCCTCTGTAAACCATGGGGTGCGCCTTTTAGGGGCCCTTTTTTGTTTTAGCGGTGCTATACTATCAATGGTTTTGCGCAGGGCATTGTCAAAGTGTTAGTGAGGTTATCAATAGAGCCGACATAATTTGGGAATGGTGCCATTACCGAAGGCAGTAGGTCAGCAAGAGTCATCGTTGTGGCGGCATTAATGTTGCGGCTGCTATAGCAGTTATTATTATTATTAGTTTGTTGACAATGAGTCAGAACTTCGAATTTTATAAGGTAATGATCGGACATTACTTTAGTATACGGGAGTACCATAACTTTGGAGGTGGTGACACCCCTGACCAGCACTAGATCTATCGTATTGCCGTTGCGATGCGTAGGTTCATTTATTATTTGTGTAAGACCACAGCTATCAATTATAGTCTGGAGCGCCACGCACTGAGGGTCCGATGGGGTATTCATATGGATATTAAAGTCCCCCATTATGATTATATTGTCTGCGTGCGTCACTAGATCAGCAACGAACTCTGAGAATTCATTAATAAAGTCCGAGTAGGGCCCTGGGGGGCGGTAGATAACAGCCATATCGAGAGGCAGCGGTGCGACAGACCTCATAGTAAGCACCTCAAACGATTTGTATTTATTATTTAGGTTAGGGGTAAGGTTAAAGTTTTCATTGTATATTAGTGCGACCCCCCCACCCCTTTTAAGGGGACGGGCAATATGCGCATTCGTATAGTTAGGAGGAGATGCCTCATTTAGCGCAAAAAATTCGTCTGGTTTGAGCCAGGTTTCGCTAAGACCAATGACGTTAAGATTGTTGTCTCTAATGACCTCATTAACTAATAACGTTTTGGGAGACAATGATCTTATGTTTAAAAAGCCCATATTATAAGTATTGGGCTGTTTTGACGAGTTTTTGTTTAAATTATCCGTAGTAGAAATATTAATAATGTTGCGTTTATTATACGTAGTGCACTTTAAATAGTTTCGACCATATCTAGGAATTGATACGACGGGAATTTTCAGATTGTTTGCTTGATGCTGCGATCGACTGAACGCATCATGATTTGCCACCTCAGTAGAATGCATATCTACCCCGGACACATTCACAACAGAAAACACATTATGTGAGTTGTGTGTTATTCTAAGAAAATTGCTATGCGTACAGGAATTATCCAGCCTGGTGCTGGCTAGTTCTAGCTTAACAACAATACAACAACAAACACAACAATAACAACAACAAACATAACAATAACAACAACAAACACAACAACAACAACAACAACAACAACAACAAGAGAACAACATCAGCAAATACAATATGTCCAAATATGATACAAAAAGTGATAGCAAAGAAGCTGTTAGTGAAGTAAATAATAATACAGAAATGACAATGAACATTATTGCACTACAAATGGAGCAATACAAATACCAATATAAATAGCACTATTGATAAAGAATTATCATGTCTGTGTGATCATGTTTTGTTTTAGTCATGTTCGGTTTTGTTTTTGGACTCTTTGTGCACTTTTGTTTGTTTTGTCACCATAGCAACCCATTAGTTTTCACCTGTCATGTCACGCACCTGTTTCACGTTTTGAGTCACGCACCTGTTATCACTGATCATGTCACTGCTATTTAAGCCGGTCTGTTTCTGTTGTTCGTCCTGGTGACATTATCTATCCTTTCATACCATGCTTCTTCTGACACCCCTGCTACCTTGTTTTGTCTTCATGCTACTATAGTTTCATGCCAAGTAAGTTTTTGTTTATTGTTCATAGTTTCTGCCTTTGTGGAAGTTTTGTTTCATTAGTCAAGTTTGTTCTCCGCTATTGTGCGCGCCTTTTGTTTGCTTCCTTTTTTGTAGTCTGTTAGTGTTAAAATAAAAATATGTACTTACATTCACGTCTTGCCCGCGCCAACTTTCCTTTGCATTCCGGGAAAACAAACCCCAAGGACCACGTATTGACAAACAATAGTAACAATAATTACCTCTATTATCAACAATACAATTGTTTCAAATGCAACAATACATATATGTAATGATAACTTGAAATACAAAAGAAAGCAGGTAAATGGAGGGGAAGAAAGACAAGCAAAATGTATTAACCTTGTAGATTGTAATAGTAACATTAGGTTAAGCTTTGTGTGCCATGTGTTACCCAGTTTCCGTTAATATATGTTTGATTTCAACCATTTCTAAAAGATTCTGCAATTTAGCCTCCAACAAATAACAGGAGTTAGAAACATTCTGGTCACAGAAGGGGACCAGAATCCTATTTGTGCCATTTGTTTACAACTGAATGGAATGCTTACGCGGGGGATTTCGGCTATTTTGGACTGGTAGTAGTCGATCGACAGCGATTGTTCTGCCACACAATACCTCAATGCTAATGAAGTGTATTTCTGGTCTTGTCATCCTCGTCCGGACAGAAGGGTGACATGGCAGTGAGGCTGGATCAAAAGAGACGTCGGAGACGCTTTACTGAACCAAAAGTTGCTTTATTACAAGCGAGCGTCATTATACAGGACTGCAGTTCCCTGGAGGAGGTCAGGTCAAGAAAATGAGGCACTCCTATCTTGGAGAAGCCAAACCATCCGTTTAAATATTCCTCCTTCCTGTTTCTCTATGTGTGTGTGTGTGTGTGTGTGTGTGTGTGTGTGTGTGTGTGTGTGTGCTAAGTCAGGAGAGTACATCATCACCATAAAAGGAGATGTTCATGTGCAAGTGTCTGGAAAACAACTGCTTTAAGTCATAACTTAAATGTTGACGTTGAGCTAGACAGGTAGTCTCTACACAAGGATACGGTTATCACTTTTGCATTCCGAAGTCCCAATTAGGGCCTTTTTCCTGCGAGAAGTGATCCAATCCACCTGCGAATATCAAACTAAGGGGCCTTATCTTATTATGTGCTCTAACGGAACTATTTACTTAAACTTGGTGGTTTGCTTTCTCCAAGATGAATATGAACATTCACCATATGTAGAACATACAAACCCTGTTTCCATATGAGTTGGGAAATTGTGTTAGATGTAAATATAAACGGAATACAATGATTTGCAAATCATTTTCAACCCATATTCAGTTGAATATGCTACAAAGACAACATATTTAAAGTTCAAACTGATAAACATTTTTTTTTTTTGCAAATAATCATTAACTTTAGAATTTGATGCCAGCAACACGTGATAAAGAAGTTGGGAAAAGTGGCAATAAATACTGATAAAGTTGAGGAATGCTCATCAAACACTTATTTGGAACATCCCACAAGTGAACAGGCAAATTAGGAACAGGTGGGTGCCATGATTGGGTATAAAAGTAGATTCCATGAAATGCTCAGTCATTCACAAACAAAGATGGGGCGAGGGTCACCACTTTGTCAACAAATGCGTAAGCAAATTGTTGAACAGTTTAAGAAAAACCTTTCTCAACCAGCTATTGCAAGGAATTTAGGGATTTCACCATCTACGGTCCGTAATATCAAAGGGTTCAGAGAATCTGGAGAAATCACTGCACGTAAGCAGCTAAGCCTGTGACCTTCGATCCCTCAGGCTGTACTGCATCAACAAGCGACATCAGTGTGTAAAGGATATCACCACATGGGCTCAGGAACACTTCAGAAAACCACTGTCAGTAACTACAGTTGGTCGCTACATCTGTAAGTGCAAGTTAAAACTCTCCTATGCAAGGCGAAAACCGTTTATCAACAACACCCAGAAACGCCGTCGGCTTCGCTGGGCCTGAGCTCATCTAAGATGGACTGATACAAAGTGGAAAAGTGTTCTGTGGTCTGACGAGTCCACATTTCAAATTGTTTTTGGAAACCGTGGACGTCGTGTCCTCCGGACCAAAGAGGAAAAGAACCATCCGGATTGTTATAGGCGCAAAGTTGAAAATCCAACATCTGTGATGGTATGGGGGTGTATTAGTGCCCAAGATATGGGCAACTTACACATCTGTGAAGGCGGCATTAATGCTGAAAGGTACATACAGGTTTTGGAGCAACATATGTTGCCATCCAAGCAACGTTACCATTGACGCCCCTGCTTATTTCAGCAAGACAATGCCAAGCCACGTGTTACATCAACGTGGCTTCATAGTAAAAGAGTGCGGGTACTAGACTGGCCTGCCTGTAGTCCAGACCTGTCTCCCATTGAAAATGTGTGGCGCATTATGAAGCTTAAAATACCACAACGGAGACCCCCGGACTGTTGAACAACTTAAGCTGTACATCAAGCAAGAATGGGAAAGAATTCTACCTGAGAAGCTTAAAAAATGTGTCTCCTCAGTTCCCAAATGTTTACTGAGTGTTGTTAAAAGGAAAGGCCATGTAACACAGTGGTGAACATGCCCTTTCCCAACTACTAAGTTAATTATCATTCTTAAAATAAAATTAAGTTTATGAGTTTGAACATCAAATATCTTGTCTTTGTAGTGCATTCAATTGAATATGGGTTGAAAATGATTTGCAAATCATTGTATTCCGTTTATATTTACATCTAACACAATTTCCCAACTCATATGGAAACGGGGTTTGTAATATGAGTTAATTAATTCACTTCATTAACAAGGGGGAACTACATTTCAACGATTGTCGTTGGCTTTGACAGTTAGGATTGGTCGTTTGCATTAAAACAGTTGTTTTTATCACTACAATAGGGCAAAACCATTCTTTCCCAGGCACACCATCCTGGTTTTTTGGAGTATAAACATTTGGGGTTTTGGCATCAGCCGCTAGACAAGATCTGACCAATCTAAGTCTATGAGCACGAACTGATGAAGCCTACTCGGATGAGAGACGAAACGTCTTCCAAGACAAACCAAACAGTCCAGTTGTGATCGATTGAATGCCCTGAGATAGATCAAATAGTTCCCCCTTGTGGGAAAGACTGAGTACGGTACTGCTCCACCTCGTCTGATGTGTTCACACAAGGTCATCCCGGTTTATGCTGCATTATGTGGACTTTTTGTATCTGCAATGCAACCACATCATTTTCCTATTGTGGGATGAGTAAAGTGTATCCCATCCTGTTACCTTTTTCTATAGATTTTTATTACAACACATCAGCCTCCCCTATAAATGTCCTTCCTGCTCTCTTTTTGCTTCTGACTTAAACCTGATGTCTCATTGTAAGACTTTGACACCCAGAAAAAATGTTTTCATCTTATCTTAATTAAGGGTCACTTTCATGCTAGTAATTTGGAGCCGGGGGCAAAACCTGAATTACACGGTTGAAAGCACACAATGTCATGTTTTAATGAGAGCGATGCTTGACTAGGTTATTCTATTGACTACATTTTCAGGTATAAAAAATGGGCCGACATCCTTTTATTTATTTTCTTTAAATATACTATCCCACATAAAGCAGTATTTATGTAAATATATTCTACAAACCCCGTTTCCTTATGAGTTGGGAAATTGTGTTAGATGTAAATATAAAAAGAATACAATGATTTACAAATCATTTTCAACCCATATTCAGTTGAATATGCTACAAAGACAACATATTTGATGTTCAAACTGATAAACTTTTTTTTTTTTTGCAAATAATCATTAACCTTAGAATTTGATGCCAGCAACACGTGACAAAGAAGTTGGGAAAGGTGGCAATAAATACTGATAAAGTTGAGGAATGCTCATCAAACACTTATTTGGAACATCCCACAGGTGTGCAGGCTAATTGGGAACAGGTGGGTGCCATGATTGGGTATAAAAACAGCTTCCCAAAAAATGCTCAGTCTTTCACAAGAAAGGATGGGGCGAGGTACACCCCTTTGTCCACAACTGCGTGAGCAAATAGTCAAACAGTTTAAGAACAACATTTCTCAAAGTGCAATTGCAATGAAATTAGGGATTTCAACATCTACGGTCCATGATATCATCAAAAGTTTCAGAGAATCTGGAGAAATCACTCCACGTAAGATAAAATAATGTGGCGGTCCACATAAAATGATGTGACGTGCAACATAAAATTATGTGGCAGGCCTACTAAAATAATTGGGCTGATAAAATTATTTGGCTGGCCACGTAAAATGTTGTGGTGGACCAAACAAAATTATGTGACAGACCACGTTAAAAATATGTAGCAGGCCATATAAAATATTGTGGTGGATCATATAAAAGGACGTGGAGGACCACATAAAATGATGAGGCAGAACAGCTAAAAGGAAGTGGTGGGCCAAGATAAATGTTGTGGCGGACGACATAATGACGTGGAGGACCACATAAACTTATGTAGCTGACCAAATTATATGATGTGGCAGGCCATATAAAATAATTTGGCAGAACAGCTACAATTATGTGGCGGGTCACTTTAAATGACCACATTAAATGACCACGTTAAATCATACTTGCCAACCTTGAGACCTCCGATTTCGGGAGGTAGGGGGGTGGGGGTGGGGCGGGGCGTGGTTAAGAGGGGAGGAGTATATTGACAGCTAGAATTCACCAAGTCAAGTATTTCATATATATATATATATATATATATATATATATATATATATATATACAGGTAAAAGCCAGTAAATTAGAATATTTTGAAAAACTTGATTTATTTCAGTAATTGCATTCAAAAGGTGTAACTTGTACATTATATTTATTCATTGCACACAGACTGATGCATTCAAATGTTTATTTCATTTAATTTTGATGATTTGAAGTGGCAACAAATGAAAATCCAAAATTCCGTGTGTCACAAAATTAGAATATTACTTAAGGCTAATACAAAAAAGGGATTTTTAGAAATGTTGGCCAACTGAAAAGTATGAAAATGAAAAATATGAGCATGTACAATACTCAATACTTGGTTGGAGCTCCTTTTGCCTCAATTACTGCGTTAATGCGGCGTGGCATGGAGTCGATGAGTTTCTGGCACTGCTCAGGTGTTATGAGAGCCCAGGTTGCTCTGATAGTGGCCTTCAACTCTTCTGCGTTTTTGGGTCTGGCATTCTGCATCTTCCTTTTCACAATACCCCACAGATTTTCAATGGGGCTAAGGTCAGGGGAGTTGGCGGGCCAATTTAGAACAGAAATACCATGGTCCGTAAACCAGGCACGGGTAGATTTTGCGCTGTGTGCAGGCGCCAAGTCCTGTTGGAACTTGAAATCTCCATCTCCATAGAGCAGGTCAGCAGCAGGAAGCATGAAGTGCTCTAAAACTTGCTGGTAGACGGCTGCGTTGACCTTGGATCTCAGGAAACAGAGTGGACCGACACCAGCAGATGACATGGCACCCCAAACCATCACTGATGGTGGAAACTTTACACTAGACTTCAGGCAACGTGGATCCTGTGCCTCTCCTGTCTTCCTCCAGACTCTGGGACCTCGATTTCCAAAGGAAATGCAAAATTTGCATGGTTGGGTGATGGTTTGGGGTGCCATGTCATCTGCTGGTGTCGGTCCACTCTGTTTCCTGAGATCCAGGGTCAACGCAGCCGTCTACCAGCAAGTTTTAGAGCACTTCATGCTTCCTGCTGCTGACCTGCTCTATGGAGATGGAGATTTCAAGTTCCAACAGGACTTGGCGCCTGCACACAGCGCAAAATCTACCCGTGCCTGGTTTACGGACCATGGTATTTCTGTTCTAAATTGGCCCGCCAACTCCCCTGACCTTAGCCCCATAGAAAATCTGTGGGGTATTGTGAAAAGGAAGATGCAGAATGCCAGACCCAAAAACGCAGAAGAGTTGAAGGCCACTATCAGAGCAACCTGGGCTCTCATAACACCTGAGCAGTGCCAGAAACTCATCGACTCCATGCCACGCCGCATTAACGCAGTAATTGAGGCAAAAGGAGCTCCAACCAAGTATTGAGTATTGTACATGCTCATATTTTTCATTTTCATACTTTTCAGTTGGCCAACATTTCTAAAAATCCCTTTTTTGTATTAGCCTTAAGTAATATTCTAATTTTGTGACACACGGAATTTTGGATTTTCATTTGTTGCCACTTCAAATCATCAAAATTAAATGAAATAAACATTTGAATGCATCAGTCTGTGTGCAATGAATAAATATAATGTACAAGTTACACCTTTTGAATGCAATTACTGAAATAAATCAAGTTTTTCAAAATATTCTAATTTACTGGCTTTTACCTGTATATATATATATATATATATATATATATATATATATATATATATATATATATATATATATATATATATATGTATATATATATATATATATATATATATATATATATATATGCATATATATATATATATATACATGTACACATATATATATACACATTTATATATATACATATATATATACATATACACATATATATATACACATACATATACATATATATATATATATATATATATATATATATATATATATATATATATATATATATATATATATATATATATATATATATATATATATATATATATATATATATATATTTATCTACATCCTGAAAATATGCAAACAAAACTGTGTTTAGATACTTGATACTTCAAACTTGCATAAATATAACATGAATATAACATAACTTGGCTTCTGAGAGCTTAAAAATGTAAAGAATAAAATGCTAAAGTTGTTGATAAACAAGCAATTATTTTAATAATTAAATATGGTCATTTTAAATGAATTATTATGATAATTTAAATTTTATTATTTCAAATATGTTTATTTTAATGTACCAGTATAATTCTATGGCTGGATGTAATAAGGAGTCAGAAAAAATAAAATAAAAAATACAATTAATTTTGATGTTTTTAGCAAAATATAGTAAAAATGTATTTAGTTATTTAGTTTTTTGTTTTTTTTAAATTAATAAATATATTTATTTTTAGGTAAGATAAACATAATAATACAATTTATCTCTAGTCTGGATGATTTAGTTCTTGTCACCCTGTTGTCCTCCCATTGTGAAAAAAGGCTGTCCTCACTCAGGTCTGCATGGAGCTGGAGGGGGCGTGGCCTCCAGCTCCGGCTGAAAATCGGGAGATTTTCGGGAGAATATTTGTCCCGGGAGGTTTTCGGGAGAGGCGCTGAATTTCGGGAGTCTCCCGGAAAATTCGGGAGGGTTGGCAAGTATGCGTTAAATGACCACATAAAATGATGTGGCGGACCAAATTAAATGACATGGCAGGCCTTATAAAATGATGTGGTGAACCATACAAAATGATGAAGCAGAACAGCTCAAATTATGTGGCGGGCCACTTTAAATGACCAAATTTAATGATGTGGCTGATCACATAAAAAGATGAAGCAGAACATCTAAAATGATGTGGCGGCCAGATTAAATGACCACAGAAAATGACGTGGCGGACCACATAAAATGACGAAGCAAAATAGCACAAATTATGTGGCGGGCCACTTTAAATAACCACATTTAATGATGTGGCTGACCACATAAAATGATGAAGCGGAACATCTAAAATGATGTGGCCACCATATTAAATGACCACAGAAAATGATGTGGCGGACCAAATTAAATGATGTGGTAGGCCTTATAAAATAAAGTGGCGGACCACATAAAATTATATAGTGGACCAAATTAAATAATGTGGCAGTCCTTATAAAATAATGTGGCGGACCACATAAAATGACGAAGCAAAATAGCTCAAATTATGTGGCGGGCCACTTTAAATAACCACATTTAATGATGTGGCTGACCACATAAAATGATGAAGCAGAACATCTAAAATTATGTGGCGGCCATATTAAATGACCACAGAAAATGACGTGGCGGACCACATAAAATGATGTTGCGGACCAAATTAAATGGCGTGGCAGGCCTTATAAAATAATGTGGCGGACCATGTAAAATGATGTAGCTGACCACATAAAATGACGAGGTTGAACAGCTCTAATTATGTGGCGGGCCACTTTAAATAACCACGTTTAATGATGTGGCTGACCACATAAAATGATGAAGCGGAACATCTAAAATGAAGTGGCGGCCATATTATATGACCACATAAAATGATGTTGTGGACCAAATTAAATGGCGTGGCAGGCCTTATAAAATAATGTGGCGGACCACATAAAATGATGTTGCGGACCAAATTAAATGGCGTGGCAGGCCTTATAAAATAATGTGGCGGACCATGTAAAATGATGTAGCTGACCACATAAAATGACGAGGTTGAACAGCTCAAATTATGTGGCAGGCCACTTTAAATAACCACATTTAATGACGTGGCTGACCACGTAAAATGATGGAGCGGAACATTTAAAATGATGCAGCGGGCCGTATTAAATGACCACATTAAATAACCACGTAAAATGACGTGGCAGGCCATATAAAATAAAGTGGCGGACCATATAAAATGATGTAGCTGACCACATAAAATGACGAGGTTGAACAGCTCAAATGATGTGGCAGGCCACTTTAAATGACCACATTTAAAGATGTGGCTGACGTGGAGTCTACAGACTACTATGTTGTTTTTATATGCTTTTTAGACATATTATGATCAATAAGAGGGTGTTATATATTGTGAAATATGTGGAGGGTGTCTGATCAGCGCGGTGGCAGTTTGCATTGGTGTATTTAAGAGTCTGCTAATCTTCTTAGTGGCAGTAAGTACCCAGATAGTGACTGTCCAGATTGTCTCTTCCTGACTGGGACTACAACAACAACAACAACAACAACAAAGTGATCTTCTACAGGAATATGTGGCATGGTGGCTTCTCCGGCATGAAATATGCACCTCCCCTCACTTGGGAAGTGTGCTGACAAAGCTGTGGAAGACGTGTTGGGGGGCCTGCTCAACTTGAAGATGTTTGGCAGCGGCACGAAGAAGTGGTTTGTGAGGAAGCAGAAGAGGCAGCAGGTGCACAGGTCCTCCAGGAGGTCGTGCACCAAGCAGAAGACGCGCTGGGCCGCAAAGATCCTCAAACAGCACAGGCAGAAACTCCTGAGCGAGCTGGACGTCAACACGGTGCTGCCATACTTGGTCTACGACAAGGTCTTCTCGCTCGGGGA
This sequence comes from Nerophis lumbriciformis, assembly GCF_033978685.3. Classification (NCBI taxonomy): domain Eukaryota; kingdom Metazoa; phylum Chordata; class Actinopteri; order Syngnathiformes; family Syngnathidae; genus Nerophis; species Nerophis lumbriciformis. The sequence goes on along the minus strand of NC_084557.2, from coordinate 35,405,770 downwards.
GTACAAGGAAATACTCGGACAAGACTCCAACAAAAAGTGCACCGAGATATTTCTGGACCGTCTGTCTTCTAAAGGACCGGCTGCTTTCTGCTCCTTCTGCTCAGTTTTGGAGGAGGTGTGTCCTCACCTGCTCACCTGCTTTCTGTTGGACAGAGACGGTACGTTCATGACATCATACTACACACACCAACCATATTGCTCACCAATAACACATTCTTGTACTGTGGGTGCCATTTTTAACAAACCAGTACTTTACTTGAATGCAGTGGCGGGCCGTGCGTTTCCCACCTAGGCCTTAGGTGATGTCCGACTTCAATGATTACCTCTCAAAATACCGTCATTTATGTCCCCTCAAGACCATTGCTGGAGAAATACTATACAGGAGCACATTTACACACTACTGGGTATTGAATCACCACTAACAGTGTACATAAAGGGTTATTTTCTGGCGCATTAAAAAATCAATAAACCCACATCAGCAATTAAAACATATCTTATGTGGTACTGTCAAAATTAAAATTGCAAAAAACATATTAAATGTGAGAAATAAATACATAAAACATCTGAACTCACAATCTGTAGAACCCATTCGAGCTTCCGAGGTTGGCCGACATTGAATGGTAATCAAGATGTAGTTTCTCTTTAAATATCCTTCTTGAAAATGGCTTTGCAAATATATGTGTTGTCTTGTCTAATCATAAAAGATGCAGACGAGGCGTGTTGGCTGAGTTCTTAAAGTTTACTCCACAAGGTGCTCATCAAAAACATCCCGCATGTCTAAACGGGGCTACTGCACATGCGCTTCACTACAGTGGCATGCTGGGTAATGGAGTTCTTATGTTACCTAGCTCATAGCAATCTGCCTTAGGCCATCTAGAAGGCCTTACTGACAAGAACTCATGATCTGATTGGCTATCGCAACTGTCTATCAACTTTATGTCCCCGTTCACTTACAGTGCACAGACGCCAGCATTGTTGATTCTGTAGGCTTCGGGCAGATTTGGTACAGCATGGCAACATAAGCTAGCTGAATTCTGATTGGATAAAAACTCTAACCTAAAAACAACAGCACTGGAAGGAGCATAATATGACATGAAGAGAATATGAATACTTTTAGATATTTAGGGAAAATGAATAAAAAAAATACTTTTATCTTTAATTATGATCATGATTTCTGGTTATGTTAGTCCAGCAGAGAAGGCCTTGCTGGCCCTGATGGCACACCGCTGGTTGAATGACAGTAAGTAACCCAATAATATGAACAAATAGAGCGGGAAACTACTTTGAATTAAGCCAGCATTGCAGACTAAGAGCCAACATAAATATAGCCTGTTAAACCGGGGAAGGCTGAGGGGATTACATTTGTAACTAGCCGCGGACAACATAGACGACATATGGCCAACGTGTCTGCAGTCTGGGGCACACGTCAAAATGATAGCCTGAACATTACGCATGCCAGGAGGGAAATAAATAGCTTGCAATGATATTAAGGCAAAAACAAAGCCCAAATAATCTGTTTGGTAAAATATGTTAGTATAAAATAAAAAAATAAATAAAAAACAACAACAAAAACAAACAAACAAACAAACAAACAAACAAACAAAAAACAACAACAAACAAATATATATATATATATATATATACTATATATACAGTATATACTATATATATATATATATATATATATATATATATATATATATATATATATATATATATATATATATATACTCGAGGTTTCTGTGGTTTATCCGTTTATACAGTGCTCAATACCGGGGTAGAGCGGAATATACGTTCGTTAGGTCAGAAAAAACACTGACGCTCTATCATCCCTACAAGCCTGTTTCGCAGTATATATAGGGTACATTACATGGGGGTGTGGCCATTGTTGCAACAATGGCCACACCCCCATGTAATGTACCCTATATATACATGTAACAGGCACAGACACTTCAATAAAATCCCCTGATGAGCAGGGAAACTTGCGAAACAGGCTTGTAGGGATGATATAGCCTCTGTGTTTTTTCTGACCTAGCGTGTATATATATATATATATATATATATATACATATATATATATATATATATATATATATATATATATATATATATTAGGGCTGTGAATCTTTGGGTGTCCCACGATTCGATTCAATATCGATTCTTGGAGTCACGATTCGATTCAAAATCGATTTTTTTCAATTCAACACGATTCTCGATTCAAAACGATTTTTTTCCGATTCAAAACGATTCTCTATCCATTCAATAGATAGGATTTCAGCAGGATCTACCCCAGTCTGCTGACATGCAAGCAGAGTAGTAGATTTTTGTAAAAAGCTTTTATAATTGTAAAGGACAATGTTTTATCAACTGATTGCAATAATGTAAATTTGTTTTAACTATTAAATGAACCAAAAATATGACTTATTTTATCTTTGTGAAAATATTGGACACAGTGTGTTGTCAAGCTTATGAGATGTGATGCAAGTGTAAGCCACTGTGACGCTATTGTTCTTTTTTTCTTATTTTTTTATAAATGTCGAATGATAATGTCAATGAGGGATTTTTAATCACTGCTATGTTGAAATTGTAACTAATATTGATACTGTTGTTGATAATATTCATTTTTGTTTCACTACTTTTGGTTTGTTCTGTGTCGTGTTTGTGTCTCCTCTCAAATGCTCTGTTTATTGCAGTTCTTAGTGTTGGTGGGTCGGGTTTGGTTTTTGATTTGGATTGCATTGTTATGGTATTGCTGCATATTGTTTTGTTGGATTGATTCTGAATCGCACAACGTGAGAATCGCGATTCAAATTCGAATCAAATTTTCCCACACCCCTAATATATATTTATATATATATATATATATATATGGTTGACATTTTGTGCATGCATATATATTTAGTACTGAGTAACCTAATAAGTCAACATTACACTTTGTTACAACTGACCTCAAGGGAGTCCATCTCATTACTGACAATGGAAAGCTTTTTTAACCCTAAAAGGCCACCGTACTTCTTGGTTGAGGCACGAGCAGCAGAGAGAAAACAATTAGCATACCAGCTGTTAAGCTTCAATGAAATGAGTCAGCATTTATTTCGTTACAGACACAATTTAAAGATTGAAGAGACACCATTTTTGAATCAGTGTCACCTATTTGTGTCGTGAAATCACTGCTTGGACTTTAAACGAAGTCCGTGGGAAAAAAAGGCTAACGTGATGACGGAAGTGGGGAGCACCATGGGACTTGTAGTGTCAGAGGCAAAAGTGTTTGAACTTGACTATTTTGTTGAAAATGTATTATTTTTGCGTTTTAGGATCAGGAAATAATGTCCCAAAAATAATAAAATGCTCCTTTGAGGTAAATATGCTCGTATTAATAGCACTATAGTAAGGGATGGTAATCAACAATGGCTTCTTTCACTCTGCGTCACCAGACGGTGGTCAAGGAGGAGGAAAGAAAGGAGGCTCTCCTCTTTCCCCAAACAGCCCAGGAAAGGAACCTTTGTGCTTCCCTCCAATGTACACCGACCCTGTCTTTGACTCCAGGTAAGATGGCTAAAGTTGGAGTGATCTTGGATTGGATTGGCAATACTGTATTTATCCCACGATGGGGAAATTACAGGGTTGCAGTGCAGATACGAAAAGTCCACAACAAAATAAGGAAAACACATGAAAACAAGAGGGAAACATTTAAAAAAACACAAAAGACATAAATATACTATCCTATATAAAGCAGTATTTATGTAAATATATTCTGAATGAGGAGGCTCTACTGTTTTTAGGACCTTCTGCAAAAATGTACTAAAAGTTCTTCCTATAAATGTTACAAACCCCGTTTCCATATGAGTTGGGAAATTGTGTTAGATGTAAATATAAACTGAATACAATGATTTGCAAATCATTTTCAACCCATATTCAGTTGAATATGCTACAAAGACAACATATTTGATGTTCAAACTGATACATTTTTTTTTGCCAATAATCATTAACTTTAGAATTTGATGCCAGCAACACGTGACAAAGAAGTTAGGAAATGTGGCAATAAATACTGATAAAGTTGAGGAATGCTCATCAAACACTTATTTGGAACATCCCACAGGTGTGCAGGCTAATTGGGAACAGGTGGGTGCCATGATTGGGTATAAAAACAGCTTCCCAAAAAATGCTCAGTTTTTCACAAGAAAGGATGGGGCGAGGTACACCCCTTTGTCCACAACAGCGTGAGCAAATAGTCAAACATTTTAAGAACAACGTTTCTCAAAGTGCAATTGCAAGAAATTTAGGGATTTCAACATCTACGATCCATAATATCATCAAAAGGTTCAGAGAATCTGGAGAAATCACTCCACGTAAGCGGCATGGCCGGAAACTAACATTGAATGACCGTGACCTTCGATCCCTCAGACGGCACTGTATCAAAAACCGACATCAATCTCTAAAGGATATCACCACATGGGCTCAGGAACACTTCAGAAAACCACTGTCACTAAATACAGTTTGTCGCTACATCTGTAAGTGCAAGTTAAAGCTCTACTATGCAAAGCAAAAGACATTTATCAACAACATCCAGAAACGCCGCCGGCTTCTCTGGGCCCGAGATCATCTAAGATGGACTCATGCAAAATGGAAAAGTGTTCTGTGGTCTGATGAGTCCACATTTCATTTGGTCCGGCAAAGGGGAAGCGAACCATCCAGACTGTTATCGACGCAAAGTTCAAAAGCCAGCATCTGTGATGGTATGGGGGTGCATTAGTGCCCAAGGCATGGGTAACTTACACATCTATGAAGGCATCATTAATGCTGAAAGGTACGTACAAGTTTTGGAACAACATATGCTGCCATCTAAGCGCCGTCTTTTTCATGGACGCCCCTGCTTATTTCAGCAAGACAATGCCAAGCCACATTCAGCACGTGTTACAACAGCGTGGCTTCGTAAAAAAAGAGTGCGGGTACTTTCCTGGTCCGCCTGCAGTCCAGACCTGTCTCCCATCGAAAATGTGTGGCGCATTATGAAGCGTAAAATACGACAGCGGAGCCCCGGACTGTTGAACGACTGAAGCTCTACATAAAACAAGAATGGGAAAGAATTCCACTTTCAAAGCTTCAACAATTAGTTTCCTCAGTTCCCAATCGTTTATTGAGTGTTGTTAAAAAAAGGTGATGCAACACAGTGGTGAACATGCCCTTTCCCAACTACTTTGGCACGTTTTGCAGCCATGAAATTCTAAGTTAAGTATTATTTGCAAAAAAAAAAAAAGTTTATGAGTTTGAACATCAAATATTTTGTCTTTGTAGTGCATTTAATTGAATATGGGTTGAAAAGGATTTGCAAATCATTGTATTCCGTTTATATTTACATCTAACACAATTTCCCAACTCATATGGAAACGGGGTTTGTAGAAAAGTTTTGGTTTTCAAAGACCTATTGCAAAAATACCTGTCAAAGAGTGGTTCTCAATTTTCCCCCACCCAGGTACCACCTTAAAAAACCCTTGGCTCACCAAGTACCATAATGAGCAATAATAAAATACTGTAGCGTAGTAGGCCTAAGTATTCATTAAAAACAAGGCCGAGGTTGTTTTTTTTTTAAACAAGTATATTTAATATTTTTGGCCACTGTAAAATTACACACGATGCACAAACATCAATAATGATACTCCATATATAGTGCATATTTACAGACTTCTTTGGCGTACCTTTAAATGGGTTCTGCAGTTTGAGAATCAGTCTTCTACATTGTAGGAGTGCTTGGGTTTCTAAGGACCAATAATAGTCAAACATATAAACTGTCATGATCCCACATGACAGTTTTGGACTTTTATCAGTTTTTTTCCTGTGTTTTTTTTACAGCGCTGTTTTCTGTTTTTTTCCCCCCACTTCCTCTACTATGAGCCACCACGCTATTTGCATGACAGGCCACATAAAATGATGAATCGGGGGACCACATTTAGAAATGTGGCAAGCCTCGTAAATTGATGTGGTGGGCCAGTTTTTCTCTCCGGCACTCATCGAAGGTGGACGCTCCCTTTTCCTCTTTGTTATCTCTCCTGCTCGCTTCTTTGTTTTGTCTTGTCTCAACGTTCTTTTTGCACTGTTCTCCAAAATCAAAACAATGGAATTGATCAACTAACCTCTCAATAAAGTTGACAAGATCTCGGGTTTGGGTGAAATCTGCCTGTCCTGACGGAGTGGTTGTTGCTGGACACACTACTGTGACTCTTACAGTCGAGGCGGTTGAAGATATATACCTATTCGGAACCATGATAACAGGACATCTGCTGATTAGAGTAAGCTTTGCCCTGGTGTATTGACAAATTGGAAGATGCTGATAGCTGTTCAAAGTACACTAAAGCTGCCACAAATAATTGGAGGATGCGGACAGAGCTCTGGGCTTTGAGACTTTTGTTTTTTAGACTAAAAAACGATGGGGAAATTACAGGGTTGCAGTGTAGATACAAAAAGTCCACAAAAAAATAAGGTAGAACACGTGAAAACAAGAGGGAAACATTAAAAAACACAACAGACATAAAAGAGCACAGCTCCGATGCAACCAGCTGCCACTACAAAAGTAAAACACAAGAAAAAACAAAAACAGTAATAAGTAATACATACCACTAGTGTTGTCCTGTTACCAATATTTTGGTACCGGTACCAAAATGTATTTCAATACTTTTCGGTATTTTCTAAATAAAATAGTGAACATACAAGACAACTTCTGCGATGAGGTGGCGACTTGTCCAGGGTGTACCCCGCCTTCCGCTCGATTGTAGCTGAGATAGGCTCCAGCGCCCCCCGTGACCCCAAAGGGAATAAGCGGTAGAAAATGGATGGGATGGACAAGACAACTTGTCTTTTATTAGTAAGTAAGCAAACAAAGACTCCTAATTAGTCTGCTGACGTATGCAGTAACATACTGTGTCATTTATCATTCTATTATTTTGTCAAAATTATGAGGGACAAGCTGTAAAAAATAATTATTAATCTACTTGTTGATTTACTGTTAATATCTGCTTACTTTCTCTTTTAACATGTTCTATCTACACTTCTGTTAAAACGTGATAATCACTTATTCTTCTGTTGTTTGATACTTTACATTAGTTTTGGATGATACCACAAATTTAGGTATCGATCCGATACCAAGTCGTTACAGGATCATACATTGGTCATATTCAAAGTCCTCATGTGTCCAGGGACATATTTCCTGAGTTTATAAACATAATATAAACGTTAAAAAACGAAAGAAGATTTTGTGATGCTAAAAATGTTGATGTAATCATAATAGTATCGACTAGATACGCTCCTGTACTTGGTATCATTACAGTGAATGTCAGGTATAGATCCACCAATGGCATTTGTTTACATTCAGGAACGGCGTCATAAGCGGTGAATATGATTCATTAGTACTACGGTACTATACTAATACCGGTATACCGTACAACCCTACATACCACGCACATATGCTTGCTCCATGCATAGACAAACAACAAATCAAAACAAATACACCATCTCAACAACATAACACCGCTGTGGCTTCTGAGATACCTCGCGCCATCGTCCGCTGGAGTGGAGGGGGTAGCACGGGCAGAGACAGTAATAGACCCAACAAAGCTGGCAAGAGAGCTGACGCCGTCCTAGGCTCTCCACTAGCTCACGGCCAATGTCCAGTCCACGCAGATGAGCGAGAATCCGTTTAGGGAGACCCAAGTGTCCCATACATGCTCATTCAGCCACAGCTCCATGAAGCGTGCTGTCCCAACGTAGTGTGTTGTTGAGACTATAGTCGCCCCCTCACCAAACAGCGCTTTGAAGTTTGTCGCTTAATCGATATAAGCACATTCTACATAATTTTGGACTAAATTAAGCATTTTAGGCATTAAAAAAGAGCTAAATGAACAAAAAATATCATTACTACAATAGTATTGGCTACTAGATGGGACCAAACCAATGAGAGCGAGCTGTTAAGTATCATGGCCACTGACTGGGAGCTCTACTGTGTTGGATTACAAGAGTGTAAAAGTGACTCTGTAGGTGTTATTTCATGTCTAGAGGGCTATCATAATGTCAACAAAACATCTTTACTGTAAAAGGTCGTGAACAGTTTATTTTCTATATAAAATATTTGATTCATAAATAGTGTAATAATCCCACTTTGCGGTAATTCCAGACCCAGAGAGAAAGGTCAGACCCAGAACCAATTATATACTGTATAGTCAAGTGTGATATTAAGTAATGTGTTTAGCTCACTGTGTGGACTAATAGTGAAATTACTTTGTTTAGGCGTGTGAGTACAAGACTGGAAGGGACTGAGCAACACTAGCATATCTACGTGAGCTAAAGTGCTAACATAACGATCGCATGTTAATGTCATGCTAGGTTAACCTATTCACTGAAGAAAAATAAAATAATAAAACTTACAGCTGTCACGTCTGTAGCCAGGGCCGCCCCTCCTTATATGCAGATCACACGGTGTGCTTATGGCCCCGCAACTTGTGGGGGCCCTGTTTTGCATAAAGAAGCGCATCTAGAATGTCAATGAATGACAGGGCGCTTCAAACGAAATGTTGTTGCAAACATATTTCCTGCTCCGTCACTCATACAAATACAATGACAAACTACCCCTTATTGTTTAACTGGTTCATATGGAGTGTTTGTCTTTACAGGCAGTATTGGGTTACAATCTTGGTTGGAAATTGGTCAGGATGGTTTATAAATTGTTAAAATTCTTAATTTGTACAAAAAAATAATATTGAATTATTTATTTCCCATGAATTTGTTATGGTACAAATATTCATCAAACTGAAGTAAAGTTTGATTAAAAATGTATAATGTATTGGATTGGGAGGGTGGGCTCCAAATACAATTTTGCTTAGGGGCCCAATTTAGACCTCTGTCTGATAGTTAGCAGAGGTCCAGGCTTTTATGCAAAACCAACTTTTCTTACCTATGGGTACCTGTCTTTGTGTATTTGGGATCTGCCTAAGTCCCAAAAATGTGAAATCAAACTATGGAGGCGTAGCAGAGATATATATATGTAACAATCTTGCCTTCTTTCATACTTCCTGCCTTTGATGTTTTTCCCAAGTGTGACATCAATGGAAATCTACATATATGGTAGAAATTTCCCGGAAGAGCTTTGCACGAGTGTGCCATTGTCGTCCGATGCTGTTATCAAAAGGGCCTTCTTTTTCTCTGTCCTCTTGTTGTGGGACAGACTGGCTCGTACATGCACATGCATCCTCCGCTACATAGTATGAACTTAGTCTGTCAGTAGACTCGATATGGAAGCAATAAAAACTACAGCGTGGCTGCAGCTAAGTGCAGGCACGTAAATAAGACTGGCTCGTACAGGCACATGCATCCTCCGCTGTTGCCATTTATAAGACAAAGTAACGTATAGTTCAAACGTATATATGTCATTAGACTCAATATGGAAGCGCTAAAAAGTACAACATTGCTGGCGGGGTGATAAAGCCAAAGTGGAGGCAAGTAAATAAGACCGCCCACAAAACAACACATCCTGAAGAGACGGTCAGAAAGCGTCTTGAAGATGGTCTGTAAACCATAATCTATGCGAATAGTGACCAAAGATTCAGCATTACATGTTATGTAGACCACAAGTGAGTGTTTAAGTGTAGAAAAAGATCATAATATGACCGACGTGAGATGTGTAGTGATTAGGGATGTAACGGTAAATTAGAAAGCTGCCTGCTCCTATATGACCAGGATTTGAACCAATGATATAATGTTATGGTTGTGCTATAGCTATCATTGTAAATTTTGATCCAAAACGGACATCCATCCATTTTCTCATGCTTGTCCCTCTCGGGGTTGCGGGGTGGCTGGAACCTACCCCAGCTGCATTTGGGCAGAAGGCGGGGTACACCCTGGACAAGTCCCCTCCTCATCGCAGGGCCAACACAGACAACATTCACATTCACACACTAGGGCCAATTTAGTGTTGCCAATCAACCTATCCCCAGGTGCATGTCTTAGGAGGTGGGAGGAAGCCGGAGTACCCGAGGGTAACCAACGCAGTCACATGGAGAACATGCTAACTCCTCACAGAAAGACCCCGAGCCCCAGGACTTTCTTATTGTGAGGCACAAGCTCAAACCCCTGGTCCACCGTGCTGCCTCCAAAGCGGACACTTTTAGTTAAAGAAGTTCCCTGGGATATGTATAGCCTTTGTATAATGTGAGTTAATGAGCTGAGTGACTATGTGGGAGGGGCGAGAGTTATTTTGGAGTGTACAAAAGGGTTTGGAGGATAATGTATGTTTTTGCGAATTAATAAAAAGACCTCTGAAAGAAAGAATAATGATAACCGCTGTGAAACTCGACGTTGCCGTTTTAAATTAAAATGATCAAAAACCACGATTGATAACTGCACTTTGATAAACTCACGGACTGACTGTCGCAAGCTTGCGATCCTAAATGCTAACATGAAAACAAGAGACATTAACGTCTTTACCCATAAAGAAACAACATACCCCATTATAAACTTATATAAACACATTGCTGTCTGAGCAACTAAGCTATTCAATTGTGCACATTGAACCTACAAGCTCTGCTATCTTAGTACAGAGTGATCGTTCTATACTCAGAGGAATAAGCGATGGAATAAAAAAATCTTCAAGTGTCATAGTACAAACCACTGTTTAAAACAAAAAAAAGCTTAGCCATTGAGGCAGATAAAATACTAAGACTAAAGCACTGTCAGAGAAGCATATGAAACACAAAACATGCAAAATACTGGGTTGTCTAACTGTATGTCTATTTATTTTAGTTATTTAAAAACAACTACAGTAGCTCAAAATATTTCAGTGTGTGTACAAGTACTTTTAGAGCACGTTCAACAATATTGCGATAATAATGATAACCGTGATAATTTTGGTCATGATAAGCCTGCTTTTCTTTGCAAAGCTGTCCTCCCTGAAGTGGTGGGTGTTTACACAGGGCAGGCTCATTTGGGTGGGTAAAGTGGTATCATGTCCACGAGAAAGAAGGTTTTTCCTGCATGATGGGACAAATATCACTGTTACAACATCATTCAAATATCAGTTTATTCCGGTCAAGAGACATGGAGTGTATGTTATGTTGATGAATTCAATCTTCCAAATGGGGTTATTTTGTGACATAAGACAGAGTCTACAGTAGCTGAGGCCTTGTAAGTGCGTCACAACTGCTTGATGGAGTGGATCTGCACAAGTGTACACCCCCGGAGAATACCCTTAGCCCAGCTGCTTTAGCAGGAGGAGTGATGTGGGTACTGTTTGTGTGTGAGGCAGGGTGGACAGGGTGAGCTTGAAGTGACAGGACAGACAAGCTGATATGCTCCCCAGACCGTTATTGAGGCCTCTTTAATGTATGACAGCTAAGTCAGCATTGAGACAGCAAACCCAGTGGTAAGGCCCTGGGCACTGACACAAGCACACACACACACACACAAGCACACGCACGCATGCACACACACAATGACAGGACGACAGCAACACACACATTTCAGCACTGTAGCAGCACACACAGCACAGAATGGTCACAGAGCCTCCAATCAACACGCAGATCCCTTGCAAGAAAAATGTAAGTCCTTTTGAAATTATTCATGAGCATACCTGATGATCACTTTGGACACTACTGGTGTCTGATGTCTTTTTGAGCTAACCTTCTTTTTGCAGGAGCAGGTTGGAATAAAGGTACGAGTCAGCAGTCAGCTAAGGTTGAACGCATGTAGCTGTATATCAGCGGGGTGCAAAATGGCTAAATCGTTTGTTTATTCAATCTAAGAGGAAGTAGGACACAAAGCGCCTCAAGGCATGGTGGTTTGGTACCAACGCGTGTCCCTTTGTGGCAGAGTAAAGCACGTCTGCAGCCTCGCTTGTTAGAAACAATGTCTTCCTCACGCTGGACTGTACGTTTCCACAAAACGGTGTGTTGGTCAGAAGGGACGTTCGTTGTTGGTTTGTTTTGGCCACAGAGAGTGCTGATTCTGAACGCTTGTGCCAGCAGCTGATCACATCTCTAGGCTGAGAGTGCATCAAAGGAGCCTGGCTAAAAGCTGTAGTAGCTACAGTGTACCCCTGTGCTTTAAAGAGCACCACAGGAACAGATGTGAAATGGACTGAATCCAGTTTGTGCTGTCAGCTGAAATACTGCTTTTACTGAACTTTTCCCCCCTCTTACATTTACTGAGGTGCATCTCATCTGCCCAGAAATCAATCTGCTCATTTAAATGCATTTCAGATCATTGATTACACAAACACTAATGGGTATAAAATGCCATTTTTAACACCACAGATAGTGGTGTTTATATACAGTATATAAAAATAGTAGGTAACCAACTTAAAGTATAATGTCCAGTATATACATCACAATGTATTATTCACTCTATGCAGTTGTTTAGGGCTGCAACCATTAGGGGGACCACATGATTATGGCAACCGTCACTTCAGTAGCTGATCATCATCGTGGTCATTGTGCTCTGCAGGTGTTTGCTTGTTCTACTTTAATGGACTGAATTGCCCCATGGATGCACTTGTACATTGTTTCTGCTAAACATTTATTCAGCAATGAGTCAACATGTCCTTTCCAATAGTTTTAGTTTGTGGCCGTGTCCACTCAAAAGCCCGAAGATATAATTGCTAACTTAGCATCCCTGCGAACGCCGTCATCGTGACAAATTTTAAGTTATAATGACTACAAAACATTTGTTTTTTGCTAGTTTTTGCCATTTATTGTGTTTTTTAGTTTACTTTTTCAGTTAATGTCGAAACAACATTGCAGTTGTGGTTTGGCTTTGCTGCTGTAGAAAATAGAGAACACTTTTCTTCCTGCTTGGACCTATAAACTTTTTTTTACATTTTTACAAAAACTTATACTGTTTATTTTTATAACTGTTTATATAAACTTTTTATTTTTATTTATACAATGTGGTAGAGTGGCCGTGCCAGCAACTTGAGGGTACTAGGTTTGATTCTAGCTTCTGCCATCTTAGTCACTGCTCGTGTGTTATTGGGCAAGACCCTTGCAGCAAGGGCCTTGCTCCCAGTGCCACACACACTAGATTAAATGTAGCTTAAATGAAGATAATGGGTTTCACTATGGGAAGCGTTTTGAGTCTATTGAGGGAAAGCGCTATATAAATATAATTCACTTCACCACAGTTAACACATGTTATTGGTATCGGTATTGGTATCGGCTGATCGGTACCTGAATCGGCAGCATAGATCATTGATCGGAACATCCTTATTATTAATACATCAGAAACATACTTTTTTAATGCATTTTTCTTGGCTGTCTTTTATGCAGACACTCAGGCTCCCTTAGCCAAATGTACTACTGGTCGTCAAGAGTAATCCTGTAAACCCTTGTTTGTCGCTGTTAATTGGTTCCGGGCATTGCCGTGGTAAATTAATTCATGCATAGTAAGAATTATTAACAATAATTTCAATATTTTAATAGCTAAACATAAAAAACCTGTTTATGAGTGAGTATGTTTTCAAGAACTAAATTAGTCTGATTTCTCAAATAGTTCGGCCCCAAATAAACATCCTACAACCCAAGGAAACACCGTAATCTGTTTTATTCATGTTTGGCTTTTGAGAAAACCGGACTAACACACCTAGATTATGCGATTGGAAACCAGGTCTCTCAAGTGGGTGTGTGCTGCTGAAAGGAGACCCATTTTACTGCGCATGCACCAGGCTCAGCGCGCTAGATATGACCCAAGAGCAAATACCATTTAATGAAAACAGGCAACCATTGGAATTAAGAGAAGACTGTTTATTTGCTTCACAAATTTAGAGAACAGAACATTTTGAAATGCATCGATGGGAGAAAAAAACAAAACAGACATTTATTTAAAAAAGGTATTATAAATGGAGAATGCGGCTTCATTCGGACTCCCGAACAAAATACAAGTGAGATGAACGAGAATGAAGCAGGTACAGTACAGGGCAAAGAAGAGAATGTACACAAACCTCTTCACGCTGCATTTTTGCACTCCAAACTGATTAGCAATAACTCCGTATTCCACACAACTGGCAAGCTTGTGTCAATATTTTGATATTGACATGTCATCTGTGCATACATTACGAGGATAACCTTAGGAGATGCACATATGTCATGTGTCAATGTCAAAATATGATTTTAAATCACTAAGGTGTCGTTTGGGGTGGGGATATTTCAACACGTAAACAGTACAGTATGTACTTCATTATTATACATGTAACTCTCTTGAATGAATCCATCTAAACACTTTATTAATATTTATTATGTGTTTGAACCCCGAGACCCCGAGAAGGACAAGGGGTGAAAAAGGATGGATGGATGTGCTTGAACAAAGAACAGTTAATATTGTATGTGGCTTCTAAACAAGAAAGAGGTTTTAGCACATCATCACCGGATCAATAACAGTCCTTTACAATCTAATAATACCATAGAAATGACCAACTCTGTCATTTATCGAACACAAGAAAGGCCTAAATAATTTCAAACACATACCGTTACGATAATCACGAATGTAAGTGTTTGTCCTACATGTAGTAATCGGTTGTGGACAGACAAAACCCAAAAAGTGGTACACGCTGCCGCGGCTGGAATTAATTTTTGTCAGGGAATCAGTTTTTGGCACAAGCAGTTAACTTACAGTAGTGTAGATGTCACGATCAATGACTTGCCTGTTGATGGCATCATCGCAGTAAACATGAAATGTGTCCTCTTTACTTTCTCTCAGGTGTACAGATATTATGATGTACAACATGCTAAATCCACACATTTTGTTTATGGGGGTGACTTACTCATCTTGCCAGGAAAATTATCTGATTGGCTCTTGTTCATAACTAACCCCCATTCTCTTTCAAAGTACACCATTAAAGAGTTGTAATTGTATATATTAAGAACTTGTCCCACCCATCTACAACACGAAATTAAGTATCATTGGACTTTGTTTCTGTCAACATTTTTGTCTCGTATTTATACGTTAACTATCATGCCATTTATTTGTGTTATCGTCTTGGTCAACGTGTCATTGGTTTGAATACTTATGTTATTTATACCCGCTCCAATGAAAAAAATAATCAAAATCCAAATAAGATAAACAGCTTCCAGCCTAGTGCAGGCACAGCCCGCCCATTATGCCAGGACCACATGTGACCAATAGTTGCATTATACAGCGCCTGCCCCCACAATAAGAACAGTCTGACGCAAATCCAAAGTACACAAAAATGACAAAATTTATTTTCACTTTTCCTTTGATGAAAAAATGACAAGAATGGCAAAAATTATAAAAATGACGTCATCACAAACACTTCATTGTCACTACTGCGGACACGTTCAGACATGTTCAGAAAACCTATTGTTGCATGCCCTGCCTGACCTTCAAAACTTAACATAGCCCCTTTTACGACAGTTGCTGGCACTTTACAACACAAAATACATAATATACAGCCATATAAACTGTTACTGCATAATCTAAGTTACTTTAAACAAAGCATGATATGTAAACATGCATCGTTATGTCCGAAATGGCTCTAACAATGACTTTTTATATACGTTTTTAACATGAAGAAAGCCCTCTTGACATGAACTAATACCCACATAGTCACATTTACAAGTCGCAAACTTCAAAGCGTCATGTGGCAAGGGACGAAAGTATTACAGTACTTACTAGGCTGCAGTCAGCTTTATAGCCCTTAGTGTATTAGTATAGTATAGTATATTAAAGACCGAAATGGGGCCACAAACAACATCTTGTTTAGGGCACCACAGGAACAGCATAGGCTGTGTTCATGGGCTTGTGGTTAGCATGTCTGTCTCATAGCCAGGAGGTTCTGGGATCAAATCTCTGTGTGGAGTTTGCATTCTGCACATTCTATAATCATGCATGCTAGGTTGATTGAAGACTAAATTGTCATTTGGTGTAAATGTGAGTGAAAATGGTAGTTTGCGTATGTGCACTGTGGTTGGTTGGAGACCAGTCCGGGGTGCACTACACCTCTTGCTCAAAGTCAGCTGAGATACTGTAAAAAATAATTAATATAATATAAATCCTCATAACCTAAATACAGTGGTACCTCACTATATGAGTATTTTGAGATACGAGTGGTATTTTGGCTTTTTTTATGCTTTAAATTGCGAACATCATTTGAGTTACAAGCATTGCCACTGGTACTAATTGTATACAGTCCACAGACAAATATCGACACAATCCTGCCCTCCAACCATCGTAATTGAGAATGTGAGTGCAAAGGACAACACCAGAAAAACAAATCATTAAAACATGTCCTACAGTGTAGCAGACTCGCTAAGCAGCCTGACCCCAGTGCCGGAAGTCTGCACCATTACCTAGCAGAATTCAGCTACCGCGCCAAAACAACATCCATACAGCGGACATTTAATCATGGAAATATGAAGAAGCTGCCGAATGGTCTGCTCAACATGTTTTAGTTTGTTCTTTTCTCCTGACTCTACAAACTAAACGAGTGAGCATTAGCCGTGCTCACTGGGCCTTACATACATATCTGTTACTGTAAACTCTGACCGCTCTGATAACTCTGATAACGTTCATGTCCTCACCTACAGAAACATGTGGTATATGGCATCTATTAGGGGCACAGTGCATGTAAAGTTGTGCGACTAAATTTTTCTTTTAAAGTAGTGCTTGTGCGAATATGTATTTCAACCCTTTCATTCTAATTTTTCTCCTAAAACAAATACATAAAAAGTGGACCACATAGAGTAAGATTATACAGACCATACAGATGCCATAGCAAACCCTTGTGCATCTGCTCAGCGCAGACGTGAACACGGGTACACAGAATCGCCGCTCTCGCGAATCGCAACATGCTGGCTTGACTGTTACCAAAACAATTAGCCGGTCATTTCAGCAACTGAATACATGAACTTGATAGTAAATAATCCCATGTTTCCACTGCTCGATGTTGTGCTCATTCATGTCGATGGTGTTTTAACTTTAAGGGAACGTGAAGGAAGTTAGATTTTGTGTTTTGTTTCTTTTCATTGCTGCTATTTTAACTGTTTTTAAATACATAAACAAGGTTTAACATTTTATTAGTCATTTACATTTTTGTAAAAGCTGAATGAGCAGCACAGTTACAGTATAAATAAATATTTATGAATGAATTAGTAATTTTTGTTGTCCGTAAGCACATGCCTAAAATAACTGCATTTAGAAGTCGGTGGAAAAATTAGAGCCATTAAATATGTGTACACTTTATTATCTGATTAGTCAACTAATCGTTAAGATAGTCGTTGACTAATCGACTACCAAAATAATCGTTAGTTGCAGTCCTAATGTGTATAAATAGCATTACTATCAGTAAGATAATTGCATGTGATGTGATGCCAGTCATGTTATGTGACTGATATCATGTGTAGCTCAGTACATGGCATGACATAGTATTATTTGACTATAAAAAACTGGGGGCAGGAATGTTTAATTGAGAGTTGCATTAGGCCTTATGATAGCACTGTGTTTTTATGTATGAGTACAAATGTGTGTTACTTTGTACATTGTTTGAGTGTTATTAGTAAAATTGTGTTATTTAGGACAATTCTTACTTATTGCTTTTATTTTTTTCTGCGCTACTAATTTTTGTAGTTAGTAGCACCTGTTTTCCTTGTGAAAAAGCTAAGTGTACAGCCCTGCTCTGGTGTGTGTGTGTTCAGATCTGAGGCCTTATATGTACAACACATGTGAGGCCGTGGAAATGATGTAAGTCTTCCATCCATTAGTGGAGAAAATGAGCCTGTGGCAGGTTGAGGGGGAGGAGAGGCAGAGTTTGTGCGTCTCCGTGCTGATGACTCACCTCACAGCACATATAGAGAAAGGCACTGCGACAGCACTGAAATGTGACTGTGTGTGCACTGGTGTGTATTTCATACCTCTTACGGCCATCCTCTTGGTGCAGTGCTTTTCACGTAAAGAGGACTTTTCTCGGTGAACTTCCCCTTTGTTTGGAGAAAAACTAATAAATCATAGGGTTACAGCAGTGGAGGTTCTTAGGGCTTTGGGCCAGGTTTGGGTCCTCTGGGAGCAGCCAGAGTCCCACAAACCAGCTTGGATATTGCTGCACAAAGTAAAGTGGACAAGCAGGAAGGACACAAGAAAGAAGGACAGTCCCGGATGGCCTATTTACCAGCTGTGATGGGGTGAAAGCAATACATTTTTATGTGTTATTAGTACCTCTACATGCTTGTGTGAGTGTGTTTTGTGCACGGAAATATGTCAGCAGTGGTTTCACATAAGGGAAAATGCATGTTGGAGGCGGGTGTCAGTTTGAAACCTACTGCTGCAGTGGGCTTCAGACTGCAGCACGAATACTGACCCCCGGCTGCATATGCTGCACACGCTACTGACTGACTCACTTTAACACACACAGACTCCTGCATTCAACCTTCATACTATATACAGTAACTAAATAGTTACCATATTGCCTCAAGTAGTGGATATGGCATTTATTTGCAAACAGGCATTTATTTATGCAAGGTGTTTGTTTGCACGGGGGCTTGTCTCAGGACGCACCTTCCTGAACAGTATGAGCACATTTGTGAAGTTGCAGTAGTACAATATATTATTATTTATATTACTTTAAGTCCTTTACTTTGATGTCAAATTTAAAGTGACACACTTTGCACCAAGCTCAGGTGTTAATTGTCTGTTTTATTCAAATATATTTTTATATTTCTCAAACCAGTTTTAAAGGGGACCTATTATGCAAAAGCAACTTTTCTTACCTATTGGTAGAAATATAACAGAATACAATAGAATAGTATAGAATAGAATATAAACCCTATATTGTCATTGTACACACTATACTGAGATTTGGAGAGCAGCTCCTTAGGTGCACACTTAAATAACACAAGTAAAAGTATAAATACAAAGTATAAAACAGCATAAAAACACAGTATAAAACAGTATAAAAAGCTGTGTACCTGTTTTTGTGTATTTCGGATCTGCGTAAGCCCCGGAAATTTGAAATCAAACCATGGAGGCATGGTGGAGATATTTATAAAACAATCTTGCATTCTTTCATACTTCTTTCAAACGAGCCGTTTGGTATTTGCACAACTTCTGATATTTTTTCAACATGTGACATCAGCGGATATCGCCATATATGGTAGAGATTTACCTAAAGATCTTTGCACGAGTCCACCATTGTAGTCTGATACTGTAGTCAATAAGTCCTCTTGTTTTGGGGCAGACTGGCTCGTCCATGCACCTGCATCCTCCGCTGTTGCCATTTATAAGACAAAGTAGCGTATAGTTTGAACTTATATCTGTCAGTAGACTCAATACGAAAGCGCTAAAAACAACAACATGGCGGGGGAATAAAGCCAAAGTGGAAGAACGTAAATAAGACTGCCCACAAAACGACGCATCCTGAAGAGACGGTCAGAGAGCGGCTTGAAGATGGTCTGTAAAACATAATATATGCAATATTTTGACCAAAGAACCACCATTACATGTTATTTATTTTGAGAGAATAAAAACATCTAACTTTTCTAGTATGGATCATTTACCGATATTACCTTTGGTACAGACACCACCAGTTTATGAATCAATCCACCACATTAGAAGGTTTCATTAATTACCATTAGAACATTTTATTTTTTCAAGCTGTCAGCAACTAATTTTGGACAAAGCAATAATGGGAAGTGAGGAAAAAGCCTATTTACATTTAAAAGTCCCAATACGGGTCATTTAAGTCAGAATCTTACTCAAAGCTATCGGGCCTCGTGAACAAATCAGGAAAGCCAGATTTAGAGTTGGAGTCGTCTGGCTCGGGCTGGTTGTACGGGCTTAATTCAATGTATGATCAGGCTACAGTGGAAATAAGGACATAGCAACCTGAAACGAAACGGCGTGCTTGATGACGCGCAGACACAAAGCCCTGCCACAAAGATGGCCACAGCAGATATTAGACTTTTCCCACGTCCACATCTGTGACCCTTGGATCACACTCCATCTATCCATCCATTTTCTACCGCTTGTCCCTTTCAGGGTTGCGGGCAGTGCTGGAGCCTATCTCAGCTGGATCACACTCATGGAACAAATTGTCAGGCACCTGTTTAGTAGACTAATTTGTGGAGCCTATCTCAGCTGGATCACACTCATGGAACAAATTGTCAGGCACCTGTTTAGTAGACTAATTTGTATTAGTTTTCTCCACTGCAGAAATTATTTTAAAGGTTCTTCTCAGCGAATTGACAATTACTTTCATAGCAGCTGTAGTGTTACAAAATCTATTTGTGTGATTGTTGCTGTATAAATTAACAAACACAACCCCACTTTATTAATAAAACAAACAAAAAACTGTCAGTCAGTCACTCTGTCATCAACAGGGCCCATATTGTCTATAACATTTCGGGTTTTCGGGCAGTCCTCTCGTCCAGAAAAATTTGGGGAAGAGGCAGATCTGCATTTGTAGATCTGGAGAGCCAGTCACTGTCCGTCGCCGAGCCGTAGGTCATCCAGGGATCCCACTTCTGACACCAAATTGTTTTGGTATTTTTCATATTCAACAAAGAATTGTCCAGTGCAAAACTAAGACCTTTTAAAGCATTTGAGTACTCAAATAACATCAGATTATAAAGAAGAAAGGGTTTTCCTTGCTATGGAAAGATAGAAGAAAGGAGCGAGAGAGAGAAAGAGAGAAAGTAAGAGAGTGAAACAACTCTTTCACAACTTTATAACTTTTTGGGAATCAGAAAAGGAGGGGGAGAGAGAAGAGCAAAACACACTTATCTGGTTGTGATATTTGTGAAAACCCAGGAATGTTTTGGTTAAGCCTTGGGTAAGGCAGTTAACATCAATCATGAAAGAAACCCATTTGGAGAGTAACATTTGACTGAAAAGACAAATACATAATAAATGGTTTATACTCAAGCACTTTGACACTATTTCAAATTCACACATTCACACACTGATGGCGGGAGCTGCCATGCAAGGCCCTAAACACAACCCATCAGGACCAAGGGTGAAGTGTCTTGCTCAAGGACACAACGGATGTGACTAGGATGGCGGAAGCCGGGGATCGAACCAGGAACCCTCAGGTTGCTGAAACGGCCGCTCCAAAAATGCAAAGGACATAAAAGTGTCTTATCTGAAGACACAACCCAGACACTGGCAGCCAACGGGAATAAACCACTACACAAACATTTAAACCTAAATTGTGGTTTAAACAAGAAATTATTAAAAAATCAATGTTGCCATTACACAGGAGCCAACTCACCACCAGGTGGTGATCTGTTAAAAGCGCTGCCCCTTTCTTCACCCAAGTGTCCAAAACATGAGGCTGCAAATCCAATGACACAATGACAAAGTCAATCATCCAACTGCGGCCTTGGTCTTATTTTACAGTAAAATGTAACTATGGTAAAAAGCCACATTTGTTGTCCGATTGCCAGAAGCTGGGCAGATCCTTCTAGTTATCTGCTGCCACGGTGAGGCAGAGTGACAGCAGCCAAAGCAAAACAAACAAATGTCAGAAAAGTCGAGCTGCAATGGGTTGGACAGATGAGTGATCAGACACGCTGGCATTGATTGGTTTAGCTTTAGCCTACGGGAAATTTTTGTCAAAGCTTGATTCGATGAAATCTATTAATATTTTACACACTATTTTTTATTCTCACTGTAAAAAAAAAAAAATGGGACAGAGTGCTTCCCTTTACAGTTCAATACGGAGCCCGTACTTTTGTCTCTAAATATGGGATGATTCTGTTTTTTTAAGGAACGGTTGGCAACCTTAGTGGAGCGACTCTACACTGTATATGGAGATACATAATTAGCTGCTCGCTTGTCAGCCAGGGGACTAAAAATAAATACAATACTAGCCAGAGGGGATCGACGTTTGTGATCGGCATTGAAAGGCATTAATCGAATGGCGATCACATACTTTTTCAAGAAAATCGGCAGATACTGATCGGTGGAGGATCGATTGGCATATCCCAACAACAGTTCTTGGTGCAATGCATGACAGCTGCACACATTAACTACAACCACAACAGAATATATTTCTGTAAGATATCAATATAAAGTTACAGTGAACATAATTTGCTTAGCAACCATCATTTAACTGTCCAACAGCCATAAAACTGTCATAAAATCAATACAACAAGCAGAAAAGAAAAACAAAAAACAAAGCTGGAATGTGTCCACGCTCCATCTTTGTTCCTTTCTCATAATGACGATCTGTGGCGTCTCATTATTCTGGATAATTAACTGAATGGCATGCTCATCAACGCGAGGTGATCGAGTGTGTTGCTGGCAGGTTCATCAGAGGTCGGTTGAATGATTCTATTAGTAGCGCTTTGGTTGATGGTTGATGGCGCCAAACTGACTAAAGAGAACTGCCTTAGAGTCAGGATTTGGCAGCAGTAATTGTCTTGATAATTTCACACATTGCTGAGAGTATATAAAAGTCTGCATCTAGCAATTACAGTACATACTGTATACATCAGTAACTAACTGGAACCTGCAATACCCTTTGGAACTGCATGTGAGTGGTGATAAAATACTGGTACTGTGGTGAAATGCCAATGACATAAAATCACACCATGCAAAGATGCCCTCTAGAGGCTGTAAAAAGCATTGAAGCTAGAGAAAAAGCCATCTGACTGAATGCTTTGTTAAGGCCCCTACTTGGTTCACTACCCCTCTACTTGCTAATGATGCATTTCCATTGAAACAAAAAACGATAGCATTACCTTACTTCTAAGACCTTAGTAGCTTGCACTGGACACTCAGGCTTTTAGCTCAGTGCCTATCGCTTGGGAGAAAATGTTATCAGTCACCTTGAGACCCTCTCGCTGAAATCTAATAACTAGGTTAGAAATCTCAGAGTAATAATTGATTCCGATCTGAACTTAACGTCAGCAGCTTTTTAGCACCTACATTTTTTTTGCCAAAACCAATGGAATAGTGTCTAAAGCAGACTTAGAAAGATTAATTCACACCTTTCTGTCTAGCAGGTTAGACTACTACAGTGACCTTCTCACTGGGCTCTCTAAACAAGCTGTAAAGCAGCTGCAATACATCAAGAATGCTGCTGCTCGAGTCCTGACTAGAACCCGCAAATATGACCGTATTAGTTCAGTGCTTATGTCATTGCACTAGCTTACTGTTGCTTAGAAAATAGACTTTAAAACAGCTCTGCTTGTGTACAAGTATTTTATGGTCTGTGCCAAAGTATATAGCCTACAGTATCTGACATGTTAGAGCCATATAAACCATTTTGGGATCTGATTGATCACCTGCTGGTGCCCGGAATCAGGATGAAACATAGTGAGTCTACATTTCAGGTTTCCCCCCTCTAAAATCTGGAACAGTCTCCCAGAAGATCTGAGACAGGTCTCAACCTTGGCAATGGTCAAATCTAGACTGAAAATACTTATTTAACTGTGAAACTTTGAATTTTCTTGTGTACGAATTGTACTCTATATATAAATTGACCTTGCCTGGATTCTCATTGGGAGGATCAAGGTTCGACGAGAAATTACAAATACAAACAAACTAACTAGAGATGTAAAAATCAACAGTATTAGAGATAAACCACGGTAAAACTTTAAATTAAAATATTCGTAAAGCTGTGATTCATGAACACATTTGGATAAACTTACGGACCGGTATGTCGAGACAAGACCCGACATACCCCAACGTAACCTGGACATGCACTCTTGTTTTGCCTTCATCATTAAAAAATACTGTAAAACTTTTTCAAATTAAAATGAAAGAAAACCTATTCAAACAAGCGAATAAATATGGCTCCTAAGAAGCTATATCAGTGGTGTCCAAAGTGTGGCCAGGAGGCCATTTGCAGCCATCATTTTTTTTTTGCCGCACATTCTAAAAACACCCTTAGTAGAAAAAATACATAAAAATTGGAATAAAAGAGCAAACACATGTAATGTAATGAAAAAAAGAAATGTTGATGCTAATAACAAAAAGCTGACATACAGGCAGTTATTTTTCTTTGTATTTGTTTTGAAAATGAAAAATATTAAAATGGTTCGCATCCAATGATTTTTGTGTGTGAGGCCCTCAGTGGAAAACATTTGACCAACCCTGAGCTAGAACAATATTTAATGTTTCCTCTTCCAAGAAAGTATACTGTGTGTCTATTTATCTTATTACATGTTTTTTTTTAAGATTTCAGTGTGTTTTAAGTGCTTTTTAAGCACATTCAACAATAATAATGATAACTGTGATCATTTTTGTCACAATAACTGTGATATGAAATTTTCATATTGTTACATTCCTAAAATAAACTAATGTTAGCTTAGCCTGTTTGGCCACAGTTTCCACTTTACAGCAGCAGCCCTTTGTCTCACTGCTCTCAGTCTCCTCCCGGATAAAATTAGTCTCCTAACAACTTCCATGTAGAAACAAATACACATAGGAGACCCTTATTCTTTTTCCAATTTTTGTTTTAAATGTGTTTTTTTTGCGGTAAAACTGAGGCAAGCTGGGTAGTATTTCAAAACTTTTTCTCTCCTGTGACCTACTGGTGTAACTGCACTGTTTTTGAAATTGTGCCTATCATTCACAATCCTTATGTGAGATAAGCAGACATATGTTTTTCTTTTTTTATATGTATTCTAATTTGCAAATAAATGCTGGCCAGTCAGCCAACAATGGAGGCAAAGGGATTTGCTCTAATCCACCTGTAAAACGCCCCAAAAAACATGCAAAAATCTCTATCAACATATTTATTATATGCTGTAAGTATATATGTAAGGTAGTAACAGGCACATTCATAATAACATGTAATATTTACGTATTTTCGTCATTTTAAGCACACGGCGGCATATTAATTTGAGAGAAGCATCACAACATCAGAGGTGGGTAGAGTAGCTAGAAATTGTACTCAAGTAAGAGTACTGTTACTTTAGAGATTTATTACTCAAGTAAAAGTAAGGAGTAGTCACCCAAATATTTACTTGAGTAAAAGTAAAAAGTATGTTGTGAAAAAACTACTCAAGTACTGAGTAACTGATGAGTAACATACACACACATATCATATATATATATATATATATATATATATATATATATATATATATATATATATATATATATATATATATATATATATATATATATATATACACATACACACACATATATATATATATACACACACACATATATATATATATATACACACATTTATATATATATACATATATATATATATATATATATATATATATATATATATACACATATATATATACACAGTATATAATTTATATTTATTTATTTTGCCGTTTTTGTTTACATGTTAAAGGTGTTTTAATGAATATACAAGCATGTTTAACACATATAGATTCCTTTCTTTCATGAAGACAAGAATATAAGTTGGTGTATTACCTGATTCTGATGACTTGCATTGATTGTAATCAGACAGTAGTGCTGATAGCGTCCACGTTTTCAAATGGAGGAGAAAAAAAGTTCCTCCTTTCTGTCTAATACCACATGAAAGTGGTTGGTTTTTGGCATCTTATTTGTCCAGCTTCCATATTCGTTTCTATACACTTTACAAGAAATACATTGGCGGCAAACTCCGTAGCTTGCTAGCTTGTTTGCGATGGCTTTCGGGGACTCTTGTTTTGAAAGCGCAGGCGCGATGGAGCGGCACTTTTATTGTGAAGACAGGAACTGTGCAGTCAGTCTTTAGGCTTTTGACGGGATGTACGGTAGAAATAAAAAAGGGTCTTTTTTCCTTCACACTTTTGATTGATTGATTGGAACTTTTATTAGTAGATTGCACAGTACAGTACATATTCCGTACAATTGACCACTAAATGGTAACACCCCAATAAGTTTTTCAACTTGTTTAAGTCAGGTCATGTGACCGCCTGGCTCTGTTTGATTGGTCCAACGTCACCAGTGACTGCATCTGATTGGTGGAACGGAGTGAACGTCACCAGTGACTGTATTTGTTGAAACGCAGGCACTATGACAGACCAAAACAAACAAAGCGTGCATTAACAGATCGATAAAAATTAGTAGCGAGTAGCGAGCTGAATGTAGATAAAAGTAGCGGAGTAAAAGTAGCGTTTCTTCTCTATAAATATACTCAAGTAAAAGTAAAAGTATGTTGCATTAAAACTACTCTTAGAAGTACAATTTATCCCAAAAGTTACTCAAGTAGATGTAACGGAGTAAATGTAGCGCGTTACTACCCACGTCTGCACAACATTCACTATTTCCTTCAACAACAACACTACTAATAATTCACGGCGAATGGCTACATATTTCTACTATTCAGGTGAAAGGCCTGATTTATGATTTAGAAATAGCCTTTCCTAAGTCAGAGGCGATGCAGCTGCAGCAGCAGCTCAGAATGTCAATACTGAAGCTGCATAAGCTAACTCTCTGTAATAAGGGCGCCCCTGAGTAGTTTGTCTGCCGTGGCACTTATAATAACAATATCGCTAATACTTGGTTAATATTCAGGTCACAAGATGTAAATGGAGTATTGTTGGCTGGTTTCTGATGTTTTTTAGAGGGCTTTATGATCGCAATGGACTACTCCTATTAGCTACATGTTAGCCACCTCTTACTTGCCGCATTTTACAAATTAGAATGCATAAAAAAGAAAGACATACAGTATGTGTTCTTCTTTTACACAGGAATTGTGAATGATAGGCAAAATTCCCAAACCTTTCCATAGTTTTTTTTTAGAAGCGATTGCTTTAGTGAACACTTTAGGCGATTGTAGTACTTCATATTGCTAATATTAGCTATTGTTTCTACAAACCCCGTTTCCATATGAGTTGGGAAATTGTGTTAGATGTAAATATAAACGGAATACAATGATTTGCAAATCATTTTCAACCCATATTCAGTTGAATATGCTACAAAGACAACATATTTGATGTTCAAACTGATAAACTTTTTTTTTTGTTGCAAATAATCATTAACTTTAGAATTTGATGCCAGCAACACGTGACAAAGAAGTTGGGAAATGTGGCAATAAATACTGATAAAGTTGAGGAATGCTCATCAAACACTTATTTATATTATTCATTAGCAGATTCCCAGTAATACACATAATGGCAATATTTTTTTTCTTTTTGTGGTCCAGTTTACTTCTTAGAAGGTGACCACAAACGCTTATTACTTCTTCTTTAGCCTTTGAATTGTTTCTGCTGGTTTATAATTTAATTACCAGTCGGTAGATTTGTCTTTAGCCTCTCATTATGACAACTAATTTTTCATTACAAAACAAATCAATGCTAGTTTAAATATCAAAAATGTAGGTTAAGGCGGGACAAAAAACATTTTCTTATTACGTTACACCGATTTGCTTATCTTAATGTGTACTAAATGAGATATACAGCATCACTTAAAACAAGCAAAATAATCTGGCATCAGAACAAGAACATTTGCCAAAATGTTGAATTCCTCTTTTCTCTTAGTACAGTTGAAATGGATATTTTAAAACAGTGATTACTGCATTACGCAGACCAATATAATCTTACTAAAAATAATACATTTTGTTTCAATTCATGCATGTGGCAGTTTTATTCATTTATTTTTTGAAGTTGACACCATAGCACAGTAAAACATTTTGCCATTTCTTTTACAACACACAATTATGAAGATGATGAATAGTTTCAGGTGTGATCATGTACTATTTCTGCAAGTCTGACAGTGTGCCACAGTGCAAAGTCTTTAATAATGCATTTTACCCAGAACCTCAAATTACCTTGTTGAACACAGCAGTCATTTGCCAAGCCAAACACCACTTGTCGTTAACCGCAACTGGGTTATTTTTCAATCAATAGTCGGATACACTGGTGAGGCGTGAACGTACTGTAAGTCGATCAGTCTAGACTTTGTAGTAGTGGAGGAGTAAGCCGCTTCTTCACCTGAAGACAGGCCATCTGTACAACCTGAGGCCAATGAGATACACTTACATTTACAAACCCCGTTTCCATATGAGTTGGGAAATTGTGTTAGATGTAAATATAAACGGAATACAATGATTTGCAAATCCTTTTCAACCCATATTCAAATGAATGCACTACAAAGACAAGATATTTGATGTTCAAATTCATAAACTTTATTTTTTTTTTGCAAATAATAATTAACTTAGAATTTCATGGCTGCAACACGTGCCAAAGTAGTTGGGAAAGGGTATGTTCACCACTGTGTTACATGGCCTTTCCTTTTAACAACACTCAGTAAACGTTTGGGAACTGAGGAGACACATTTTTTAAGCTTCTCAGGTGGAATTATTTCCCATTCTTGCTTGATGTACAGCTTAAGTTGTTCAACAGTCCGGGGGTCTCCGTTGTGGTATTTTAGGCTTCATAATGCGCCACACATTTTCAATGGGAGACAGGTCTGGACTACAGGCAGGCCGGTCTAGTACCCGCACTCTTTTACTATGAAGCCACGTTGATGTAACACGTGGCTTGGCATTGTCTTGCTAAAATAAGCAGGGGCGTCCATGGTAACGTTGCTTGGATGGCAACATATGTTGCTTCAAAACCTGTATGTACCTTTCAGCATTAATGGCGCCTTCACAGATGTGTAAGTTACCCATGTCTTGGGCACTAATACACCCCCATACCATCACAGATGCTGGCTTTTCAACTTTGCGCCTATAACAATCCGGATGGTTTGTTTCCTCTTTGGTCCGGAGGACACGACGTCCACCGTTTCCAAAAACAATTTGAAATGTAGACTCGTCAGACCACAGAACACTTTTCCACTTTGTATCAGTCCATCTTAGATGAGCTCAGGCCCAGCGAAGCCGACGGCGTTTTTGGGTGTTGTTGATAAACGGTTTCGCCTTGCATAGGAGAGTTTTAACTTGCACTTACAGATATAGCGACCAACTGTAGTTACTGACAGTGGGTTTCTGAAGTGTTCCTGAGCCCATGTGGTGATATCCTTTACACACTGATGTCGCTTGTTGATGCAGTACAGCCTGAGGAATCGAAGGTCACGGGCTTAGCTGCTTACGTGCAGTGATTTCTCCAGATTCTCTGAACCCTTTGATGATATTACGGACCGTAGATGGTAAAATCCCTAAATTCCTTGCAATAGCTGGTTGAGAAAGGTTTTTCTTAAACTGTTCAACAATTTGCTCACGCATTTGTTGACAAAGTGGTGACCCTCGCCCCATCCTTGTTTGTGAAAGACTGAGCATTTCATGGACTCTACTTTTATACCCAATCATGGCACCCACCTGTTCCCAATTTGCCTGTTCACCTGTAGGATGTTCCAAATAAGTGTTTGATGAGCATTCCTCAACTTTATCAGTATTTATTGCCACCTTGCCCAACTTCTTTGTCACGTGTGGCTGGCATCAAATTATAAAGTTAATGATTATTTGCAAAAAAAAAAAAAGTTTATCAGTTTGAACATCAAATATGTTGTCTTTGTAGCATATACAACTGAATATGGGTTGAAAATGATTTGCAAATCATTGCATTCCGTTTATATTTACATCTAACACAATTTCCCAACTCATATGGAAATGGGGTTTGTACTACTAGGACTACTACCACCAAGCATCTCCAAACATTAATGCATGCCTCCTCGCCATTCTTCTTCCTCCTCACCCCGCCCTCCCTGGGACTACATGTACACACACGCGCACACGCGTACACGCACGCACACGCCCCCCCCCCCCCCCCCCCCCCCCCCCCCCCCCCACCTCACACACACACAAACACACACACGCACACGCACAGACACACGCGTACACGCACACACACACACGTACACGCACACACACACGCACACACACAGGCATACATACGGACGCTTGGACGCTGCAGCGTTTTTTAAGAGAGTGTTTGCAAACCTGGAGAGGAGGGAGGAGGCAGGGGGACGCGGACCATGTCAGGAGCGCGTTAGGAGGAGAGAGAAAAAAAACACAAATTTAGGGGGAAGAAGAAGACAGTGCGGCCGGATGGATGGGCGGTGCGTTTCGGTGTCATTGCAGACATGGGTCGCCGCGGCACGGCACCTTGCCTTGAGCTCCTCGGGGGGTGTTTTCACTCTCAGTTCTCTGGCGCGGCGAACGGCCTTGTGCTGCTGATGCTACCGCTGCTGCTGCGGCTGAGCCCGGGAGACGCAGCCGAGGCGGCGGATGCCAGGGAATAAACGACCCATCATATATGATCACCTGCGCTTTTCTCTGCCTTGGATTTTCCGTAGCGGTGGACGGTACCATGGTGAATTACCAGAAATACATTACTGTGATGCAGCTGGCTCTGGGGGTGACCGCCTCCAACAAAGAACACTGTCTTCCACCCAGGAAGCGAATGTGGTGAGTAGGACTCGGGACGATGAAGATGAGAGATTTTTTTTTTTTTTAAAGGTGAATATGTCGTCAAATAAGATGACATAATAGTGCATTTTTGTAACTGCAGCCAATCTCTAAGCACCTCACTACAAAGCATGCTGGGAGTTGGTGTATACGCGCGCCCGTGTGTGTAAGTGTTATCTTACGTTCCCAAAGTTGAATGGCTTAGGTCCGGGGCGTCCATACTTTATCCGCCTAAAACTGTCCTGAAAATGGGGTTTTTATGGTTTTCTTCCATCCATCCATTTTCTACCGATTGTTCCTTTCGGGGTCGCGGGGGGGTGCTAGCTATCTTGGCTGCATTCGGACGGAAGGCGGGGGTACACCCTGGACAAGTCACCATCTCATCACAGGGCCAACACAGATAGACAGACAACATTCACACACTAGGAGTACCCGGAGGGAACCCATGCAGTCACGGGGAGAAGATGCAATCTCCACACAGAAAGATCCCGATCTTATTTTATAAAAATGCGAAATAATTATTTTCCTTTATAAATTGTGCTGTGGGGCAGCACGGTGGAACAAGGGGTTAGTGCAGGGGTCCCCAAACTACGGCCCGTGGGCAAGATCCGGCCCCCCAGCATCCAAAATCCGACCCACAGGAAGTCCCAAGTAAAACATGTTTTTTATTTATTTATTTATTTTTGTTTTTTTAATCTTTCCTTTCTAATCCATTTTCTACCGCTTGTTACTCTTGGTGCCTCCTAGCCGCTCAGGCAAATCATATTGTCAAAAAATTAATTTTCCCATTGATAACGTGACAATGTTAAATGTTGATGAACATCAATGTTAATTGATGTTAAATGACAAAACGGATTATAAAGACAATGTATATATGTATGTATGTATATATATATATATATATATATATATATATATATATATATATATATATATATATATATATATATATATATATATATATATATATGTATATATATATATATATTAGGGCTGCAACTAACGATTAATTTGATAATCGATTAATCTGTCGATTATTACTTTGATTAATCGATTAATAATCGGATAAAAGAGACAAACTACATTTCTACCCTTTACAGTATTTTATTGAAAAAAAAAAGCATACTGGCACTATATTCTGGACATTGGGGGTGCAGCATACACCAATAATAACACAGAAATGTAACTCATCAGATAAGAACTGGATCAGATATTGTACACGTTTCTGTTGTGAATAATAAATAATTAATTTTAGGCTGCCTCTGAATAATAGCATGAAATATTCCAGCACCTTCATAACATTTAATTATACTAAAGCGTCACTCAAATCTAAATATATTTATATAGCTTTATCGGGCCCGGCTACATTGATCCATTATGAAACCAACCTGAGATATTTCTGTCCGTTACGTTTATTTCGAAATTGGTAACCGTGCGTTTTCTCTCTCAAAACGTAGTCAAATGTGCCGGAGACACATTGTCAGCACCGCGTTGAAACAAAGGCATAACGTTAACGTTACTCACAAAAAAGCTGAACTCATGAATGCCTGTTGCCACTATGGACTTAAAAAGTTACGTACCGTGAGTTCCCTTCATCCATGGCTCCAACATGTTTCCTCTTCAGGTGCTCCTGAAGCAATGTTGTACTTCCGTGCCATTTTGCAGGAAACGGTCTTCTTTGAAGTTTTTAAAGTGAAGTGTTCCCACACTTTTGACGACTTAGGTTGTACACTTTTCTCCATTGAAGCAATAACCTCAAGATGTTTTTCCGCTGAACTATCCGTACTGTTTTCCTGCGCCATTTTTCGAATGTTTCTAGCAAAGGAGATGGCGTCGTGACGTGAGCTGCACATGACATATGATTGGCTAACTTACCTCCACCTCATGAGACGTAGCCTCAGCGCCGCTCTGGCGCTGTTTTGTACTGTTTTTGTACTTATTTTGATTATTGTTTCTTAGTTGTTTGTAAATGTTGCAGTTTATAAATAAAGGTTTATTTAAAAAATATATATAATAATAAAAAATAAAATAAAACAAAAAAAGCCTCCGCGCATGCGCATAGCATAGTTCCAACGAATCGATGACTAAATTAATCGGCAACTATTTTTATAATCGATTTTAATCGATTTAATCGATTAGTTGTTGCAGCCCTAATATATATACAGCCTGGCCCCGGCCAAATTTTTTTTAACCCAATGCGGCCCCCGAGTCAAAAAGTTTGGGGACCCCTCGGTTAGTGCATGTGCCTCACAATACGAAGGTCCGGAGTTCAATCCCCGGGCTCGGGGTCTTTCTGTGTGGAGTTTGCATGTTCTCCCCGTGACTGCGTGGGTTCCCTCCGGGTACTCCGGCTTCCTCCCACCTCCAAAGACATGCACCTGGGGATAGGTTGATTGGCAACACTAAATTGGCCCTAGTGTGTGAATGTGAGTGTGAATGTTGTCTGTCTATCTGTGTTGGCCCTGTGATGAGGTGGCGACTTGTCCAGGGTGTACCCCGCATACCGCCCGAATGCAGCTGAAATAGGCTCCAGCACCCCCCTACCACCCTAAAAGGGAGAATCAGGATAAAATGGATGGATGGAAATTGTGCCGTTATTGTTGTTTAAAGCTGCTGTATTTCTTCAACTCAAACAAAACCACTACCTAGCACAGGGGTGTCCATAGTGCGGCCCGGAATAATTTTTGGTCTGCGGATAGATTTTTTAAGGTCCTCTGCATTTTCTGAAAATTAAATTAATTAATTATTAATGAGGTATATGAACTGTAACTAAGGCCGCTCCTCCCTAAACCCAGAGGCCCCGTTTTGCGTTAAGAAGCGCATGTAAATGTCAGTCACTGAATGACAAGGACCTTCATATGAAATCTTACAGCAAACATATTCCCTTCCCAAATTTGCAGAGGCATCCTTGTTGTCCTCTTTGACACATGTTAGGCTGGTAAATAAACGTACCAGTATCGAACTCTATACATGTGCCAGCAACATATGCAACTTTATGTTTTCATTATGTTATCATTGTTCATCATCTGTCACTACATGTCTGTTTATGCTTTATGTAATTGATGTTGCCAGTGCTCCTAAGCTTCCCTTAGTTACGTTTCCTGTTGCTAGGAGCATTGAGCGTTTCACACCTGGTTTCATTCCACCTGCTACGGCCTTAATTATGTCTCTTTTTAAGCCCATGTCACTGAGCACTCGGGGCCGTTGCATTGATTGTCCGACAACAAGTTAAGTTTGTGGTGCCGTACGCTTCATTTTGGGTGAAGAACATTTTTGTTATGTTATGTGCGTTCCCAGCGTATTTGTGTATTATGCCTTGCCTTGGAGTAAAGGACTCCTCTTACCTGCAAAGCTGTTTTCCTGCCCGTCCTTCCTCATCCTGGGGAACAGTCCTCGTTATGGCGTAACCGGAAACCAACAGTTATTTTGCAAATAAAATATTGAACAATTTATTTCCCATAGATTTGTTTTAGAACAAAACATGCATCAACTTCAATTTTGATTTAAAAAGTATAGACGTTGTTTCACATAATTGTAAAAGTGTAAAACGTTTGTAATGGGAAGGCCTCAAAATAAAATACTGCTTAGGGCCACAGTTTAGCCTGGGATGTCCTTGATATAACTAATTTGCCTTGTCACCTATAACACAGAAGCTAAGATAACAATGTTTTATTTCAATTAGCTTAGCATATACTGATGCACATTGAATGAGTTTTTAGCATATTTAATGTATCAAAGTAGCCCACTAAATCCTTTATTTTTCATTATGTGGCCCTCGGTGGAAAAAGTCTGGACACCCCTGACCCAGCATAATTATTAACATTAGTGGTTTAAAACAACATAGACTTCCTTTTTTTTTAAAAATTTTTATTATCTTTTTAAATTTTTTTTATTGTCATTCAAATTTTAACTTTACAGTACAGATAAGAACAAAATTTCATTTCATTAGCTCATGGTAGTGCAGGATAAAAAAGCAATAAGGTGCATATATAAATAAATAAATAGGTTACTGTACAAATAAATATATTGCACTTTTTCACATGCGTCCACATTTATGGATGTACTGTATGTTATATTGTCTTTTTTATTCCAGCAAGTTAATCCATTTTGGGGGGAGTTGAGGGGATTTTTATGATGCGTTCAAGAGTCTTACAGCCTGAGGGAAGAAGCTGTTACAGAACCTGGAGGTTCTGCTTTGGAGGCTGCGGAACCTCTTTCAAGAGTCCAGCAGTGAAAACAGTCCTTGGTGGGGGTGGGAGGAGTTTTTGCAGATTTTCTGAGCCCTGGTCAGGCAGCGGCTTTTTGGGATCTCCTGGATAGTAGGAAGAGGAGTCCTGATGATCTTTTCCGCCCTCCTCACCACTCTCTGGAGAGACTTCCAGTCTGAGGCACTGCAGGCTCCAGTCCAGACAGAGATGCTGTTGGTCAGCAGGCTCTCTATAGTGCCTCTGTAGAATGTGCTGAGAATGGGGAGAGGGAGCTGTGCTCTTTTCATCCGACGCAAAAAGTGCATGCGCTGCTGAGCTCTTTTTACATTTTCTACTGCTTGTCCATCTCGGGAATTGGGGGTAGGGGTGGGAATGGAATTTTTTTTACCCCCTGGACCAGTTGCCACCTCATCACAGGGCCAACATATTGTACAATAAAATGTCTATAGCCTACATATATTGCATAACAATGTTCAAATTGTAGTTCTACTGTCTGTCACTCACGGCTGCCTGGTATACACCTACTGCACAAGATAGGCTGTACATTCAAAGATATAGCTTATGTTCGTAGCTGAACTTTGACAAATCATTACTCATTAGCTGACAAAAAACGAATGCACGTTTTTCGTGGGGCGTTGTTATAACCTGCTTGGAGCAGTATGTTCCAAAGATAGCGGTGGCGTGACACAGAGCAGCTTTGATTTTATTTCTACAAAAAGTCCCTGTATTGCACTTTGGACACCCGTCGCTTAGGTAATCTCATTGCCGATGTACTTCAATTTAGATGTGTTTTCCATTCCTTCTCCTGTGCTCGTCATATTAAAAGAAAACAACGCATGACCCTTGACCCTCTGCCATTTCCTTATCCATTCGTATAAAAGCTCACAGTGCTCTCTCCCTCTTCGTGTCTTGCCACCACTTTGAGTCCTCGTCACTCCAAACTGCAGCGGTCACGTCCCCTCACTCCCTCCTCATCCTGCTTTGGCCTTGTGTTTACTTAAAAGAAAAAAAAACCAAAGGATTCACTTTTCCCTCAAATAGGAAGCAGTGCCAATGCTGAATGAAACGTGTGTGTGTTAAGTGTGTGCTTAATTACTAACAGATTATCATCTTGCTCAAAATCAAAGATGTTTAATTAGGACTTGGCTCCATAGAACTCAGATAGCAGGTGGCGCTCGCCTAAACACACTTGGCTGCAGAGTGTCAGATTTTTTTGTTGTTGTTACATGACTAAATTGGTTAGAGAGCCACATTTCCAGAAAGCTGAGGACTGGTCATATTTTGTTTATTCTGGAAAACCAGCATCCTCTGCAGTAGACATTTCTATTTTGTCAGAGTTACAAGAGTGCAGTCAAGTATCATCTCTATGCCAGCACTCTAATGTTTTTAAGAATTGGCTGCACAAATGTGAGTGTCCCACAAGTTTTGTGAACTGAACCACTAGTTGAATGGAACCTTGAGGAACTCAGAGTTGAACAAATAACTACTGACTGTATCTAAAGTAAACCAACTAAAGCAATACCTTAGTTACATAAATCACAATATTAAAAACATGTGTAATTTCCAAAAAGGATATGTCTTAAAGGGGTGCCTTGAGGAACGCCTTGGTCATAGATTCACAAGTTTCGACCTGAGTGTTCTGTTTGTTAGCAAGGTAAAATGTCAATACAATGTCTGCCATTGTGCTTACTGTAATTTCAAGTTCATCTATACAACAGGGACACTCTAGTGCCTAAGTGTCAAAGTCAAGATCGGACCCACGAAGGAATTATCTATGGCCCCGGGGATGATATTTGATTAGCATTAGAACCGGCCCGCAGGCCACAGCCGCCTGCTGCTGTTTTGCATGCACCAATACTCCATCAGTGTTGGCGCTAGGAATTTTCAAAATGGGGTCCCAGGGACCCCATCAAGTTATAAAAATGGGGTCCCACA
Source organism: Nerophis lumbriciformis (assembly GCF_033978685.3). Classification (NCBI taxonomy): domain Eukaryota; kingdom Metazoa; phylum Chordata; class Actinopteri; order Syngnathiformes; family Syngnathidae; genus Nerophis; species Nerophis lumbriciformis. Next base: position 35,369,314 of record NC_084557.2, on the reverse strand, counting down.
GTAAACTTTTGGAGTCTCACTTTTTTGTAACCTTTTTGAAAACAAATGTATGCATTATCTTGTTATATCTCACATTCTATATTGTGTTTTGGAAAAAGGTTGTCATAAACGTTACTTAATTCTTTAAAACAAATAATTCAAAAGAAAACAAATTGTTATGCATATGTACATTTATTCAGTTATAAACATTCATTTACTTTCTTCTTTCCTTCATGGATCTAAACTTTACCACTTTCTATATTTTTATTGTAATATTTTCAAAATGTGTTTGTTCTATTTTGAATGAATGAATGAATGAAATAAGTTTATTTCGGTCATATAATCAACCATCAACCATTTTGTGTGACCAGTTTAACAGTACAGATTATACATTATATTTTAGGCCAAAGTAAGACAAATAAAGCAATCTGAAGTTGTCTTAATTTTTTAGTTTTAATGCCATGATTTTAGTAGTCAGACCCACGTGTGCACATGCGGCCTCTGAGCTAAAATGAGTTTGACGCCCCTCCTTCCGGGTTTTTAGGAGTTTGCTGCAAAAATGTTTGAACTGAACTCGGGGGGTGGTATGGTGTCATTCCCAGGCCAGATTTTGGCTCCAGGGCCGCCAGTTGAATAGCCCTGCTGTAGGGCTGGACAATTAATAAAATTTTTATTTCGATCTTGGTTTTGGCTTTTCACGATCATGAAAATATATTACCGTATTTTTTGGACTATAAATCACTCCGAAGCATACGTCGCACCGGCCGAAAATGCACAATAAAGAAGGAAAAAAACATATACGTCGCACTGGAGTATAAGTCGCATTTTTGGGGGAAATTTATTTGATAAAATCCAACACCAAGAATAGACATTTGAAAGGCAATTTAAAATAAATAAAGAATAGTGAACAACAGGTTGAATAAGTGTACGTTACATGACGCACAAATAACCAACTGAGAACGTGCCTGGTATGTTAACGCAACACATCATGGCAAGAGTCATTCAAATAACTATAACATATAGAACATGCTATACGTTTACCAAACAATCTGTCACTCCTAATCGCTAAATCCCATGAAATTTTCCTTCCCGGTGTCGCCTCTGGTATGTCCTTTCTTTCTGCTGCTCGATCGCCGTTTTCTGCTGCATATTTCACTACGTCCAGCTTGTAATCTGCAGTATATGATTTCCTTTTCGGTGCCATTTTAGTTCAGCCCTTCTTAGTTTTTATAAGTTACCGCCAATGTTGAAATAATCCATTTTAATAGCTACGGATGTAGCAGCAGTTAGCATCCCATGACCCATAATGCACTTCTGCCATGACGCACAATTCACTTCTGCCATGACCCGCCCCCACCGAATTATTATTGGTTGACGTGTGTGTGACGATTGCTGACGTGTGTGTGACGATTGTGGACATTTGCTTTGTCTCTTACGCGAATGAGATAAATAATATTATTTGATATTTTACGGTAATGTGTTAATAATTTCACACATAAGTCGCTCCGGAGTATATGTCGCACCCCCGGCCAAACTATGAAAAAAACTGCGACATACCGAAAAATACGGTATGTGTTATTTAAACTTTCTGAATAAATGATGTGATTATGTTTATCATAGTAATAAGTGAAATTGAGTCTGGCAAAGTTTTAAAATGCTACCATTGGTGTTAATTTTTAATATATCAGAAGATGAAATAAATAATATCAAATTACAGGTTATTATTGTAATTTGCTCATTTTCCTCAACTGATACACTGTACATATGTAGCATCATCTTCAACAAAACTTGTGAATTTGGATTCTTATAATTAATACATATTATTTGAGCATAATTATGCACGCCAAGAAAATGTGTCCCCAGTTATAAGTACAACAAAAGTGATAGGTTTTCTTTTTTTTTTGCTAAAAGGTTATTGAATCTGTTTTAAATCAATTAATTGTTTCGGATCGAAATTGTTCTAAAATAATGAGAATGAATCGTATTGGCAACTACAAATATCGAATTGAATTATTGTTAAAACAAATCGTTACACTCCTACGAGCCATGGCGGAGATATTTACAAAACAATCTTGCCTTCCTTCATAAATGCTAAAGACAAACCGTTAATTGGAGACTACAGTTACGTCAGCAGATTTCTCAATATATGGTCGAGGTTTACTCAAAGAGCTTTGCACGAGTCTGCCAATGTGGTCCAAAGTTGTAATCACTAAGTTCCTTCTTTTTCTCTATCCTCTCGTTGTAGGGCAGACTGGCTCATGCATGCTAAAATACTCATCCTCTGCTGTTGACATTTCTAATAAAAAGTAGCACATAGTTCTCGCTACATCTGTCAGTAGACTCGGTATGGAAGCGCGAAAACTACAACATGGCTAGCAGGGAGAAAATTGCTTGCAACCCAGCCCAGCACACTTCCTCCCTTCACAATAGTAGTGCAGTGCGCCACATCCGGTCTGACTGCGCTGACAAAATAAAGGTTTCAAAAACAGTACCTTACACAGTACAATGTACTGAAAGCACATACTGATTCATTTACAGATGTAATATACTTTGACTTAAAATACTGGTCAAAAATCACTAATGATGTATTGCACCAATAAATGTGAACATTTTTGCATTTAATTGACAAACATTTTATTATATTTTATTCGTTACTAATTTATATCAGTTTTTTTTTTTAAACTATATTTAAAGTTGAGTTTGGTGGTAAAATAAATATTGGTCAAAATTCACTAATGATGTAGTGCACCAATAAATGTGAGGATTTTTGCATTTAATTAACACAAAATTTATTATCATTTATTTGTTACTAATTTATGTAAACAAATTTTAAAACTATATTTAAAGTTCAGTTTTGGTGGTAAAATAAATACTTATTTAAACCTAATTTAAATAAGGTGCTCTGCACCCCTTTTGCACTTGTTATAATTTGTACACGTAGTGTGAGTAGATCACGCGCAACACGCAAACTAATAGTACACATACTTTTACAGTTTGCACATGCTGTTTGGCGTGTGCTATTTGGATCTGAATGAATCAGGCCTGCACACCTGTGGGATGTTCCAAATAAGTGTTTGATGAGCATTCCTCAACTTTATCAGTATTTATTGCCACCTTTCCCAACTTCTTTGTCACGTGTTGCTGGCATAAAATTCTAAAGTTAATGATTATTTGCAAAAAAAAAAAAGTTTATCAGTTTGAACATCAAATATGTTGTCTTTGTAGCATATTCAACTGAATATGGGTTGAAAATGATTTGCAAATCATTGTATTCCGTTTATATTTACATCTAACCCAATTTCCCAACTCATATGGAAACAGGGTTTGTATATCAGTTTTTTAAACTATATTTAAAGTTGAGTTTTAGTGGTAAAATAAATATTTATTTTACCACCAATTTCAATCAAAAATAATCATCATGACTATTTTTGCCATAATAATCCAGCTCTACATTGCTGTATGTGTACCATAAAAGTAATGTTCCAATGGCAAGGAGTTTTGATGGTTTGAATTGCTCTTTTCTTACATACAGCATACACTGCTGACTGGTCACATCATTAGGTACACCTCCACAATCTCATGAAATCTGATACAAGAACTACATCAAAAATACTGCCATTGCAAAAAACAAAAATAATAACAATCTTTAGTTTTGATTGACAGTGTCAGAGAGGTATTATTTAAGTCAAGTGTTTCTAACATTCAGGTTACTAATTGAGAACATATTAGAAAGAGCTCTCTGTTTGATCCATCCATCTGTTTTCTATACCGCTTGTTAGCTTTGTATGCTGGAGCCTACCTTAGCTGACTTCGGGTTTTGTTTGTTTTTTTGGTTAAAACTCCTAATAAGAGTCAGTATACAGTACTCGGCCTCCACCATGGCTGATAGCTATACTTTAGTTGGACAAACACCAAATTGTACGCCTTCATAGATTTCCCTCTCCTGTGTATGTCTAACTGTCATATCAATATTCATGCATTATTCATGCAAAATGTCCAAAAAGTGCAGAATCTTGCATAAAAAGTTACAACAAATCTTTTATCAATGCTTTGATGGATCATGGTTGCTATGTCACATCCCTCTACTGTACAATATCTCAAGGAGAGACAGTTTTTGGAAAAGTAACAATATATGCAGATGAAAATATGATTATATCTCACCGACAGTGACAAATTTGCATTAATGTCTTATTTGTACTTTCAGGGCCAGAGCCATTCAGATCCAAATAGCACACACTAAACAGCGTGTGCAAACTATAAAATTGTGTGTACTATTAGTTTGCGTGTTGCGCGTCATCTACTAACACTGCGTGTACAAATTATAAAATTGCAAAAGGGGTGCGGACGGCCTTATTTACATTAGGTTTTTGCGTGTACTACTGGCATTATGTGCCCATGGAAACACTCATTTCTCTACACATTCATGTTATCATGCTCCTTACCTGTGGGGTTTTGCAATGTTGAACAAGCAGCACACATCTATAATCTGTAACACATTTTCTGCAGTATAGAATAACAGTCTGGATAACAGAAACACGATGCGCTTTGCGGGGCGGTCGTGGACCATCACAACACTGCAGTGCATTCATGTGTCTAAAATGATCCAAATGTAAGAAAATGTATATTGCAAGATGTGTTTTCATATAGGAGATATATTATAATAATATATTTACAACATGGAAAATCGAACACCATTAAAACAAAACACCAACAGACACCAAAACGCATCAACTGAATTTGTTTTCATCAGCCATGTAAGTCATCAAGCAGCTATAAAATTTTAAAATTATATTACTGAATAGATGTTTTGGCATATATTCTTTTATTTTTCACAGTTTATATATGTTGACAAGCATACGTAGGATGAAGCTGCAGCATAATCACCTTTTTCACAGCTGTTTGAACGGTCTTTCGAGATGTACTAAATATAGACACAAAACAGTGATTTACAGTTTAACAATATGAACACAATATTTAAACTAACTCCTGATTCTTTTTTATTACGTACACTTTTTTGAGCAAAACAAAGTCAATAGTACACAATTTTAAACAAAAGCAAAAACTACTGTTTTACTCATTTAAATATTTTGGTTTTTGCCCTCAAAGTCCTTCTGTTTCCATGAAATTACTCCCTGAGTTTGTAAACATTAACAAAAAACAAAAAAAATGATCTTGAGAAAATAAAAATATATATCGCTAGTATCGGTCATATACTGATACTATTCTTGGTATCAATACCGCTCGTCATCCAGAGAATTTCAAATAAATAAGATGTCAGACAGAGGGGTTCGCCATTTGTGATCCGCATTAAAAGGCATTAATCAGCAATGACGACCACATACTTTTTCACAAATATCTTCTAATACTGAATGGTTGCCGATCAATGGGTATACATCCCTAATATTAATTTGTTGATGCAGCACATGCCTGTTAAACAAACTCAGAAGTCACAGAAGAAAGTGTTGCTGTATGAAGTGGTCACATAACATTGCTCATTTAGAGTCATTTGCAAACACCTGTAAGAGCCCGCTCCCTATTGGTAATGCCAAAGTCAGCAGGAGTCGTATTGCTATCTCTTTTCATTCCTAATCGTACTCATTGTCTTATTATCTCAACTGCTGCCTTGGGAGAAGATATGGCAGTTCTCAGAGACCTTTCATGTCTTTTGTTTGTGATGATCCGCACGTCTTTATATCAAGCATCTTTTTTTATGGTGCAGAGGTGCACTGGCACACAAAAGGCCTAATTAGTCATGCAAAGTGCGACGCGAGCTCTGATCTCGTTAGATTGAAGATTTGTTACAACAAAAGTGACAGAGAGAGGACAAATGTTATCAGGTGTTTTTTGTAGAGTTAAAAGAACAATGAGCTATTTTACCACTGATGCCTTCTCAATGGAACTAATCATTGTTGTAAAGCTGCTAATGTAGCTTTGTGCATTTCTATCAATAACATGCAGATGCCACTGCAACACACTGAATGCTGTGTCTGCATTCATTTGTGTCAAGGTCACAATCACATTGTTGTTTTTGCTAGACCTTTCAAAAAAATCTGCATGCAATAAACCACTAACAATTGATTATGGCCGTTGAAAAGATTGCTTGTCTGTTTCAAGAGATCTCTACTTAGCATTGGTAATGATTGCAATTAATTGAGCTAATTATGTTCTATTTTGAGAACACAGTGAGTGAGGCTGTTTAGCGGTCGGAAAAATACATTTGCACTCTGTAACTTAATGTGATTTTCAATTGTGTGAGTAAGATTTGATGAGACAACTATATCACTAATGTAGCAGCAAATGAGAGCTACCGGTAATTTGTATTATTTATGCTAATAATTCATTATAACTATGATACATTCACCATGGTTCATCGGTTTCAAGCTCAAGACGGTTGGCCAAAACCTAAAATGGTTAATTCTTGTTAAATCAAATTAATCACACTTTTACATGTGATTAACTACTGATTAATTACAGGTTATTACTCACTAGCATAATTTAGAAAAACCCATTTATGATTTAATATATTTTAAAAAGCCCAATATTTGGACACTCATTTTATTGTCAAAATGTCATCCAGGAACATTTTTTAAATGTTTTACTCAAATGCACATCATTTATTTCTTCAAACATTGTATCTAAAGTCCAGTCACGGTGCGTTTTGAACTAAAATTTGCCAGTGAGCACAACATTCGGAGTCTCCTCACTCATCTTTGCACCGACGCATGCATTGACCTAATCACTGACCGTATAACAACCCGCTCCGCCGTTCAAGTAAGCATCCGCAGTTATGGTAAAGGAGCATGCGTAGTCAAAATAAAATGTGTGATTAATCTGCTCCTATATAGGATTAATGCAATATTACTCCTTGATTATTCACATGACTTTACTTAGTATTTTTGCCAGCACTAATAAAAATGAATCACATATTGCTGTAAGATTAACACACATTCCAGATGAAAATAACAGATGCAAATAAGAATCCGCCCTTTACCAAAAACGTGTTGTTTCTTGCAAATCAATAAAATATCATAGAGTAAGGGTTTTCAAAGTCTGACCATCAAAGTCCATAATAAAGTGGCCCCTACTTGCTAAAAAAACAGATTTTCTGAAGCATATTGTCCAGTTTTTGTATTAGAGGAACTGAGAAATTTGTTCATTTAGCCTTTTAACCTCCTGAGAGCCAGTGTCCTCTGCAGTGGACATTTATTTTTGGTGTATTTATTTTGTCAGAGTTAGAGAAAAAGAATAGCCCTGTTATGCAAAACACAAATGTCCATTGCAAAGGATGCTGATTCTCAAGAGGTTAAACAAAACTGAAATTAGCTTACTCTTCGAAACAGCATTTTACCTTGTCACCAAAAAACCTTGGATCAGTTTTAGGTCTGACCCTAAGCTTGTCCTGTTCAAGTACTGTTATATCCTTAAAAGTGACCTATTATGCACAACTAACTTTTCATACCAATTGGTACCAGGGCCGTAACTAGGATTTGACAAATACCGAGGTCAAAAGTTGGTTGTCCAAGAGGAACTTTGAAAGGCTGAAATCATGGGTATCCCAGCACCATATACATTATATTACCTTGAGCAACACAATGAATTTCCAGAATAACAAAAGCTTTAATTGAGCTATAACTATCTATCACTCATCTAACATCTTTAATAATCAGCATGGTTTGTAACAGTCCACTTTTTTTTATTAATATCCTGAAGTTTTGCATATTTAACAATTTTAACACCATTGAAACATAAATTTAAAATAATACCAAAGTTTCAACCACAACCAGGGTACGAACCCGAGATCTTCTGGTTTGCACTACAAGTACTAATGACGTCTGCCACGGAGCCACCGGAAGTAATGTAGGAAATGTTTTATTCATATTTTAATTAGTGACAGCAGGATGTGGCCAAGAATACATTTGGGGTAAAATATTGTATGAAGCACCTTGTCATTCAATAATTTACATTTTAATGTGCTTCTTCGCTCAAAGTGCCCACCACACTGATCGCGAAGCCCTACTCAGAGGGTGTGTTCTGCATTTAGGGCGGGGCGACACCTGACTGACACGACAACAGTATTATACTGACCGCGTTTCACATCAATTTCATTCAAGCAACCTTATTTACATCAGTATGATTTAATGTTATTGTTATGTTGACAGCACATTTCGGATTGGAACGTTTTTTTAAGTAAAAGTGGACTTTTTTGCATTACGTTGTTGGAGATGTAGCGGGCTATCCATGACCAGAGATCGTATATTGAGAGAGGATGATCTACCCAATGGTGATGTACAGCGCACATGATGTCCTACACAAAGTACATTTATGGTCAGTCTAATCATCATTCTTTGGTCACCTACAAAAAATACAGAGGACATGACCTTGGTGTCCTCAATGGTAGTTTAGGCCATGATCGGTATCTGTTTTTGTGTATTTGAGATCTGCAGAAGTCACAAACATTTTAAATCCAACCATGAAGACATTTAGAAAACAATCCTGCCTTTGTTCATACTTTCTCCAAACGAGCTGTTTTGCCCAATTTGTAACATTTTTCCCAAATCTGATGTCAGCGGATATCTCCATATATAGTAGAGATTTACCCAAAGAGCTTTTCATGAGCCCTCCATTGTAGTCCAAAGCTGTAGTCTATAAGTTCCTTCTTAGTCTTTATCTTCTCGTGGGGCAGACTGGCTTGTACATGCACATGCATCCTCTGCTGTTGCCATTTCTACAAAACCCAAAACCAGTGAAGGCACGTTGTGTTAATCATAAATAAACACAGAATACAATGATTTGCAAATCCTTTTTAGCTTATATTCAATTGAATACACTGCTAAGACAAGAGATTTAATGTTCGAACTGAGAAACTTTTTTTTTGTGTGCAAATAATCATTAACTTAGAATTTAATGTCAGCAACGCATTGCAAAAAAGTTGGCACAGAGGCATTTTTACCACTGTGTTACATGGCCTTTCCTTTTAACAACACTCGGTAAACGTTTGGGAACTGAGGAGACCAATTTTTTAAGCTTTTCAGGTGGAATTATTGCTTACGTTGCTTGGATGGCAACATATGTTGCTCCAAAACCTGTATGTACCTTTCAGCATTAATGGTGCCTTCACAGATGTGTAAGTTAACCATGCCTTGGGCACTAATACACCCCCATACCATCACACGTGCTGGCTTTTGAACATTGCGCCTATAACAGTCAGGATGGTTCTTTTCCTCTTTGGTCCGGAGGATACGACGTCCACAGTTTCCAGAAACAATTTGAAATGTGGACTCGTCAGACCACAGAACACTTTTCCACTTTGCATCAGTCCATCTTAGATTAGCTCGGCCCGTTTCTGGGTGTTGTTGATAAATGGCTTTCGCTTTGCAAAGTAGAGTTTTAACTTGCACTTACAGATGTAGTGACAGACTGTGGTTACTGACAGTGGTTTTCTGAAGTGTTCCTGAGCCCATGTGGTGATATCCTTTACACACTGATGTCGGTTTTTGATGCAGTACCGTCTGAGGGAACGAAGGTCACAGGCATTGCCGCTTACTTGCAGTGATTTCTCCAGATTCTCTGAACCTTTTGATGATATTACGGATCATAGATGGTGAAATCCCTAAATTCCTTGCAATAGCTTGTTGAGAAATGTTGTTCCTAAACTGTTATACAATTTGCTTACGCATTTGTTCATAAAGTGGTGACCCTCGCTCCATCCTTGTTTGTCAATGACTGAGCATTTCATGGAACCTGCTTGTATACCCAATCATGCACCCACCTGTTCCCAATTAGCCTGTTCACCTGTGGGATGTTCCAAATAAGTGTTTGATGAGCATTCTTCAACTTTCTCAGTCTTTTTTGCCACTTGTGCCAGCTTTTTTTAAACATGTTGTAGGCATCAAATTCAAAATGAGCTAATATTTGCAAAAAAATAAATAATAAGTTTACCAGTTCAAACGTTAACTATCTTGTCTTTGCAGTGTATTCAATTGAATATAGGTTAAAAAGGATTTGCAAATCATTGTATTCTGTTTTTATTTACGATTTACACAACGTGCCAACTTCACTGGTTTTGGGTTTTGTAATACAAAGTAGCATAAAGTTAGAATTTATATCTGTCAGTAGACTCGATATGGAAGCGCTAAAAACTACAACATGGCTGGCAGGGAGAAGACACAGTCGAAGTAGGCGCATGTAAATAAGATCACCCATAAATCTTGCCTTCTTCCGAAATTTGCTCTGAGCGGTTTAGAATTTCAGATTTTAGTGACATATCTTGCCACAGTTACGTAAGCGGATATCTCCATATGTGGTAGAGGTTTACGAGAAGAGCTTTTCGCGAGTCTGCCGTTTGTATTCAGTTGTAGTCCAAAGTCAAAAGGTTCCTTATTTTTCTCTATCTTCTTGCTGTAGGACAGACTGGCTCGTACATGCACATGCATCCTAAAGTCCTGCGCTGTTGCCATTTCTAATAAAAAGTAGTGCATGCTTAGTTCTTACTTAAATCTGTCAGTACACTCTTTATGGAAGCGTTAAAAAACTACAACATGGCTGAGTGAGTTGAGGCACAGTCGAGGAGGGCTTGACTTGGAGGAGGACTTTGGCACATAAATAAGACAACACACAAATTGGCGCAACCTGAAGAGACAGTCAGAAAGCGGATTGAAGATGGTCTGTAAAACATAAACTGTGCATTTAAAAAAAACTATTTTTTTTACCAAAGAACCACCATTACATGTTATGTAGACCACAAGGAAGCGTTTTAAATCTGAAAAAAACAAATCATAATATGACCCATTTAATGGAAAATAATTTAATTTATATTATGACTTGAATAGTTTTAGGAGGCTACACAGAACTGGAATCTGTCTGAGAAAAACCTGCGACCACACCATGACAATCTTATAGTCACTGTTGCTCTATAGCCACATTCTTAAAACTATAAAGTTGTTTCTTTTTGCATTTTGCCCAGGCCCAAACCTGGGTCTGCCGAATGAGAGTGCGAGAGCGTTTGGCATCAAGCTAAAAGTCCGAGCTGTTAACTTGATGTCGAGAGCGAACTCCTAAGAAAGTCTATTAATCAGCCCTCTAAGGTACATTGGTGTAGCTCTTACCTTTAAAGACATAAATGAGTCATACTGTATTCCTGACTGTGTAATTTATGTTCAACTAAAAACTTTTGGAATATATGACTGGGAACACCTTAATGCTGTGCACATCTGCATACTAGTGGCTCGTGTGCTCAGTAGTGACTGCATAGTTGATGCCTTACTTTTTATCAAATTGACATCATAATAATGTTCAAAGTTGCATATTTCACTCCTTTTCTCATTAATCACTTCATTATACAAAGTGACATTTTAATGACTGTTGCGCGCGACCAGTCTTCCTCTCAGGGAATAAAACACACTGGTCAATCCCAAGTTCTTTTGGATGACATATATGTTGAGTAAAAAGGACCCCAGAGACAGAATGGTACGATACCAAGTTTTACTAAAGCTTTAGGAGACCAGCCTTTACAATGCGACAATACCATCAGCAAGAAGAGGTCTAAATCCAAACAAAAAGAGTCAGCTATTGTAGCCCCTCTCACCTAGAAAGGAACACAGCTGCATCTTGAAAACAGATAAGGACTTGCCACAACAGCTCTGTGAGCCGACCAACAGGAGCCCTTAAGACAAAACAAAGAGTTTACTAGTGGACAAAAGATCAAAGCAAGGAGATCACGAGAAGAAGCACTGCATGGGAAAATACTAGCTGATTTAAACATGACTATGGATTAAGAAAGAACACTTAAAATATCTCATTCTCACATGACTTTATAACAGTTATATGTTATAAAGAGAAACAGGTGCTCAGACACCTTCTTTGTGGACATAATACTGCCTCTGTATAGTGTCGCTAATAGATAATCTGGCCCCGTAAATATGTTAAACACTTCACAGACACAACTGTTTAACAAAAAAACAGGCTTTGCTACACATCTTAAAATAAAACCTTGACCTCTGTCAACTATCCATTAGTCAGCTACAGACGTGGGAGGTGAAGTTTGACTTTTTTTTTTCAGCTAATAGACTAACCAATGATGACATTGCCGTCAAAATGTGACTGTAATGTTAGCACTTTAGCTCCCGTAGCTATGCTAGTGTTATTAACAACGTTTGTGTCCTCCACCACTGCTTATTGTCATGTAATTACCGTATTTTTTGGACTACAAGTCGCAGTTTTTTTCATAGTTTGGCCGGGCTCCAGTGCGACTTATATATGTTTTTTTCCTTTTTTATTATGCATTTTCGGCAGGTGCGACTTATACTCCGGTGCGATTTATACTCCGAAAAATACGGTATATGTGACATAAAATAGATAGATAGATAGATAGATAGATAGATAGTACTTTATTGATTCCTTCAGGAGAGTTCCCTCAGGAAAATTAAAATTCCAGCAGCAGTGTACAGAATTGAGATCGAATTTAAAAGTAAAAAGTAAATAATGGGGGAATAAATGGAGACAAAATCGAAAGATATTACAATAAAAATAAAAATAAAAAGCAACAATGAGAATAAAAATATAACAGTAAAATAAGAATATAACAAGAGAAACTAGGCAGTAGTGACCCCCCAGAGACGAGTTGTACAGTCTAATGGCATGTGGGACAAAGGAGTTTTTTAGTCTATTAGTCCTGCACTTGGGATGAAGCAGTCTAGCACTGAACAGGCTCCTCTGGCTACTGATAACGGTATGCAGAGGGTGACTGACATCATCCATGATGCTCACTAGTTTTTCCACAGTCCTCTTCTCTGCCACCGTCACCAGTGAGTCCAGTTTTATTCCGATCGTAGAACCGGCCCGCCTGATGATAAGGCATCTATTAAGTGCAGAATTACAGTACATATGTGAAAAGTAGACGTGGAGCCACACACTTTGTTAGAGATAGGTGTGGTCAAACACAGCTAATTAGCATTAAAGATACAGACACACAAAGCTGTGTTCCCAGTAGGGCTTACTAAAAGTACTTTTGGACTGTGCTGCGCTATTGAGGGACATAAGAGAGGTATTCAAAATAGTTGAAAAATAGTATAATACTGTATGTTACCCAGTGTTGGGTTAGTTACTGAAAAACAGTAACTAGTTACAGTTACTAGTTACTTTATTTCAAAAGTAACTCAGTTACTAACTCAGTTACTTACACCAAAAAGTAATGCGTTACTGTGAAAAGTAACTATTTAGTTACTTCTTTTTTTTTAAAGCTCCCATTAATGCCCTTTTAGCCTTCATTTCAGTACTGTTATTGCACTGGAGAATAATACAATGTGCTGATCAACTTGACATGCACTTGCATCACTGAACTCTGCTAAGCAATGTGGTCTACATACAACACACAAAGACAAAGATATGTTTCAAAGGGCCAATTTATTTCAGGCCAGAACAAATTGACACAACTATTTTAAATAGCTGCAACATAACATACATAAGTAACAAACGGCATAATAACAACATAGCTGTAAACCTGGCTTCACCTAAGGAAGACACACGTGACATACACAAAGCCTAACCAGGCAGATTTGAAATGTTGTTTTGGGCAGTAGATGGGATCTTTGATCCAAGACACAACTTACATTTAACTAAAATGTTCTTTTCTTTGTGCTCGACAAAAGAAAAGAAGTGAGAATATCTCATACTTGCCAACCCTCCCGAATTTCAGTGCCTCTCCCCGGGACAACCATTCTCACGAATTTCTCTCGATTTCCAGCCGGACTTAAGGCACGCCCCCTCCAGGTCCGTGCGGACCTGAGTGTGGACAGCCTATCGTCACGTCCGCTTGGCCAACCACAAAGTAACCACAGAACACTATAGTGTTCTATGGTTACTTTTTGGTTGGCCAACGGTTTACGTTGTATTGCGCCCCTTCCCCTTCCCACAGACACACACAGAGCGCGCCTCTTGTGACACAAGAGATTCAGAAGGACGACACTGCAGCGCTGCAATAAAACACACTCAGATCTTCTGTTTCTAGCCGATACTACATAAAAAATAACGTAAAATAACGCAGTAACGCATCATGTAGTAACGGTAACTGAGTTACTGAATATAAAAAATAACGCGTTAGATTACTAGTTACCGCCGAAACTAATGGCGTTACAGTAACGCGTTACTTTGTAACGCATTAGTCCCAACACTGATGTTACCTTTATAGATGTGATCCAAAAACACATCTTGAAAAAAAGTTGTTTGAAAGAGATGCGTGTGCTTTTAGTAAATAGTTTATGCCTATTAGGAACTGCACTTTAGCAAGTCAAACTCTATTGACTTGATTTTGTTGACAAGTTATGTCTGCTTTATACATTGATTTGATATGATCAGTGTGTAATACAATCTATAAAAAGAAGTGCCATGATTCGCTCCAAAAATGTCAATACTTTAAAATGCTCCTATAAGGTTTTGTAGCCCAGTCAGACTTCCTGCCAAAACACCATGACCTCATTTCCCCGTCATAGTGGTGCAGCATTTGTTTATTCAAAGCGCTTTTGTCAGTAAGTGAGTGAAAGCAGGAACTTTGCAGATTTTTCTTTGTCTTTCCACACTTGCTGTTTGAATCTCAGCCACACACCTTTGCCTTTTTTGCTGGTGTTTGTTCGATATCAAGCCTATTTTGTATTTTTTGTTTTTGGCATGATTTTTTTTTTTTCTTGTAAAATATGTGGTTACTGAAATGCAGCTTATAAGTGATTACATGGTGTTTCATAAACCCTCAATGCTTGTGATTGACATGAGAATACATACGCTTTGGATGAAAAAGCTGAAAGAGAATACATTTGTTGTGTCATCTGAAAGAAAGGCACTCTGCTTTTTCCACAAATCATTGATCTGTTAGGCCTTTTAGATCCACACAGTCCTAAAGTCATTACCACTGAGTGTGACTTTTCAAGATGGAAGGAAACTGGAAGTACGTAGACAATTTCATGTAATACGAGACACGGAAATGCAGAATCTCGAGCTCCTATTCAGGAACGAGCCATTATGTCATTTATGAATATGTGTATTGTAAGAGATTGCAGGATGTGACATCACTGACACACAAGCTTATCAATGAAAAACGGCAACCTCCTATTATTTGATTTCACGTTTAGTCTTTACATCTTTTTGTGTCACATCCTTGGTCACAGAAGTGTGTGGCGCTGAGATTCGCATCCCCACATGGTCTTTGCAGTGTGTGTGTGTGCTCTCCCGAAATTAGCGGAGGCACGACTCTGCTCGCCTTTGATAAAGACTGAATAGCTGTAGCTCGCTATATTAGGCTTAGTCTTTGCAAACAGATGTTCCTCTTGCCTGCAGTCTTAAAACCAGATTCCCTCCCCTTGCACACAGCCGCAGATTAGCATTAACCTGACTAAATGAACTTTACTCTCTGTTGCAAGCCTGCGGGGATAATACAACAAGTTGCATGCGTTTATGTAACATTTCCCTTCATTTCTAACATCTGCCTCTACAAAAGAAAGCAGTTGGGATTGTGTGCCTCTTGTGTGCTTAAAAATGTCTGTGCCAGACTCAAGTCACGACCGCTCAGCAAATTGTTATATTAGCGTTGGCCAAGATGGGAGGAATGAAGCGTAACATTGCTTATTGACCTGCTGATTAAGCAGTAGCCTTTATTGCTCCAACTAATCGCACCCGATTGGTCTTGGAGGCAGAGTGACGGAGGGGCAACAGGGGAGGCTGCAGAGTGTTCTGCAGCTGATTAATGCCAGCGTGTCTCCCCGCTTCTTTCTTTGAAACCTCACCAGGCACATGCTTAACTTTATTAGTGCTCTACATCATCACACTCTAAGATGGACAGCGCAGGCCGTGCAAGGTCTCTGTATTGATTTGTTTTCTTTTGAAGCGGATTCTTCTTTGTTCTCCTGAGCTGCAAAAAGAACTGTAATGCATACATGATCAGTATCAGGGGGCCATGCCGTGTGCTGCAACTGGCCAATATGAAGCACTTTTGGGCTGTGCTTTCAATAGCGGCGTAGTAGGGCTGGGCGACATGGACGAAAAAGTATATCTCTATATATTTTTACTTTTTTTTTTTTTTTTGTCCTGTCCAGCTTCTCAGGCAAATCATATATTTGATGTAGATGCCCATATCGGCTGTTCAGATTCACTTTACAAAAGAGAAGTGTAGGATACTTCTCTTGTTGCCTTATTTGTATTTGACTTTATTAAATGTATTTATATTATCATTCGGTGCAGCCGGGCCGGAGCAGGAGGGGATGGAAAGAGAAAAAAAGGAAGACAGAGGGGTAAATTGTGGGGACAAGAATGGATTAGACAGAGAGACAAAAACAACAACAGCAAACACAACAATAACAACAACAACAACAACAATAGAGCAACATCAGCAAATACAATATGTACAAATATGATAGTAAAAGTGATAGCAAAGAAGCAGTTAGCGAAATAAATAATAATACAGAAATGACAATGAGCATTATTACACTACAAATGGATCATTACAAATACCAATGGAAATAGCGCTATTGATAATGAACAATACCAATAATTTACCTCTATATATATATTAATTTTTTTACTTAAGCTTGATCGTCGATATATATCTCAATATATTTTTCAGGAAAAGTATACATACAAAAATATGCATTTTTGAGGGAGATTCACTGAAATTGAAGTGAATGACAACTGTACTGTAAACAGTTAGTCAATATGGGTATTAATAGCACAGAAAATAAACTGTTTAAGTAGCACAGAATTACATAACATAAATAAAATACAAAATATTCTTTCTACATAAATAAATAACATAGCTGTGCAAATAATACAAACTGTACCAAACTCTGATAAAAAATACATTTGCAGGCAGGCATTTTTTAATTCCCAGTCGACGATGTAATGGACTGTCACACACGTACAGTTCTGGTCAGCGTCAAGTAAGTGACGAAGCTTAATTGTGCGGCTATAATCTTCCTCACTTCGGCATACATTTTTTGCAGCATTTCTCATGCGAAATATGTCCGGCTTGGCAACTCGAGAACAGTTTTGATTTGGGCTTACATTGTAAACAACTCAAATGAATGTTTTATCCAGACGCATACATTTGTCCAAATGTGGCCAAGTAGACGCATTGTGCGTTTCCTGGATGTGGTCTGCATCGCTAAAAGAAAAATCTAAAGAAGAGAATCCCTCTGCCATCTTCCACTAGTTTGTTTAATATATAAATCGCCCGCTTGAGTATTCTCTCTTCTCTTTAACGACTCTCTCGTCGACATTTGGGATATCTGTTGTGATTTCTCTTCCTGGTTCCATGACCCGCCCTATCTTGCCTCTGATTGGCCTGTCCCTAATGTTTTGCCCTACTCTTAACCAATCGTGACTCATCATATTAAACAAACAACCAATCATGGATGTTCTTATACGTGCAAGCACGTCTTGGAAGGAGGAAGGGGAGGGATTTAGTAGCCAATGGGGTTTTGCGGGGGGGGAACAAGGAACACAACAAATAAGCGGTGTTTGGTCATTTTAACGAGAAATAAATTATATCGATATTACAATATTTTCTTAATTCATATCTTGTTTAAAAATATATCGATATATCTTACAAACTCGATATATCACCCAGCCCTAGGGCGTATCACCAAATTCTAGTCCCCCCATACTCAAGACTTCTAAAGTGTCCTCCATCCCACCCGAAACCCAACTTGACCGTGCCATACTTGGTATATATACATGCACTAAAAAACTAATTATTGCATTAATTTGGTCGAAACCGGCTTTTAAATTTTTAACGATTGGATTAAAATATCTGGAGCATAATTAGACAATCCCCCATAAATATACATTTACATATTTTTTTACCCAAAAATTCCAACAAATTTAATATAAAGTGGCCAGAAAATTAATGTCATTTTTCGCTTAAAATGGAACTGCCTAATGTTTTCTTTTTTTGTTTACATCCTAACTCGTAGATAAATGCTACCAAAAGTCAGCTAATAATAATAGTAAAGGGATTTAATCTATTCTGCCTACTGTATAAAGCGTTTTATAAACATCCAAAACCCTCCATTAACGTTTTGTATACACGCTGTAAGTATATATGTAATGTAGTAACAGGCACATTCATAACAACATGTAATATTTACATATTTCGCATTAATTTCACAGATGCATCACAACGTTCACTATTTCCTTTAACAATAGCTGCTACTATCAATCATGGCAGACTTCATGAAAGCCAAAAATGACTACTTTTGGGCAAATGATGATGCAAAACCTTACGTTTTTAGCCTAAATATACAGAGAATAGCTACAAGTTTTAGAAGCTGAGTGATAAACAGATGCAGCAAGTAGCACTAATGTTAAGTGCTAAACAATAAATGCAAACTACGAACATAATACAACAATCACTTACTGTACAATGTTTGCTCTCACTGGAATGCAGACTGATGGGATGTTTATATCTTCCTATTTAGATGAAAAATTTATTATAATCCTTACGCGGGTAAAAAATATAAATGGGCGCAAACAAGTGTCTTTTTGTGTCTTTGTCGCGATCTCCGGGTTTAAATTAAATGTCAAAGTTGACCAACTTCTCGGTTTATGGCCACAGCCTTTTACTATACAAGTGAGAAGCATGATTTTTAATCTTGAAATAAGTTTTACCAACTCACAGGCAATGCAGCAGTTTACTTACTCAGTGTGTCAATATCTGCATAAGCGAGTTACCTCTCTGTGATCACTGCCCCGCTAAAAGTAGTTCCTCGCATTAGCGCCTTATAATAACAATATCGCTAATACTTAGTTAACATTCAGGTCACAACATGTAAATGGAGTATTGTTGGCGGAGTTTTTTTAGGGTTTTAATGTATGGGCGCAATAGATTACTCCCATTAGCTTCATTGTTAGCCACCTCGTACTGCCATATATTACGAATTACAATGAATAAAAAAAAGAAAAATATTAGTGTTTTTGTTTTACATAGGGATTAGGAATGATACTGTAGGCAACATTAAAAAAATACCGTAAATGCCGTTCCCTAATCTCTAGTTTAGAGTTTAATCTCAAAATTAGAGATTAACGGAGGGGACTTCAATGTATTTGAAGACAAGGACCCCCATACCGATGGAGCGATGAGCGGGGACCCCCTACTTAAATATCTCGTATAAAATTGTGTATTAAATTAAACTGATCCTGAAGGTACCTTGTTATTGGTCAATATTAATATATCCAAAGAATACAGTATAGTGTCGCTAATAGCTAGCTGGCAATTAGACCATTAATTGCTAACTGGCAGCAAGGGCCGCTAATCGCTAGTTTTCAATTTGTGCGCTAATAGTGAGCTATCTCAAATGCTAAGATTATTATAATAACACAGTATAATTATTTATTCATGTTG
Organism: Nerophis lumbriciformis; assembly: GCF_033978685.3. Lineage (NCBI taxonomy): Eukaryota > Metazoa > Chordata > Actinopteri > Syngnathiformes > Syngnathidae > Nerophis > Nerophis lumbriciformis. Next base: position 35,349,954 of record NC_084557.2, on the reverse strand, counting down.
TTATTTCAAACCTGCAAGGTACAGTGAGTAGTGTGGCCATGTCACTGCCATTTATAAAACCAGTGGAAACGTGTGTTTAAAGACATTTAGATTTGTGGTAAAAGTGCAGATGGAATATAAAGAAATATACCCCGAAAGGGCCAAGCGGTAGAAAATGGATTGATATTAAAATACAGTTAAAAAAATTTTTTTTTTTGAAGATGTCTGGGTTAGAGATGATCTGATTCGTGTGGGATTGTCACTAGTGAATAATGTGACTCATAATAAAACATCATTATTATTATGATCAGATTATTATTGGTGTATCTCCTGGGGGTTAAGCCTCTCCGTCTTCAACGACTAGTAACTTTTATTTTTTGGGGTGGCGTGGCTCAGATGTTAGAGTGGCCATGCCAGCAACTTGAGGTTTCCAGGTTCGATTCCAGCCTCCGCCATCTCAGTCATTGCCGTTGTGTCATTGGGCAAGACACTTTACCTTAGAATAGAATAGAATAGAAAGTACTTTATTGATCCCTGGGGGAAATTCAGCTTGCTCCCAGTGCCACCCACACTGGTTTGGATGTAGTTTAAAAATGCATATAATGGGTTTCACTGTGTAAAGAGCTTTGAGTCTCTAGGGAAAAAGCGCTACAGTATATAAATATAAATCACTTCACTTTCACTTTCAATCTTAAATCGAGGGTCAGTTATAAGCTATGAGATACAAACGTGGAATTTATAAAGGACATAACTTTCGCCTACGCTGCCACGAATAGATTTATCTATCACCTCACATTTGTTCCAAAATGCTGGTTCAGTGTGTGGATGCTTAAAGGTGAGCTTTGTTAATGTTCTGACGTCTGTTTAGAGTGAAGTGTTCGAAGCCAACTTTGGCTATACCCAAATTAATCTCCACCTGTTGCCCTTTGGCAGAAATAAAATAACAACTACAGAATAATTAAATAGAACATTAATAGAGACAGAGACAGTGATCACAGACCTAGCAGAGTTTAATCTACCGTATTTTCCGGACCATAGGGTGCACCGGATTATAAAGTGCACTGCCGATGAATGGTCTGTTTTTGACTTTTTCATTTATAAAGCGCACTGGATTATAGAGCGCATTAAAGGAGTAATAATCATATAATTTTTTTCTAAATGTAAAACACTTCCTTGTGGTCTACATAACATGTAATGGTGGTTCTTTGGTCAAAATATTGTGTAGATTATGTTTTACAGACCATCTTCAAGTTGCTTTCTGACAGTCGCTTGCGCCATTTTGTGGACGGTCTTAATTACGTGGCTCACCTGCAGCAGCATCTCCTCATCCGGGAACAACAACACTGGAAATGGGTCCCATGAAAAACCGTCCGACCGGAACTCTAATAACTAACGTTCCTTGGGTGAATAATATAAACTCACTACACCGGTATGTTTAAGCGCTTTCATGGCGAGTTTACTGACAGATATAAGTCAAAACTTTACGCTACTTTATATTAGAAATGGCAACAGCGGAGGATGAATGTCCCATAACAAGAAGATAGCAGAGGTGTGGACTCGAGTCACATGACTTGGACTCGAGTCAGACTCGAGTCATGAATTTGATGACTTTAGACTCGACTTGACAAAATGTAAAAAGACTTGCAACTCGACTTAGACTTTAACATCAATGACTTGTGACTTCACTTGGACTTGAGCCTTTTGAATTGACATGACTTGACATGACTTGCTACTTTCCCCAAAACCCAAAGATGAAAAAGTTATTCGGGAGCGCTCCGTATTTTTCATTGTGTACTTGTCTATCAGCGTTGCGTGTGTCAGCTGGTGTGCGCTCAGTACAACAGCCAATCAAATTAGATCTACTTTGTTTTCATCACACAGCATTCATCCAATCAAATTGCAGGACAACCAACGAAGAAGACATGTCCAAACCACACGCCAGTGAACAAAAAATGATACCTAAAATAATTTTGTTTGGGTATAAAAATTACGAGGTGGTCAACACAAAGCGGTTTGCAGTATGCAACACATGCGGTTCGAAAATTACTGATGGAGAGGCAACAACTTCCAACTTCGTCCGGCATTTGAAGTTGCACAAAGAACGGTAAGTTTTGAATGTAAGATAACGTTTATTGGCTAAGTAACGTGACTTTTATTTGCTGTGTAGTTAAATCAGTGAGGCTGTAAACTCACTGCTAACGTTATAACGTTATTGCAAACACGGGAATCTGTTGCAGTTCACTACCTTATTCATACTTTTTGTTCAGTGATTTTTTTTAAGCAGGGTTACGTTAGTCAATATATCACACGTAACGTTAGACGGCGGTCAGCAGCACCGCGTATTTTAGCCACCTAAAAAAAAACAAAAATAGTAAAATAAAGGTCAGTTAAAATGTATACTATATTATGAATATGTGTACCGTTTTAGCTAGCTTTCTGACATACTGTTGGTTGTTTACCTCAGTGGTCCCCAACCACCGGGCCGCGGCCCGGTACTGGTCCGTGGATCGATTGGTATCGGGCCGCACAAGAAATACTTTTTTTTTCTTTTTCTTTTTTTAATTAAATCAACATAAAAAACACAAGATACACTTACAAGTAGTGCACCAACCCAAAACAACTCTCTCCCCCCTTTTGTTCTGGGCATTGAACATGAAGACTCTTCCTTCACTGTTCCGAGTGGCCATGAGAGTCTTGGCAGTGCCTGCCTCCAGTGCTCCAGTGGAGCGAGTTTTCAGCCATGGTGGCATCATACTACGCCCCCATCGTGCACAAATGACTGACTGACTCTTGGCTAATTTGGTCTTTTGCAAATGCAATGCAGCATAGGGCCCTGACATATAAAAAGTACAACTTTTTTGTTATGTTCATGTATATGTCATGTTTTTTCAATGTTAACACTTTTGTACAAATAAGTACATTTGCACTTTATTTTTTAATGTGTTTGTTCTGTAAAGGAATGAGTTAATGTTTAAAATGACTGGTTAATAGTGCTATTATAAAGTGCAATGTCAGCACAAATTTCTTTCCTGCAATTTAAAATGCACTTGTTTTAATAAATAAATACAGCATTTGAAAAGCATACACAATCTGTGTTAATATATTAGTCTGTGGTTAAAAGGACTTGAAAGGACTCGAAACTCAAAATGCAGGACTTAGGACTTGACTTGAGACTTTCCAGTCTTGACTTTGGACTTGACTCGGGGCTTGCCTGTCTTGACTCGGGACTTGACTCGGACTTGAGGGCAAAGACTTGAGACTTACTTGTGACTTGCAAAACAATGACTTGGTCCCACCTCTAGGAGATTGAGAAAAAGAAGAAGCTTATCGACTACGACGTCGCCACGGACTACGAAGGAGGACTCGCGCAATTTTTCAGGATTTATGCAGATCCCAAATACAGATCATCAGGTACCAGAAGGTAAGAAAAGTTGCTTTTGCATAATATTGCGAAACAAAACGGCAGATAATATGTCTTACCTTATACACACACCATAATAATACTCATATGTTGAAGCACATCAAACGGTGCAGCCTAAACTTATCTGTTATGTTTGACTGCCATCTACTGGTCACACTTATCATTACACCATGTACCAAATAAAATTGCTTCAAGGTGGGTAAGCTCAACCAAACTTATTCCTTACATTGGGCACACCAGGTTATAAGGCGCACTGTCGAGTTTTGAGAAACTTTTTTTTTTTAAGTGCGCCTTATAGTCCGGAAAATACGGTACTTCTTGAGGTTAGTTATGTCTGTGAGGCTCTGATGGTGAGTGGTTGGGAGTTTTTTGTTGCTTAGTGTCACGACGTGGACTATGGTGTGTTTGTTTTCCCGAGATGCAAGTAAAGCTGGACTGGTCATGGCGTGAAGGTAAATACATATTTAATAATAACACTCAAAGGAACAAAAAGCGCGCTCAAGGCGTATATACAAACTTGACTAATGAAACAAAAAGACTTGCACGTGGGCAAAAAACTGTGAACAATTAAACAAAAACACTAACTGTGGCATTAATAGAAAAAACTTACGTGGACATGGCATGAAGTGCGCAGAGGTAGACAGAGTGTGACAGGGGTAAGAATGCGGGATTTCGCCAGAACGACAAACTGAAAACACTGAACTTAAATACTACATACATGATTAACGAAAACAGGTGCGTGACTCAAAACGTGAAACAGGTGCGTGACGTGACAGGTGAAAACTAATGGGTTGCTATGGTGACAAAACAAAACAAAAGGTCCAAAAACAAAACCGAACATGAATGAAACAAAACATGATCACACAGACATGACACTTAGACTGAGAGCACTTTTTGTCCAAATGTTGTACGCCTATAATCTACATAGGCTGAATCCGCTCTGAGTGCTGCTTAAGTGATTGTTTCCTCGCCAAGTGTTTAGTCTGCAATCGGATGTCACGTCACGAGCAACAAAGGTATCAAAATATGACATGGTTAGATTTTATGTGAATTGATACCCGGTAGTTCCAAGAGAATTGGGTCGGTGCTTATAAAAATACCGAATTCGGTACCCAGCCTTAGCTGTAGCGACTATCAAGTCTTATACCTTTATTATTTATTGTGGGTGTAGGCAACCCAGGTCATAAAGTGCTCAAAAAAGGCAGAACAAATATTGAGACAGAAAAAATGATGTATGGAGTATAATCCATTTATTGCACACAAATGGTGGCAGGTTGGAAGGATATTGAGGGTGGAAGTATGGTAGAGACTTGAGTTTGAGTCTGCCCTCCCAGTCCAGTTTTGGACTCAAACCAACAAACAAGAGTTAAGTGCACCAGCGCTAGGCAATGTGCTAAATACCTTGAGCTGTTGTCAGCTCATTGTCGAGCACAGCTCATTAGGCTTTGGAAGTGAGGTTTACACAAGATAATACTGCATAGCCACACTTAATGAGCATATATTGCATATATTCAGCTCCTCAAAACCGCCACCAGTGGGTAGATCAGATATACAGGTAAAAGCCAGTAAATTAGAATATTTTGAAAAACTTGATTTATTTCAGTAATTGCATTCAAAAGGTGTAACTTGTACATTATATTTATTCATTGCACACAGACTGATGCATTCAAATGTTTATTTCATTTAATTTTGATGATTTGAAGTGGCAACAAATGAAAATCCAAAATTCCGTGTGTCACAAAATTAGAATATTACTTAAGGCTATTACAAAAAAGGGATTTTTAGAAATGTTGGCCAACTGAAAAGTATGAAAATGAAAAATATGAGCATGTACAATACTCAATACTTGGTTGGAGCTCCTTTTGCCTCAATTACTGCGTTAATGCGGCGTGGCATGGAGTCGGTGAGTTTCTGGCACTGCTCAGGTGTTATGAGAGCCCAGGTTGCTCTGATAGTGGCCTTCAACTCTTCTGCGTTTTTGGGTCTGGCATTCTGCATCTTCCTTTTCACAATACCCCACAGATTTTCTATGGGGCTAAGGTCAGGGGAGTTGGCGGGCCAATTTAGAACAGAAATACCATGGTCCGTAAACCAGGCACGGGTAGATTTTGCGCTGTGTGCAGGCGCCAAGTCCTGTTGGAACTTGAAATCTCCATCTCCATAGAGCAGGTCAGCAGCAGGAAGCATGAAGTGCTCTAAAACTTGCTGGTAGACGGCTGCGTTGACCCTGGATCTCAGGAAACAGAGTGGACCGACACCAGCAGATGACATGGCACCCCAAACCATCACCCAACCATGCAAATTTTGCATTTCCTTTGGAAATCGAGGTCCCAGAGTCTGGAGGAAGACAGGAGAGGCACAGGATCCACGTTGCCTGAAGTCTAGTGTAAAGTTTCCACCATCAGTGATGGTTTGGGGTGCCATGTCATCTGCTGGTGTCGGTCCACTCTGTTTCCTGAGATCCAGGGTCAACGCAGCCGTCTACCAGCAAGTTTTAGAGCACTTCATGCTTCCTGCTGCTGACCTGCTCTATGGAGATGGAGATTTCAAGTTCCAACAGGACTTGGCGCCTGCACACAGCGCAAAATCTACCCGTGCCTGGTTTACGGACCATGGTATTTCTGTTCTAAATTGGCCCGCCAACTCCCCTGACCTTAGCCCCATAGAAAATCTGTGGGGTATTGTGAAAAGGAAGATGCAGAATGCCAGACCCAAAAACGCAGAAGAGTTGAAGGCCACTATCAGAGCAACCTGGGCTCTCATAACACCTGAGCAGTGCCAGAAACTCATCGACTCCATGCCACGCCGCATTAACGCAGTAATTGAGGCAAAAGGAGCTCCAACCAAGTATTGAGTATTGTACATGCTCATATTTTTCATTTTCATACTTTTCAGTTGGCCAACATTTCTAAAAATCCCTTTTTTGTATTAGCCTTAAGTAATATTCTAATTTTGTGACACACGGAATTTTGGATTTTCATTTGTTGCCACTTCAAATCATCAAAATTAAATGAAATAAACATTTGAATGCATCAGTCTGTGTGCAATGAATAAATATAATGTACAAGTTACACCTTTTGAATGCAATTACTGAAATAAATAAAGTTTTTCAAAATATTCTAATTTACTGGCTTTTACCTGTAGATAGTGGATAGTACTTTATTGATTCCTTCAGGAGAGTTCCCTCAGGAAAATTAAAATAAAAAGGTCACCAAGCATAAGCAAACATCAACACCAATACAAACCAAATAAACTAGACCTTAAGAAATCATAAAGGAAAGCAACTTACTTGTTGTGGCTGTGCCCTCTTTTAAAATAAATGGAACGTTTTGGGAATTCTTAGATGCTTGTTGAACCTGTGAGGTAAACTGAGGATTTGTACAAGGCCATGATGATGGACGTCCATGCTTCGGAATTAGTGCTGCAAAAAAGCCACCAAAAAAGACCAAGACACAACAATGCAAACTTCAAATGAATCCTTTAAAGTGGACCTTTTATGCCAAACCAACTTTTTCTTTCTTATTGGTACATGTTTTTGTGTATTTGGGATCTGCATAAGTCCCGAAATTTTGAAATCAAACAGGCATGGCAGAGATATTTAAATAACAATCTTGCCTTTTCTTGCAATTTGCTCTGTCTTGTGACGTCAGCGCATATCTCCATACACAGTAGAAATTTACCTGAAGATCTTTGCACCAGTCCGTCATTGTAGTCCGACGTTGTTGTCAATAAGTTCCTTCTTTTTCTCTATCCTACTCCCCTGTTGTGGGGACATGGCTGACGGGGAAAAAGCGCAGTCGAAAGGGGGGTCAAGTAATTAAGACCGCTCACAAAACGCCGCATCCTGAAGAGACGGTAAAAAAGTGTCTCGAAGATGGCTTGTAAAACATTACCTATGCACAATGTTGAGCAAATAACCACCATTACATGTTATGCAGACCACAAGGATGTGTTTTAAGTGTAGAAAAAAAGCTTTTTGAGCTGAGGGATTGTGAGATTTGCAGACATCTCATTGGACATATTTGACACATTATTTTCCCCAAATTTAGATCAAATTCTGAACTGTACGACCTCAGGGGCGTGTGGCTTTAGAAATTCCACTGTATTTCAGCTCTGCAGTTTTCAGCATAAATGTTTTAGAGATGATGAACATTGTGTATATGGTTTCTAATAGCATTTCCAAAACACACTGTAAATGCCTTCTACCCTTTCAGAAGAAGCTGATTATCACAAATGGCCAAAGATATGTGCCGACCGATCGGCCACCGATCAGTAACGGCTGATTTTAATGAGAAGAATTTGACCACCATAATGCGATTGAATGCTGATCACAAACACCGATCCCCTCTGGCTGACCTGTATTTCTAAGTTAATAATCATCACATCCATTACAACAAATAAACTAAAGTTCTTAGTATCTTTAGTAGCATAGAGAAACTGGAAATTGTGATGTATCATGTTGTATGCATGCATGTACGAAATAAACTCAAACTCAACTCAACTCAACTATCACTGGAAGACGATGCTCAACATGTTACACACCGAGAACAAAATAGGAGCAAGCATGCTAGTTGATAATATAGCTGTGAAGATATATTGAAATAAAATTAAGAAATAAATGCTTAATAAAGTTTAAAGCTGGGGTACCTAAGTTGTATTATTTAACTAAAGAAAATAATTAGCATCATACAGTATATCATAACAATAGTAATTTTTGGGGAAAGAAATTACTTTGTGCTGTCTGTGCCTTATAATTACGTATTTTGGTAAACAAAACCCCGGAAGACAAACTCATTTGTCTTCCTGGCGGTCAACCCCTCCAGATCCGATCACAGGATTGAGAGAAAGGTGGGGTGTGCAGAGCCCACGAAGGAGCCTCCTCATTGGCTGACGCGATTTATAGTTTGCGTGCACGGTGCAAACTTGTTTGCAGTAAACACCCACCTGGAAAGATCGCAATGCCGGCGCTTGCTGTTACAGCATATACTGCTAAAAAAAACAAAGAGGAAATCAAAAGAAGAGAAAGACGCCGTATGTCTAAAAAAACCCAAAGAAGAGCCAAAAACTCGCATTAATATTGTTCTGGCGTAATCAAGATGGAGGGCATTGCGGACCAGTCTTGGACTAACTTTAGACGTCCAAGTGGCTGTTTTCCTTCTCGACAGGTAATCTAATGTTCCATTTTCCTATATTTTGTATATCCCTTTGCTTGGCAACGTGTGTTACCAATAGTCATTTATTTTCTGCAACAAAATACGAACTAGGTCAGGGGTCGGCAACCCGCGGATCCGGAGCCGCATGCGGCTCTTTGATTGCTCTGATGCGGCTCAGCTGCATACTTGCCGACCCTCCCGATTTTTCCGGATTTCAGTGCCTCTCCCGAAGCAAACATTCTCCGATTTTCACCCGGACAACAATATTGAGGGCGTGCCGTGATGGCACCGCCTTTAACGTCCTGTACAACATGTCGTCGCGTCCGCTTTTACACCATGCTATCTGCGTGCCGGCCTGGTCACATGTAGTATGCGGCCTATGCTTACACACGTAAGTGACTGCAAGGCATACTTGGTCAACAGCCATACAGGTTACACTGAGGGTTGTGATATAAACAACTTTAACACTGTTACATCCGCACTGTAACACAACATAAACACAACAGAACAAATACCCAGAATCCCATGCATCCCTAACTCTTCCGGGCTACATTATACACCCCCCCCCCCCCCCCCCCCCCCCTCCCTGGGCAGCCCACCTTAACCGACACAGAGAGGGGGGCGGGGGGTTGGATGGTAGCGGAGGTGTATAATGTAGCCCGGAAGAGTTAGGGATGCATGGGATTCTGGGTATTTGTTCTGTTGTGTTTATGTTGTGTTACAGTGCGGATGTTCTCCCGAAATGTGTTTGTCATTCTTGTTTGGTGTGGGTTCACAGTGTAGCGCATATTAGTAAGAGTGTTAAAGTTGTTTAAACGGGCACTCTCAGTGTAACCTGTATGGCTGTTGAACAAGTATGCCTTGCAGTCACTTATGTGTGTCTGCAGAAGCCGCATAGAACATGTGACTGGGCTGGCAAGCTGTTTATACAGGTTGTAGAGGGCGCTAAAGGCAGTGCCATCATAGCCCGCCCTTATTATTGTTGTTTGGGTGAAAATAAGCAGACATTCGAGAGAATAGTTGCTCTGAAATTCGTGAGTCTCCCGGAAAAATCGGTAGGGTTGGCAAGTGTGATGCTGTCAAGCGGCATTCATATAAAACTCGCGGGCTGCACTAACATTACATTTTCATATTAAGAGACCCCTGGTTTATACATAGCACAAAGCAAAAAAAAAACTTTGTACAGTATGCAGTGTTTTTTCATTTTAAATTTCTAAAGAGTTTTGTGGCTCCCATTGTTTTCTTTATTTTGTGAAACGGGTCAAAATGGCTCTTTGAGTGGTAAAGGTTGCCGACCCCTGAACTAGGTGATCCTTCGATGCAACTTCAGACTGTCAACAACCTACTGTATGTGTGTGTGATTTTGTGCACTTCCGGAGAGGGGAATTTACTGATTGAATTCTGCCTGGTGTTCTGGTAGCCCAGTTTAAAGAAGTGTAGATTACATTACAGCAGAATGTAAGGGAATATTTACAGGAAACTAACAAGTAGATTCATAAGAGTGTAGAGAGAGGATAGCATTACAGCAACGGTTGTGCGCTATCGGTGTGCAGCTGCCAGTCATACACGAAGAAGGAGGTTAAATCGATCCATAAATTGTTGGTGTCGATACTAAGGGTGGTATCAGTATATGATCAATACCAGAGTGATTAGATTTATAATACATTTTCTCAATATCGTTTTTTTGTTGTTGTTTTTGTTCATTTGTACCAACTCATGGGAAAATTCTGAAGGACATGGGAGAACTTTGAGGGCAAAAACCAAAGGATGTAAATGAGTAATAGATAGTTAAATGGGTTGTACTTGTCTAGTGCTTTTCTACCTTCTAGGCACTCAAAGCACTTTGACACTATTTCCACATTCACACACTGATGGTGGGAGCTGCCACGCAAGGCCCTAAACACAACCCATCAGGAGCATGCGTGAAGTGTCTTGCTCAAGTACACAATGGACGTGACTAGGATGGCGGAAGCTGGGGATCGAACCAGAGAAGCTAAAGTTGTTGGCATGACCGCTCTACCTTACAGTAGCTTCTATATTGAAATATGTCTGGTATGGCAGGTAAGAGCCATCCAGGGAAGAGCAAACATTTTGTTCTAAACCAGGGGTCGGGAACCTTTTTGGCTGAGAGAGCCATCAAAGCCAAATATTTTAAAATGTATTTCTGGGAGAGCCATATAATATTTTTTAACACTGAATACAACTAAATGCAAGCATTTTTTTTAGTAAGAGCAACATTTTAGAGTTTTATAAGTCTTTTTTTATCTTTAATAACATTGTTATTCTGAAGCTAACCAATAATAAACAAAATACTTCTTACCATTAATGCGACTTCTTGAACAGGTGCGGTAGAAAACGGATGGATGGATTAAAATGCATGAGAATGTTTTATATTTTCAACGTTATTTTTAACACTGTGATTACCAGCGGAATTTTTCATTACTTATCGTGTTAAGCAATGTCAGCTAAGATTTATCTGAGAGCCGGATGCAGTCATCAAAAGAGCCACATCTGGCTCGAGAGCCATAGGTTCCCTATCCCTGTTTTAAAGTGTTTAATATGTACACCAATATTGTATATTCCTGTTTATTATTATTATATGTTACTTATTTATGATGACATCTCCATCACTTTTTTCCATGTGCCTTTTTTTGTCCCCCATTTTTAAAGACGATTTTGTCTCCATTTATCTCTTCCCGACTACTGTTCCTTGCTTTCTTGTTTTTTCATCCATTTGAACCGTACTTGGACAACTTTACTAAAATTGCAATGCCAGGAAACTATATCATACGTTGTGGTTCAAATGACATTACACCAGTGTTGCAAAGACAGATTTATTTGAGTAATTAATTACCTCCGCCGAGGGGATTATGGTTGACGTCCCGCTTGGCTTGTTTGTCTGACTGTCATTAGGATTATGTAAAAACTGTATCAGGTGGCTTGATTTTCATAAAACCCGGCAACGTTAGAGCTGGAATCAGGAATATATCACATTTTTAGCTGATACGATTTACCCGGCAGATCCAGGAATTATCTTTAGCGATGAGAGATGTGACATTTTGTTGATGAAATGTTCATAGGCTTCAAGTGACATCATACAGTTGTGGACAAGGTGATAAATCCCTCTAAAAAATTACTTTTTAAATTAAAGGGATTTATCACCCGAGTGTTGAAGCATTATACAAGGCCCTCTTCCGGCTTTTGGCACATAATGGCGTAACTACAACCGTATATAACACACACGCACACCCATTAGCTTTCTGTGTGGTCAGCTAATGATGGCGATTTGGTAAAGTCTAGCTCCTAACGTTAGCTGTCATTGAATGTATATACTCTCATAACAACAACATCACTGCAAATCCTTAGTTGCTTCTTATGGACTGCTTTTGTGTAGATTCACACTGTGCCCGTGTGCGCGTGTGTACGAGACAGTGGTGTTTTTATTTTTGTTTTCGATCTTTATTCCATATCATTAGTAATTGTAAAAATAAAAACTGTAACGTCGTGGTCGCATGGTTATGCGAGGGTCGTTCTCCCAAGATACAACAGGAACTCTGGAGGCAAAGTGCAGGTGAAACAATGATTTATTCGCATTAATCATACAGGATTAGAGATAGGGCTGCAACTAACAACTAATTTGATAATCGATTAATCTGTCGATTATTACTTCGATTAATCGATTAATAATCGGATAAAAGAGACAAACTACATTACGGGGGGGACGGCGTGGCGAAGTTGGGAGAGTGGCCGTGCCAGCAATTTGAGGGTTACTGGTTCATTCCTCACCTTCTACCATCCGAATCACGTCCGTTGTGTCCTTAAGCAAGACACTTCACCCTTGCTCCTGATGGGCCTGGTTAGCGCCGTGCATGGCAGCTCCCGCCATCAGTGTGTGAATGTGTGTGTGTGAATGGGTGAATGTGGAAATAGCGTCAAAGCGCTTTGAGTTCCTTAAAAAGGTAGAAAAGCGCTATACAAGTATAACCCATTTACCATTTATCATTACATTTCTATCCTTTCCAGTATTTTATTTTAAAAAAACAGCATACTGGCACCATACTTATTTTGATTATTGTTTCTCAGCTGTTTGTAAATTTTGCAGTTTATGAATAAAGGTTTATGTTAAAAAAAAAAAAAAGTAGCCTCTGCGCATGCGCATAGCATAGATCCAACGAATCGATGACTACATTAATCGCCAACTATTTTTATAATCAATTTTAATCGATTTAATCGATTAGTTGTTGCAGCCCTAATTAGAGATGTCCGATAATGGCTTTTTTGCCGATATTGTCCAACTCTTAATTACCGATTCCGATATCAACCGATACCGATATATACAGTCGTGGAATTAACACATTATTATGCCTAATGTTGTTGTGATGCATTAAACAATGTAACAAGGTTTTCCAAAATAAATCAACTCAAGTTATGGAAAAAAATGCCAACATGGCACTGCCATATTTATTATTGAAGTCACAAAGTGCATTATTTTTTTTAACATGCCTCAAAACAGCAGCTTGGAATTTGGGACATGCTCTCCCTGAGAGAGCATGAGGAGGTTGAGGTGGGCGGGGTTGAGGTAGGGGGGGGGGGGGGGGGATCAGGGGGTAGCCGGGGGTGTATATTGTAGCGTCCCGGAAGAGTTGGTGCTGGAAGGGGTTCTGGGTATTTGTTCTGTTGTGTTTATGTTGTGTTACGGTGCGGATGTTCTCACGAAATGTGTTTGTCATTCTTGTTTGGTGTGGGTTCACAGTGTGGCGCATATTTGTAACAGTGTTAAAGTTGTTTATACGGCCACCCTCAGTGTGACCTGTATGGCTGTTGACCAAGTATGCATTGCATTCACTTGTGTGTGAAAAGCCGTAGATATTATGTGATTGGGCCGGCACGCAAAGGCAATGCCTCTAAGGTTTATTGGCGCTCTGAACTTCTCCCTACGTCCGTGTACCACTACGTACAGCGGCATTTTAAAAAGTAATACATTTTACTTTTTGAAACCGATACCGATAATTTCCGATATTTTAAAGCATTTATCGGCCGATAATATCCACAGTCCGATATTATCAGACATCTCTATACAGGATACAAAATAAATAAAACTAGCGTGACGATCACACGGGAAGCAAAGCTAAGGAAGCTAGCACGAAAGCTTAGCTTAAGGAATTAAATAAGTAGACGGCGTAACTTGTTGCATAGAAGCAAATAAGACAACCAGACCGTGTGTGACGAAAATGTAGCTCTCTGATTAGTGCCCAGGAGCAGGTGAGCATCTTGAACACTAATCAGAGGTAGGTGAAACTAACCAGCACCCATGGAAACCAAAACAGAAACCTAGGGGTGCTGACAAAAAACTTAGGTAGTCAAACTAACAGAACAAAACATGATCCGAGCAACAGATCATAACACAAACACTAAAAAAACCATTTGTTAAATTAAAACACTAATGGTAACATAAGCTAAATGATGTTATATGTTCTTGTTTTAAAAAATATTGTTGTATTTTTTTGGTTTAAAAAAAATCTAACTTTGAGCAAATTCTTTAACTTCATTGTCCCAAATAATAGATTATATTTTTACAACCATTTACCAAATCACAAATCAGATAATTAATGCAATAATTATAAATAGTAATATTACAGTTCAATTGACTTTGTACTAGTATGTAAAAGATACATTCAGTTTGTTTGTTCATGCTAACTAAGGAACAACAAAACATGAAAGTAGCTACTGTATATATAGAGTAGTGAATGGGGAAGCACGGTAGAAACAGGGGTTAGTACGTGTGCCTCACAATACGAAGGTCCTGGGTTTGATCCTGGGCTTGGGATCTTTCTGTGTGGTGTTTGCATGTTCTACCCGTGACTGCGTGGGTTCCCTCCGGGTACTCGGGCTTCCTCCCACCTCCAAAGACATGCACCTGGGGATAGGTTGATTGGCAACACTAAATTGGCCCTAGTGTGTGAATGTGAGTGTGAATGTTGTCTGTCTATCTGTGTTGGGCCTGCGATGAAGTGGCGACTTGTTCAGGGTGTACACCGCCTACCACCCGAATGCAGCTGAGATAGGCTCCAGCACCCACTGCGATCCCGTAAGGCAGTTGTCCCCAACCACGGCATCCACCCGGTCCGTGGGACAAATTTTTAAGCGTTGCTACAAAAAGGTTGGAGACCACTGCTGTAAGGGACAAGTGGTAGAAAATGGATGGATGGATTGGGTATTGAATGAGGAAATATAAGTGCGTGACTCTTACGCTTACAGCGTGAGCCTTGGCAGCACTGAATCATGATATAGTACAGTAGAAATATATATATATAGATATATATACTTGATTAATACTGTGAGGACAATGCCAATTTAGATTTAATTAAGGTTTTTAGTTGGGAATTATACACAGTGGTGAAGTAAAAAGAAAACAACTAAAATCAGGGTAAATTGCCTTTACAATTATATTTTATATGCAAGCATGAAAGTACAAAGGAAAAAGGTCTTTAAATTTTCCATAACTGTACCATGATTTTTTTACACTCTTGCTACCCATGCGTAGGATTATAGTTAAAAATGTAGCGAGGAGAGCATAAATGTCACTATTTTATGCACTCTCTCATAACTCAAGTGGAAATGATTATCTCTGAATTTTTGATAAAGAACACTTAATCACATGACAATGAGGATTTTTTTGTCTCGCACATTCTATCTGAGTGGACACAGTTGCTTGCACCATGTAACATTCTGCTCTTTTGTGGCTTCAAGTGTTTTGGCTGAAATCCATTTCAGAATCAACATCTAGAAAATGAGTTTGTGGATGCACAGTACCGCTTCAGGGGCTGAGATCAAGTCCGAACAGCTTTTCTCGTTGCTAATGTTTTCGGGCTTGTGTAGAGAACAATCTGAGATCGACTGTATTTGACTGCACAAACCCTTTTCCATCCAGTAAGCACCTTATCTGCCTTGGGGCAATATTGAATTAATGCAGAGAGAAAAGTGGAAGCAATGTTGTAGTTCCTGTATTGTTGTTAATTCCTTTGTCTCATGCTGACTGTCCAAATCCTGCACACTTCCTGGGGCCTAGCGTTATCTCTTGTCTCTGGGATGCTTTATGCAGACATACATAACACCCATGACACTAAAGAAAAGAAGGGAAGGGTTTAATGTAGGGCTGCAACTAACAATTTATTTGATAATCGATTAATCTGTCGATTATTACTTCGAATTAATCGATTAATAATCGGATAAAAGAGACAAACTACATTTCTATCCTTTCCAGTATTCTATTGAAAAAAAAAAACAGCATACTGGCACCATACTTATTTTGATTATTGTTTCTCAGCTGTTTGAAAATGTTGCAGTTTATAAATAAAGGCTTATTAAAAAAATAAAAATAGATTAATAAAAAAAGTAGCCTCTGCGCATGCGCATAGCATAGATCCAACGAATCGATGACTAAATTAATCCCCAACTATTTTTATAATCGATTTTAAAAGATTTAATCGATTAGTTGTTGCAGCCCTAGTTTAATGTAATCACCAACAATGCTGGTGTAACATAACTATCGTAGTATAGGATAACAATTTTAATAAAAAATGTCACTTTAAATTGTTAGTGGACAGCTTGAATAAGCAGCATTTCTCATTACCATGCAGCTAGCAACTTGGTGTGTCATCTGCTATTAGCACTAATCTTTAGTATGTAAAATGTTGGTAATATAATACCCATTACAATCTAAGCATGTGACCACAATCACTTTTTTCGCTGCGACTCGCGATCTCGCATTGGCTCAGTCGACACATACTAGTCCTCCTGCTGTGACTTAGACTTCTGTTTCAGTCGTTTGCTGACTTTTAGGCCCCGTTTACACCAAGGGTAAATCACACCTAACCTTATCTGTGTCCACACACAACAATGCCACCATTTAAGATCCCCGCCCCCCTTCGCCCGCCAGCACAACGCGGCCTCGTACGCATGCGCGAAAAAAAGAAAAAAAAAACGTCCATCTGCTCCAAGCTCTCTAGTAGATGACTTTACTTCACTGTGAAGTTATTTAACAGAGCTATTTTGTAAATAGTTTGCTGTGCATTTTACATTTGTTTGCTGTGTTTTGTGTGCAAGTTTTTAAATTAAAATGTATCTCCTTTGAACAATATCCAGTGTTGTGGTATTTCAATGAACTAGAATCCAGTGTGCAATGTAGCCCTATTGTAGTGAATCACACCTGAGCCATCATAAATTAATCAAATCTTAAATCGACATGAGAAAGTAGACAATGCGATAAACTGTTTGGGACACGAGCGGATGGTTCCATCTTTCAGCTGCGCACTAATGGCGGAGTTAGCATCATGCACGCTGCCTGAGCATTTCACAGTCACATCCATAAAGCAATATTTGTAGTCACAAACTGCCTGTATCACATCCACGGGAGGAAGGGACCAAGTTTTTTAAGTAGAATCACAGCCGACTGTTCGAAAGTTTGTCTTGCCATCTGAGATGTGTAGTATGTGAAATAGCTGCAATCGCCCGTTGCCTTCTCTTAAGGTATTGATTTGTGATTTCCAAAAGCGCCTGTACATGTACAAGTAGGAGAAACACGGGCATGTCTGCATGATCCGCCTCCATTTTAGTTATGAAGCTAGCTGTGGCGCGTTCTTTCTGATGTCACTTCCTGTGTGGGGCGCGGACTTTCTGGCGTCACTTCCTGTGTGGCGCGGTCTTTCTGGCGTCACTTCTTCTCCGAACTCACTTTGTAAACGATCAATGAGTCCATACAAAGCTAAGTGCCGGAGTTTCAAGAAATACACGGCAGACTTACCCGTGTAAAAATTAGTCCGAGGAGGGCGACCTTAAACGATGGTTTATGGTGGCTGAAACGGGTCTTAGGCTAAATAATTGTTTGTTTAAGGGGTTAAACGACTTAGTGTAGACATGGCCTTAGTGACTTGCATTATCGTATTTTCCGGACCATAGGGCGCACTGGATTATAAGGCGCACTGCCGATGAGCGGGTCTAGTCAGGTCTATTTTCATACAAATGGCGCACCGGATTATAGAGCGCATTAAAGGGGTCATGTTTTTTTTTCTAAATGAAAAACACTTCCTTGTGGTCTACATAACATGTAATGGTGGTTATTTGGTCAAAATGTTGCATAGATTATATTTTACAGATCATCTTCAAGCTGCTTTCTGACAGTTGCTTCAGGATGCGGTGTTTTGTGGGCGGTCTTATTTACGTGACTCACCTTTGGCGGCGTCTTTTCTCCGTCATCTTTGTTGTAGCGGTGTAGCGTGCAAGGGTGGCAATCGAAAAAGAGTCAAAAGATGGAGCTAACTGTTTTAATGACATTCAGACTTTACTTCAATCAATAACGGAGCAGCATCTCCTCATCCGTGGCTCACTAGTGCAATAACAAGGCCGGAAACGTGTCCCGTGAAAAACCGTCCGACCGGAACTCCCTAATAACTAAAGTTCCTTGGGTGAATAATGTAAACTCACTACACCGGTATGTTATAGCGCTTTCGTGGCGAGTTTACTGACAGATACAGGTATATGTAAAAACTTTACACTAATTTAAATTAGAAATGGCAACAGCGGAGGTTGAATGTCCCATAACAAGAAGAAGCACGGACTACAAAGGCGGACGCGCGCACATTTTCAGAACTTATGCAGACCCCAAATAAAGATCAGCAGGTCCCAGAATGTAAGAAAAGTTGCTTTTGCATAATATTGGGAAAAAAACGCCAGATAATATGTCTTCCTTATACACACACCATAATAATACTTGTATTTTGAAGCACAGTACAATCCATCAAGCGGTGCGGCTTAATAGCTTACCAAAGTCGTACTAAAACATTTTGATAGATTTTTGAGCGCCGTGTGTAATGTTCTATATTTTCAATGGAACATATAAAATGTTGGCGTTGTTTACTTGAGTCATATTGCAGTCTACACTTATCTCTCATGTGTGACTGCCATCATATTGCAGTCTACACGTATCTCTTATGTGTGACTGTCATCTACTGGTCACACTTATCATTGTACCAAATAAAATAGCTTCGGGGTCGGTAAGCACAACCAAAATTATTCCTGTACATTAGGCGCACCAGGTTATAAGCCGCACTGTCAAGTTTTGAGAAAATTAAAGCATTTTAAGTGCGCCTTATAGTCCGAAAAACTTTCTAATTGGTCAAGCGGTGGAGAGCTGGGCATCAAAATGAAAAAACTAACAATATTTCGGGGCTGTAAATCTAATTTGGAAATGAGCATTTCCCGGCTGAATTACCGTTATCAGTTATAAAGGTATTGGAAAAGAACATGATTTATTAATGCCTTTTGACATATGAGGGCCATTTAATGATGACTTGACATGAAATTATTACATATGGCACCTTTTAAAGGGGAACATTATCACAATTTCAGAAGGGTTAAAACCATTAAAAATCAGTTCCCAGTGGCTTATTTTATTTTTCGAAGTTTTTTTCAAAATTTTACCCATCACGCAATATCCCTAAAAAAAAACTTCAAAGTGCCTGATTTTAACCATCGTTATATACACCCGTCCATTTTCCTGTGACGTCACACAGTCATGCCAATACAAACAAACATGGCGCATAGAACAGCAAGGTATAGCGACATTAGCTCGGATTCAGACTCGGATTTCAGCGGCTTAAGCGATTCAACAGATTACGCATGTATTGAAACGGATGGTTGTAGTGTGGAGGCAGGTAGCGAAAACGAAATTGAAGAAGAAACTGAAGCTATTGAGCCATATCGGTTTGAACCGTATGCAAGCGAAACCGACGAAAACGACACGACAGCCAGCGACACGGGAGAAAGCGAGGACGAATTCGGCGATCGCCTTCTAACCAACGATTGGTATGTGTTTGTTTGGCATTAAAGGAAACTAACAACTATGAACTAGGTTTACAGCATATGAAATACATTTGGCAACAACATGCACTTTGAGAGTGCAGACAGCCCAGTTTTCATCAATTAATATATTCTGTAGACATACCCTCATCCGCTCTCTTTTCCTGAAAGCTGATCTGTCCAGTCCAGTTGGAAATGCATCTGCTTTGAGTGTCGCAGGATATCCACACATTCTTGCCATCTCTGTCGTAGCATAGCTTTCGTCGGTAAAGTGTGCGGAACAAACGTTCCACTTTCGCATCTTTGGGCCACTGGTGCAACTTGAATCCGTCCCTGTTCGTGTTGTTACACCCTCCGACAACACACCGACGAGGCATGATGTCTCCAAGGTACGGAAAACAGTCGAAAAAAACGGAAAATAACTGAGCTGATTTGACTCGGTGTTTGTAATGTGTTTGAGAAAATGGCGGATTGCTTCCCGATGTGACGTCACATTGTGACGTCATCGCTCCGAGAGCGAATAATAGAAAGGCGTTTAATTCGCCAAAATTCACCCATTTAGAGTTCGGAAATCGGTTTAAAAAATATATGGTCTTTTTTCTGCAACATCAAGGTATATATTAACGCTTACATAGGTCTGGTGATAATGTTCCCCTTTAATATTTTACATATATTAGTTTTACAGACCATCTTTAATCTGCGTTCTGACCGTCTCTTCAGGATGCGCCGTTTTGTGGGCGGTCTTATTTACCTGATTCCGCTTTGACTTCGTCTTCTCCCCGTCAGCCATGTATTTAGTTTTTAGCGCTTTCACATTGAGTCTACTGGCAACTTATAGTTCTAATCTATAAGTTAGAACTATACACTACTTTGTATTAGAAATGGCAACAGCGGAGATGCATGTGCATGTAAGAGCCAGTCTGCCGCACAACAAGAGCATAATGAAAAAGAAGGAACATTATTGACTACAACGTCGCACAAGTTCTTAGAGTAAATTTGTACTATACATGGAGATATCCACTGATGTCACCAATGGGGAAAAACGTCACAAATTAGGCAAATTCCAAAACTTTTTTGAAATTTTGCCAATCGCTCACAATCATTATGAGAAACAAGTGTGTTAAATAGATATGAAAGAAAAGTTGGTTTTGCATAATAGGTCACTTTAAAACACTTCCAAGTCACACTGACTGAAATCACGTCCCGGCCCAGTTAGCCATTTTTGTAGTGTTTCACTGTGTAGTTTGTATTAACACACCGAGCAAACAGCTGAGAGAAGCTATCGTTAGCTTCTGTGCTAAGTCGCTCACAGAACTGAACAACATAAACAGATGAAATTAGTGATAAAGTCGTTACAACGAGAGATATAAGTCCTCAAGCAAATTGGTGTATGTGTAAATAAACTGTAGTCACTCACCAATAACCAAATTCAGTCGCTAAACAAAGCCTTGAATCACACTCGGGAGTCGAGAAGTTGGTACCGCACGGCATCATTTTTTTAAGAGTTTGATGCACAGTGCGCCGTTGTGCGTCACAGAGGAGTCTCCATGAACACTCAAGGGGCGAGGGTGAGCCCAAGAGTATGCCCTGTGCTTTGCCCGTCAGGCGCAGAGAAGGGCAAATGGCCTAACAAAGGCACATCAAAAGATACCGGTATGGTGGTATTGTCTCAAATATATACCGCTTTCTAAAATATACAGGTATTAAGTATAATACCGGTATATCGTGCAGCCCTACATAAGCTGAATAAAAAAAGAGACAATTGTAAAACAAATGTGTTCTGTTAAACCACTAATGCTAACATAAGCTGACAGACAGCCAGACAAGGCAGCACAAATTGTCAATCACAAATTGCTTTCATTTGTGTCAGTAGAAATGTTCACTTTTCACCCAACAATAATTCCACTTCCAACTAGAGAAAACACTTTGCAGTGAATGGTTTATTATTTTTATGTTTTACACACACACGCACCCAGCAACTATGGTAGTATTCAAAGAACCATTAAAAAATAGCTACCAAATAAATCAGAAGTTACTTACATGTTACTCAATACTTGAGTGATTTTTTTCAATGAATATTTACTTACTCTTACTCAAGTAATTATTTTCATGAGTACTTTTTTACTTTTACGCTAAAGCAGGGATTTTCAAACAGTGGTACGTGGGTTTCATCTAGTGGTACGCCAAAGAATCACTCAATTAAACTACAGTTTTTTATTTTCTATATTCAATCACAGTGTTAATGTTCAAACTGTGTGTGATTTTACAGTGTCCAAAAATATGAAATAAGCTTTTAAATAAAACCTCTGCCTTGTTTTTAATGAATACTCGGGCCTACTCCGTTACTGTATTTCAATGTTGGTCATTATGGTGGTACTTGGATAGCCACATTTCTTTCTGAGGTGGTACTCAGTGAAAAACGTTTGCGAACCACTGGTATAAAATAACGGTAATCCTACTTGAGTACCATCTTTGGCGACTCTACCCACCTGCGCCAACAGGCAAGAAAACTGTCTTCTTCATAATATGACACCATTAAAAATACATTACATGAAGAAAGGTCTGGACGTCTAATGTTCCTTCATGAATTAAAAGAAAAGAAAAGAAAATTCAGAATGCTTAGAGCCATCAGGGGGCATCTGTTTCCATCTCTACCTAATTGAGTGTAAAATGAGTTATTTGCGTACTACACTGCCCTACATGACCTGGCATTTTATGATATGACTTCTTGCTCGTATAGTGGTTCACAAAACGCACTCTCATGCAGCTGGTATGGCATTAATCTCAACTGTTATTCACATTGACCTGTTGATTGGCAACTCATCAGGCCAGGGTGAAGTCTGTCTTTCAGTCGAAACCAGTCAGGATGTGTTGTATACTGAATATAACAAGTGATGAATGGATGGTCTCACCCCTCTTCATGCTTGTCAAAATATACTCACTACTGAAGATGCCGGGCCTATCTCCAGGTTCCAGTCATAATTTCAATATCAATCAATCAATCAAACTTTATTTATAAAGTGCTTTTCATACATAAAATAAATGCAACGCAAAGTGCTTTACAAAGTTAAAAACAATACCCCGTTGACCCATATCCCCCATTATCACATACGTACGCACGAACACAGATACCAAACACAAACACACACACACAACATACACATATATGCAACTATATGAACAAATAATTGCATGGCTGCGTACAGAGGAGACATGTGAGTAAACCAGTGACGTGCAGTCAGGGGAGGCAGGTGAGGCGGTGCCCCACGTGCCATCATGGAAAGAAAAAACATTTAAAAAAAAAAAAAAAAAAAATTAAATTGTTATATGTATCCAGTGGTTATACTATAAAGTTATTTTCCATTTAACTTCACCAGTTTTAGATGATTTTTTATTCAAAATCGCTGAATTTTCACATTTGCCGTTCAAATACTGAGAAGAGACTTCGGTGAGTCAGCAGCCAGTTGAGGCACGTCACTGAGTTGAGCCTCACCATGGATTGCGCAATGACTCGTCTAACTGCTGGCTTGCTGTGCAGTGAGACCGTATTGCTATATGAATTATATTATACATTTCCATAGTTTAGCTAGCTGAGGTATATAATGTACAGTGTATTTTGTCAACAACTGTATGTGTGTAATGTATTTCTTGTGCTGAGCAATCATAAAACTGCTGCGAAGACGCACTGTGTGAGGCTCGCAGTAATCCCGTTTCCTGGTGGTAGAGGGCGGTAGTGATCCCAGGGAGCATTTCTGCGACTACTCGACAGCAGCAACAGTTAGCAGCGATCGTTTATTTTTTCCTCTTGCCTGGACTATGAACATGGAGGATTACATATCTAAAATAAAACCGTTTTCTAAACTGGACTTTCAATTGAAGCAGGAGGTAATACTTAAAGGAAGATCTCCATCGAGATAGAGAGACTTTTAAAACTGAAGAAAGATAAGTAAGACTTCTATAAACAAGTTATCGATGCTTTTGTTCAAAAGGAGCTGCGCATGGACTTCATTTATGAGTAAAGGTAAGACCGTAATAACGTTTTTTTTTAATTAAATGTGATTTTTTGTGTGCTACAGTTTGTATGTGTAAAGTTAAAGTTAAGTTAAAGTACCAATGATTGTCACACACACTAGGTGTGGTGAAATTTGTCCTCTGCATTTGACCCATCCCCTTGATCACCCCCTGGGAGGTGAGGGGAGCAGTGGGCAGCAGTGGCGCCGCGCCCGGGAATAATTTTTGGTGATTTAACCCCCAATTCCAACCCTTGATGCTGAGTGCCAAGCAGGGAAGAATGCTAGTATGAGCTTTTAAACATAACCCGTTAACGGCTGCCAATCAAATGGTGAATAAGATACTCTTTAGGGTTCATATGTTTGTAAATCTGACTGTGATGAAGTCAGTGCCTCACCAGCCATGAACCTCACCGCACGTCACTGGAGTAAACACTATCACAGGAGCCATCTGCACCAGGAGGTCATCAGACCATGGTCACTAGGACGCTGACACAAAACGCCCAAGCACAGTCGATAACCCCTGAGGCAGATGGCTCATCTGAGGAACGTTGGAAAATAAAAATAATAAAACTTGTAAAATAGTAAGAACCATGAGTACAGATAAAGAATAAAATACAAGTAAGTAAGACATATGAAGATTAATAGAAACAATAAAATGAATATACACTAAATAAATAAATAGACCTAAATACAATCTTGCATAAATAATTCAATAAAAACTAAAATACAAATGACTTCAATAAAATAATTAATATAAGGTAAAAACCAAATCAAAAAGGTGGGTCTTAACCCTGCTCTTAAAAACATGAACGTTCTCCGCAGCCCTGAGGTCCTCCAGCAAGCTGTTCCATACGCGGGGGCCATAATGGTGGAAAGATGCCATACCGTGACTTTGTGTCCTGACTTTTGGAATAATTAGTAGATGAGTGCCGGAGGATCTCAGGGCCCGGGAAGGCTCATAGGGTATATTGTCGCTGGTCTTGAACTGTCCACCTTCCCGAAACAGCCAAGCTATTAAGCAGCTGCCTACCTACCTTGACCTACTGTCCCCTCAAACATACGGTACACTTAGAACGTAAGGGGTCATTGGGAGTGTAATGGTACACAATGCTGCCTTTTATGCAGCTCCAATGCAGCACATGTTTGGTCCCTGAACAATACCGCAACCCCGGGACAGTCTGGTGTCATTTACAAACATAAGCCACTGTTACAACCCTAAAGCCAAGAGAGAAGCAGCTGGTCAGGTAGTCTTTGTTGGCTTCTTAACATTTTATATCCTGCGATTCGAGAAGGGTTAAATTATGACTCGAACGGCAAAAAAGAGAAAATAAATTCCTTTAACCAAAGTGAAGAAACAACACAGTTCCATATTTATTTATTATTTACAATGTTGTTTCTCACATCCAGCAATCAATGTTATTACACTATCCATCCATCCATTTTCTACCGCTTATTCCCTTCGGGTTCGCGGGGGCTGCTGGAGCCTATTTCAGCTACAATCGCAGTACAGTAAATCCTCTAAGGTTCATCAGTTCATTGAGGGGAAACATGAAGTCAAACATATACTGTGACATTCTGAAGCTCTTGGGTAATTTCTAAACACACCTATAAATAGCTGTCTGGACTTCTTTTAAGGGGACAGTACATCTAAACTGCTATACAAGCTTTACACAGACTACTCTAAATTATATCACAGTTTTTTTTCGTAGTACTATTTCATAGTCCATTGAAAAGCATAAATAAATCCATCCATCCATTTTCTACCGCTTGCTGAAATTTGAAGGTTTACTTACTTTTGTGAGATACCGTTATATCTTTCCTCTATTCTCATTGTTAAGTATTTGCGCCAACATCCTGAAGGTTCTTTTTGGGGTTGGATATCAAATGTCAAATTAGTACTTTTTAATATGTGCCAAAACCGATACTTAAAAATGCAAAATGTACAAATGTTGTCCAAAAACAAAGCCTTTTGATTGTCAATGAATTTTGTGACTTACAAGTTGAACAGAATAGTAATTTAAAAAATTACATTATTTAAACACAAGTATAATTGAGTAATAAATGTACTACTTTTTTGGACATGCTGTAATGATAAACTGGAAATATGGATGTACCTTATTGTCATTGTATGCATGTTCAAAATAAACTAACATCATAACCATAGCTATTGCTGCCCAAAATAACAAGTTAACTAATGTTATTGATTTAAAAAAAACATTGCATTAATCGTTTATAGATGCAGGTTAATCATTTATCTTGACTGTACATGCTTCTTTACCTTACATGTGGATGGTTACCTGAAAGGCGGCAGTCAGTGATCAGGTCAATGCATACGCCAGAGCAAGGATAAATGAGGAGACTCTGAATTTCACTTCAAAATACACCTTTACTGGACTGTAGATAAAACTCAAGTTTTGAAAAAATTGTTGTAGCATATTCAAGTAAAATATAATGAAAAATGTTCCTGCATGACATTCTGACAATAAAATTGCAATCGTGTCAAAATATTAGGCTTTTTTAAAGTTAATTTTATTTATGCAAGCAAGTAATAATCTGTGGTTAATCACGATTAAGCCAAATTCAAAAGTGTGATCAAACAAACAATTGCCAGTATGAGATAAAATCCACAACAGATTAGAAAAAAATATTACTTAAAATGCATGCATTCGGCACAACTTTATCAGAACTGGATAATTAGTGATGTAAGACTAATGTGACAAGGCAGTTTGGTAGTTAATCCTTCATGCAAGAGTCGTGTGTTAACTTAGAAAAATAAAGTTAGTGCAACGACCTGCTTGTGTTGTCATGTTGATATGAAGAATTCTGGTGCCTGTCAGATTGGTGGATAATGAAGAAGTGTGCAAGTTTAAAAATACATTATTGCAACTTAGACCTGCTGCATAATATGGTTTTAAAAGAGCATAAGACTGTGTGTGTCTGTCAGGATGCTACAGGACATTACCTACATTATTTTTGCCTTGTTTCAGTGCTATGAGTCACCTATACTGAGGTGCTGTTTGTGTCAGCTTATGGTACTGAGTCCAGTCTTGGTACGCATCGCTATTCTTCCTTGATGCAGATGCCATCCCTCCACACAGTTTAATGGAAATCATTATTGTATTTTTTTTAAATCCTGCTGACTATCAGACCAGCAAACAGCAATCAAAACAATACTATACCTCTTGCCTTTGCGATTTTGCACTTGATGCAGGTAATTAAGTGTCTGGCAGGCACAGTGGACATCAAGGTGGGGGTGAGCTCTGCTGAAGGACTAATGAGGAGAAAGTCATTCATGGAGGGTAAAACACTTCCTGAGAATATTGATGATGAAGGGTCAGTCAAGTTTCATCCCACCGTGATCCAGCTTCAGTTACGATTAGCTAGGGCGGACAGCAGAGCTGCTGAGGCCCCCTTGTGTGTGATGCTTCCTTAGCACGAACCCCTGCATGGTCTTTGTGACATTAAATCCAACTATAGATGTATTTTAAATGCCATTTTAATCAGCGGGTGGTAGAAAACTGTGGCCTTTGGAAAGGCAGGAACATTCCCACTGTGTTCTTCTTCCTTTTCGTTAGCCTTAGGCCAGTCGTCCCGCTGTGTTACAAATGTACTAGACAGTTTTTGAGCTCTGTTGTCTTTCTTTTTCCTGTCGACCTTAGGATACACCCCAGCCCGACCGCTGGCTCCATCACGGCCGCCTCCTCTGCGAGCACCATTCAGGGCAAGCCATCGCTCCGGCGCATCAAGGGCCGAATTCACAGGAGCAAGAGCCTGGACAGCATCGATCTCTTTGACTCCAATGTAAGTTATGATCAAGATGCATTAATAAGCTGTATAGAAACACACCCCAATAGATACTTGGTACTGTATTGAAACGATACGGGATGCATTGTTTGTTTGTTTTTCAGAATCTTCACCACAAGTTGTCTTATTTTCCTTTTGTAGATAATATATATTGGACATGCTTTGGTGTGAATTTTGCTCTGCAGGCACTTTTATGTCTCGTTTTTTGAACCTCTGTGCAATATGTACGTCTGTGGACGTATTTCCAGATTCCAAATGAAACCACGCCCCACCCTCTCCAAAAAGTAACATTGTTTATCTTTTGAAAATGTACAGTGTTTAAGTATATATATTTGGACTTTCCCTGATTACATGTCAACAGCTGTTTCTAAAGGGACAGGGGTCGTAAACAGCCGCCGCCTTTGATTACAAAACAGTTCAAAGAAAAGGTCGGTTCAAAGAAAAGGTCGTAAACAGCCATTGCCCTCGGTCACAAAACAGCTCAAAGAAAAGGTGCCTGAAGGGAGGTCAGGGCCTGCCTCCTCTTCGCTTTGTAGGTCTCGGGTCAACCTACTCAGTGGCCTAGTGGTTAGAGTGTCCGCTCTGAGATCAGTAGGTTGTGAGTTCAAACCCCGTCCGAGTCATACCAAAGACTATAAAAATGGGACCCATTACCTCCCTGCTTGGCACTCAGCATCAAGGGTTGGAATTGGGGGTTAAATCACCAAAAATGATTCCCGGGCGCGGTACCGCTGCTGCCCACTGCTTCCCTCACCTCCCAGGGGGTGATCAAGGGGATGGGTCAAATGCAGAGGACACATTTCACCACACCTAGTGTGTGTGTGACAATCATTGGTACTTTAACTTTAACTTTAAGACAAAATCTTCCTGTGGATTACAATACATCAAAGAAACCGACACCCTCATGTCGCTCCCCATCCTACACAGTGGAGTTTTACAGGCCTTTTGCTTGGTAGGATCAAAGACAGCTTTTGTCCTCTTGCAGGGCGAGCTGAACTCAATGTAACACAAAGTTTTGTGATAACTTAGATACAATTATTCTGACAATATACATTGTCACCACTATTTCTTTTCAGTCACAGTTGAATATAAACTTCATAAACATTATATAGATTCACCCTGTCACAATAATAAGTACACCTGCACACTCGCTGATAAATTAAGACTATATGAAAAAGGAACGCTTTTAATATGATTGATGTCATTGCATGGCGCACATTGGTGTTTTTATGCACATGCCACAATTAGATGAAAATAATAATACTTTATGTTACCAATTTCTTGTGTTTCCTCATAGCCTGAAGCTGGCTGAGCGCTTGACTTGATGTCCAAATAAGTACATGCACCTTGCTGTATCCATAACATTGTAAAGTCAGCAAAGATTACATTTTTATTAGGTCCTCTTTAGGATCATGCCAGAAAGTATATTGTACTGATAAATGACTTACAAGATAGAAAGACAGCGCTTAAAGACTTAGACTTAGACAAACTTTATTGATCCACAAGGGAAATTGTTCCACACAGTAGCTCAGTTACAAAGGATGAAAAGGGTAAGGATGGAAAGGATAATGCAGGTATAAAGTGGACTAAAAATTTGCCATAGTAGCAATATAAAATATAACATATTTGTAATATTTACATATTATATATACAGTATATAATGTATACCAATATATTATACTATTACATTTTATTTTTATATAATATATACAATATATAACAAATCCCAATTACCATGTACAATATTACAGTATATGTAACAGCTGCAGCAAAAAAAGGGCAGCATAAAATAGAGAGTAGATCCAGCAGAAAATATACATTATAAACAAAGAGAGGTAGCTAACATAGAAGATGTCAGGTAATAGACAGATATCATCTATTGATGTATGGCGAGTGATTATACAGCTGGATGGAGTGCGGAATGACGATAATAATTAGTCTTTTACGTTCAATATATGAAAAGTACTTTCTTTTGTTTAGTCTGTTCTGCCATTAAATGTGACATAGTCAATAGAATCAAGTGAACTCTATTTTAAACCAAAACTGCTTACGTGAGTTTTAATGTGCAATAACCAAAAAGTAGATTGTACCTTGTTTTTGCCAGATAGAACTGTAAACAACTGAAGGTGTAAGCGTAAGGGGGGTAATTTGTGGTTGACAGCTAAGCTATGACGTCAGTGTGAGTTCAGCTCAACGCACCACCTCATGAAAAAACACAGAGATGGTTAAATTGTTGAAAGCAGCACTGGTCAGCAGTCTTGTCGAGGTCTCTGGGGAACAACTGTTTCAAACTGTTTAGAGCGATTGTGCTTTAAATAAACACAAAAGTGATAGTATTTGTAATAACTTTTAGAATGTTGATCATCCCCTCCCTGTAAAGCTTAGCGCTGATGTGTTGTGTGTAACAGTCCCAGGGCTTAAAGCTGTTTGCTGACATGTTGATTTCAAAAAGTGCACACGAGAATCGGGCAGCGTACATTATCATGTAAAAAAAATTAAAATAAAGTGAACTATGAACCGCTGAGCAAAAATAGCAAGGTTTTTAATGTTATTAGAATATTCACATCAAGCATGGCAGTGATGTAACGCAGGTGAATGCTTTTAGCCTGGATTTTGAGGCTGACTTTGCAAACCTATAAGCCTTGGTGAATGGAAAAGATAGTCAAGTAGGACTGAATAGAGCAGAGCCTGTAAGGTAGAACAGGAGCCGTTGTGTTATGCGGACTACATTTCCATTTGTTCATATTTCAACATGAATTTATTCCACAGAAAATAATGACAATAAAAATAATCTGTTTTAGGGTCAAAAGATTGCCTTCCTTTAATGCAGTGGTGTCAAACTTGTTTTCATTGAGGGCCACATCGCAGTTATGGTTGCCCTCAGAGGGCCGCTTTTAACAATGAGTAATATATGAATATTAAATCGCAACATAACGTCTGAACAGAAAATAAGTATTGATGGTACCCAAATTGAAATCGTAAATGAGAATACATTTTTGGGAGTAATAATTGATAGTAAACTATCATGGAAACGTCATGTCAGACACATTAAAACAAAAATCTCCAAAAGCTTCTCAATTATAAACAAAGCAAAACTATACCTCAATGAAAATGCACTCTGTACTCTATACTGCACCTTGGTACTCCCATACCTTACATACTGTGTTGAAGTATGGGGGAATACTTACCACAACACAATTCATCCTCTGATCATATTAATATCTTTTTTTACATACGCTGCAAAAAAAAAATTTAAATTTCACTTTAAAAACTGGCAGCTCAGTCACCAGAATTTTACAGTAAAAGCAGTGGGTTTTTACAGCAAATAAAACAATTTAGTAAATGGAATGGAATGGAAAAACAATACCACTCTTTTTAGCAGTAAAATTCAAGCAACAGAGCTGCCTGTTTGTTTGTTTTTACTGTAACATCTTGTTGTATTAATGTTTTTTGTTTGTTTTTTAATGTTTTAGTGTCTTACTGTATATGGAAAAAAAACAGTCCCATATTGATTTTACGGTAAAAAACTCAGTCGGCGGAATTTAACCGTAAAATCTATTGTCAATTTTACAGTTTCCAATTTGATTGATAAATTGTTTTTAAATCATAAGTCAAGCCGATATTTAAGTACAGTATTTATCTTTATTTTAACAAAAAATGTTTTTGGAATACATGATAATTAGGGGTGTAACGGTACACAAAAATTTCGGTTCGGTATATACCTCGGTTTAGAGGTCACGGTTCGGTTCATTTTCAGTACAGTAAGAAAACAACAAAATATAAATGTTTTGGTTATTTATTTACCAAAATTGTAAACAATGGCATAACATACATATACACACCGGGTCCATTCCCAGGGTTAATGTAGTCAACATATATAAAATAAAAACTAAATAATATAAGGCTCAGAATGGTTTCTTAACAAAACTTTTCTACATATAAAGTGCTTTTTTGATTGATTGATTGAGACTTTTATTAGTAGATTGCACAGTACAGTACATATTCCGTACAATTGACCACTAAATGGTAACACCCCAATAAGTTTTTCAACTTGTTTAAGTCGGGGTCCACGTTAATCAACATTAAACTGCCTCAAGTTGTTGCTCAGATTAAATAAAATGACAAAATTTTTCTTCTACATATAAAAAATGCAACAAACAGTTTCAAGTCAACTCAGCCTCAGATTAACCCCCCCACCCCCTCCGGCTGGCTAACATGGCAGTAAGAGGTGGGAGCTGTTTGCGCTTTTTTATCTTTGTTGAAGCGATGTTCACTTGAGGGTGGTGCCGCTTCAAATGGGTTAGCATGTTTGACGTGTTGGCAGAAGCATGCCTTACCGCTGCTGAACAATGTCGGCAAACCTCCGTCCTCCGCACCGCGCAGCCTAAGTTTTCCCAAACGGGAGATCTTAACGAGGCAGGAGGGTCTTCCAGCTCTGGCTCTTACATGTTGTCGTAGCCCGGTCGTTGCTCGCATGCCGTGTGTTGTGCCTCAGTGTGCATTGCTTACACAACGTGCGCTACGCTACTTAATATGTCCGTGTGGAAACTCGTTCGGTACACCTTCGAACCGAACCGGAACCCCTGTACCGAAATGGTTCGATACAAATCACGTACCGTTACACCCCTAATAATAATATAATATTTTGAATTTAATAATATTGAATTTTAAAATATATGCAATTGCATGCAGTACATGATTTTCAATGTCAAAATGGAAAGAACAAATATAATTAGTAAGAAAAGATTAAACATTTTATTAACACATATTATTTCCAGGCTTTCGTGGGCCTCATAAAAATAATGTGGCGGGCCAGATTTGGCCCCCGGGCCTTGAGTTTGACACCTGTGATGTAATATTTGTACAGATACAATACAGTAACTGTACACGGTAGTGATATCCCGATCACAGTCATTTACCTTTTTTAACTGACTGATGATCAGGTGGTGAACTGACCAGCCCAGTTGATCTTTACCACTGCTGTGTCCCATTGTTTGAATGGCTAAAGTTTGTACTCACGTGAAATATTCCTTCAAAAAGGGATTCATGGTCAAGGAGACACAATTACAGTACATTGCCTTATTCCTTGTTACACATATGCAGGTGTTGCATGAATTACAGGAGGGTGCGTGTCTTGCCAGAACACCGGCCCAAATTTGAGAGCCAGCTGCAATGAACACGTCGTCTATTCACAGTGCAAAGCCGTTTCTAAGATACAAATTCCTCACCCCCATGGCGGAAAATAAACGAAGATTCTTCCAAGTATCATTATCACCAGAGGACTGGAGAAAAAAGGAGTGGCTAAGCATGCTACACACACAAACCGAGCAGGACAACACAAGAAGCTAACCGCTAATGTCGATAAAATCGACACTTACTATATTATCTGTATATAAATGATACTAAAGTCATCAGATCAATGATTTCTTTTTCTTGTTCTTATTGATGTTATTTGTTTGTTTTTGTTGATAATGTTGTTGTTTAGTCTACCTGCAAGGTGTTTGATTCTAAATAAATAATAATAAATAATAAATAATTATAAATTCCTCATAGCCTGAAGCAGAGCTGAGAGCTTGACTTAATGTCTAAATTAGTACGTCCACCTTGCAGTAACGTTACAACGTGCCAGACTGCAAAACCCTGCAAACAGAGGCATCCAAAACCTTAATGCAAGCTCACGCCAAAATGCATGAACCTTATCAATTGACCCTTTGAAATTGTTTAACTCAAATACCCAACATTGTAACAAAATGTATAAGTCAGAAAATACAAAATTCCTCATAGGTCCTTTTTAAAAAGTGTAGCAAAGCATTTGTTTTTTTTTTAAACTGTGCTCTGTGAAGTGGTGAATGTTTATACACAGAGTGGACTCATCTTGGTCAGAGGCGGTATCATGTTGTTGAGGAAGCATGTGGCCTCTGACTTGGAGGCTCAGCGTGCTCCCAGAAGGAGCATGACCACAATGCGGCCATTTGTCTGTACGGCCTGCCACTCAGTGGATACTTCAAGCGGCTCAAGAACAGGCTGTGTGTGTGCTAGAGGAAAAGTTGCTGACATAACCAAACTCAAATGCGGCTGATGGAAGAAGCGGTTGGCCTCACAGTGAGTGATGAGACTGCAGGATGCTGAGCCTGAAGAGCAGTCTTCATTGCATCTCGTCAAAACACATTCAGCCCTGGGGCTTAGCCGCTGTGTGATCTGCAGGAATGTTTTAATTGATCTGCAGACAGTTTTGTTTAGGAAATGTAAGAGATGACTGAACAAACTCCAAACTATCAGCAGGCAGAAAAATAATAGTCGTTATACTTTGGTTTGTATCGATTCTCCCCGCCATTAGTTTTCCCTCATCATAGTCAGGGGTGGACTTTGGCAGCTGGCCCACTCCTGCCGTCATTTGTGTTGGCAAGCAGTACACTTGTTCACATAGAGCTTGGATTTGGTTTTTACCTACGCTGCAGGAAACTCTACGGAGAGGGAAACCACCGTCTTTTATGAACTTGTTTGAAGTCAGCATCAATGGTGTTCCCTGGTGCTGAAAGTACCAGTA
The DNA here is from genome assembly GCF_033978685.3 of Nerophis lumbriciformis. Taxonomy (NCBI): domain Eukaryota; kingdom Metazoa; phylum Chordata; class Actinopteri; order Syngnathiformes; family Syngnathidae; genus Nerophis; species Nerophis lumbriciformis. Next base: position 35,316,180 of record NC_084557.2, on the reverse strand, counting down.
GAGTGGAAAAATAAGTTGACTTTATATGCTTATTTGTGTTTTATTGTATCCATTAAACCATATCCAATTGTGTTTACAAGCCGCAAAGCATGTGAAAACACAGTTTAAACATCACAAATTTAGTCAGCCATTTTAAATATTTAGCTTTGAATACCTTCAGCTATTTTCAGAGAGTGACATCACTGGAGTCACACTTCTGCACTCTGACCATGTTATCAGACCAGTCATACTGGAAATACGCAAACCTTTGAAAGAGCTGTGCTGTTTATCATTCACAATCCTTATGTAAGACAAGAACACATATGCTTGGCTTTTTTCCATCCATCCATCCATCCATCCATCTTCTTCCGCTTATCCGAGGTCGGGTTGCGGGGGCAGCAGCCTAAGCAGGGAAGCCCAGACTTCCCTTTCCCCAGCCACTTCGTCCAGCTCTTCCTGTGGGACCCCGAGGCGTTCCCAGGCCAGCCGGGAGACATAGTCTTCCCAACGTGTCCTGGGTCTTACCCGCGGCCTCCTACCGGTCGGACGTGCCCTAAACACCTCCCTAGAGAGGCGTTCGGGTGGCATCCTGACCAGATGCCCGAACCACCTCATCTGGCTCCTCTCGATGTGGAGGAGCAGCGGCTTGGCTTTTTTATGCATTCGAAATCCTAAATAAATAGCTAACAATTGAGTCAACAAATCGAGGGCCCTTATTGCCGTCATTATACACTCTCTAAAAACATCCAGGAACCGCCAATAATACTCAATTCACATGTCATGGCCTGAAAATGAACTAAATCGGAGTGATGTCGTTATTATAAGCGCCAAGGCAGATGGCAAATTTTTGCGGTGCATTGATAGCAGTGAGCTAATGCTACCTTACGCTGCTATTGTTGACACACTGAGCCGACGTCTGCTACTGCTTAGTCTCAAACTTGCGAAAGGTAAATTCTAGATTATAATTCATACATCTCTCACCTGACAGTAGACCAGTGGTTCTTAACCGTGTTGGAGGTACCGAACCCCACCAGTTTCATAAGCGCATTCACCGAACCCTTCTTTAGTGAAAAATAAAATGTTTTTTTTTTTCAAATTCAAGACAAAGTTATATGTTTTTGGTAACACTTTAGTATGGGGAACATATTCTAAGTAACAAAGACTTAAGTTAGAGTTATTTGGTTAGGGTTAGAGGGTTAGGGCCAGGGTTAGAGGGTTAGGGTTATAATAAGGCCATGCCGAATAAGGCATTAATACGTACTTAATAATGACTAGTTAGGAGCCAATATGTTACTAATTTGCATGTTAATAAGCAACTAATTAATGGTGAATATGTTCCCCATACTAAAGTGTTACCATGTTTTTTTACTGGTGCACAAAATGAACCGTGCATGAACATCACCTTGTTCAAACAACAAAACCAACACAGTGCATAAACTTACAACAAATTACACACCTGCAATTCAGTCTGACTTCTGCTATTGCCGTATCCGTAATACGCCAATAGGGAGAAGTTTTTATTTACACGATGAGTCGGGTGTGTTTTGACCTCCGCCGAACCCCTGAGCCCGACTCACCGAACCCCTAGGGTTCGATCGAACCCAGGTTAAGAACCACTGCAGTAGACAAGTGTGACCATGGACCGAGAGGGCGGTCGACTCTGACATTCCCCGAGATGGCGAAAAAGACACCAAAACACGCTAGTTGTGGCAACTTTTTTAACCTTTCGTGAGGATTGCGATGGATTCTTCATCTAAACGGGATTATGTGAGCATCCTGTCGGTCGGCATCCCAGCGAGAGTGGAAATCGTATCGTAAGTTTTTTTTAAATTATGGTTTATCATGGTTAGATTGCAGTGATGGGCATTAACAAGCTACATGTAGCTAAGCTACGTAGCTTAACTACATTTTCCAGTAGCTTGGCGGTAGCTTAGCTACTTTTTTAACAAGTAGCTTTTCCTGTCGCTTAGCTACCTGTAAACCCATGTATCTAGGTAGCTTACATCAAAGCTGCAGGAGAGAAAATGTAATGTGAATCCAGGCCCCAAAAAAATACGGAGAAAGTACAATGACCTGGATGAATGAGAACATCCATACATATGGAGAAAATTTGAGATGTCCGATAAAGGCTTTTTTGCCGATATCCGATATTCCGATATTGTCCAACTCTTAATTATTGATTCCGATATCAACCGATACCGATATATACAGTTGTGGAATTAACACATTATTATGCCTAATTTTGTTGTGATGCCCCGCTGGATGCATTAAACAATGTAACTTTACCATGAATTGATTAACGTAGACCCCGACTTAAACAAACAAGTTTCAATCAATCAATCAAAAACAAGGTTTTCCAAAATAAGAGAACAACTTCAACTCCAGTTATGGAAAAAAGTGCCAACATGGCACTGCCATATTTATTATTGAAGTCACAAAGTGCATTATTATTTTTGGGGGGTGTATATTGTAGTGTCCCGAAAGCTGCAAGGGGTTCTGGGTATTTGTTCTGTTGTGTTTATGTTGTGTTACGGTGCGGATGTTCTCCTGAAATGTGTTTGTCATTCTTGTTTGGTGTGGGTTCACAGTGTAACGCATATTTGTAACAGTGTTAAAGTTGTTTATACGGCCACCTTCTGTGTGACCTGTATGGCTGATGATCAAATATGCATTGCATTCACTTGTGTGTGTGTAAAAGCCGCATATATTACGCTGTTTGAATGGAGGAAAAGCGGACGTGACGACAGTTCGTAGAGGACGCTAAAAGCAGTGCCTTCAAGGCACGCCGCCAATAAAGTTGTCCGGGTGGAAATCGGGAGAATGGTTGCCCTGGGAAATTTTCGAGAGGGGCACTGAAATTCGGGAGTCTTCCGGGAAAATCGTGAGGTTAGAACCGATACCGATAATTTCCGATATTACATTTTAAAGCATTTATCGGCCGATAATATTGTCAGGCCGATATTATCGGACATCTCTAGAGAAAATCCATGATTATTGGTTGCTGTTTGTATGATGAGTCACAATTGGCTAAGGTTAGGGTGAAACATTACGGACTGGCCAATCAAATGGAAGATGGTTGGTCATCAAAACTAGTAAGCAAAATCATAACAGTCACGCACTCATGTCACATGATGAAGAGAGAGTCAGAGACAGAGGGACGCTTCAAGGTGATGATTAAAAAAAAAAAAAACATACCGTATTTTTCGGAGTATAAGTCGCACCTGCCGAAAATGCATAATAAAGAAGAGAAAAAACATATATAAGTCGCACTGGAGTATAAGTCGCATTTTCTGGAGAAATTTATTTGATAAAACCCAACACCAAGAATAGACATTTGAAAGGCAATTTAAAATAAAAAAAAAGAATAGTGAACAACAGGCTGAATAAGTGTACGTTATATAACGCATAAATAACCAACTGAGAACGTGCCTGGGATGTTAACGTAACATATTATGGTAAGAGTCATTCAAATAACTATAACATATAGAACATGCTATAAGTTTACCAAACAATCTGTCACTCCTAATCGCTAAATCCCATGAAATCTTATACGTCTAGTCTCTTACGTGAATGAGCTAAATAATATTATTTGATATTTTTCGGTAATGTGTAAATAATTTCACACATAAAGTCGCTCCTGAGTATAAGTCGTACCCCCGGCCAAACTATGAAAAAAAACTGCAATTTATAGTCCGAAAAATACGTTACTTGAAAATGGCAAGGGATTCTCTCTTGCAGATTAGATTTTTCCTTCAATGATGAAGACGATGTCCAGGAAACCCACTATAATGCGTGTCCTTGGCCATATTTAGATAAATGTATGCATTTAGAGAAAACAATGCTCAAAACATTAGTTTTTTTAGTTGTTTACTCTGTAAACCAAAATCATAACTGATCTCTTCATCTAAGATGTGGAACACAAATCTAGGAACACACATTAAGGTGAGTTGAGTTCATGAAAAGTTTTACTGCACATAACCATTACCAACTGTTCTTAAACAACACACAAGTCGTTGTTTTTTTTTTTTGTCAAGGTGTAGATAGATGCTGGTTTTTTTATTGTAGGTAGAGAAAATGAATAACATTATAGGGGTGGGCCAAAGAAAAGGCAAACTAAATAAATACATCCAGTTGTATGCAGGCACCCCTTGAGGTAGTTGTAGGGTGTCCCCAGCTAAATGACAGATAGTTAATAGTAATGGACCCTTATTGGGTCCATTTGTACACTCTCAGTTACATTAACATTGATATTGTACATGTGGGTCCATATATATAAAAGCTGTTAAATGTAGCTTTGATGTAGCAAGCTACTTTTGCTGTGTAGCTTGTAGTGTAGCTTGCTACAATTCCCCTGTAGCTTTGCTACAATTAATCAAGAGTGACTTGTATCTTAGCTTACTACATTTTCTAAATAACTTGCCCATCACTGTCAGTTTGTATATTTAGCACTTAGCAATGCTGCTGGTGCTACAGTTTCACAATAAAGCTGCATCCGTTTAGCACTCAGCTTCTAAAACGTATTGCTCATCCTCTTTGTGTTCGGGCTCAAACATATAAGGTTCTGAATCATAATTTTCCCAAAGTAATCGTTGTTGGCTTTCACAAAGTCTGCTCGATTAGCATTGTTGTTGATGGGGAAGGGATCTGTGGTTCCTAACGCAAACTTTGGAAGTCTTTTGGTGTCATAAATCAGATATATATGATAATATCTTTAACATAGAAGCAACTTGGACAAACTTTATTGATCCACAAGGAAAACTGTTCCACACAGTAGCTCAGTTACAAAGGATGGAAAGTGTAAGGATGGAAAGGATAATGCAGGTATAAAGTAGACTAAAATGTACCGTAGTAGCAATATAAAATATAACATATATGTAATATTTACATATTATATATACTGTATATAATATATACTGATAAATTACATTATATTATATGTTTATATAATATATACAATATATAACAATAACCATTTACAATACTACAGTATATGTAACAGCTGCAGCAAAAAAAGGGCAGCATAAAATAGAGAGTAGATTCAACAGAAAATATACATTATAAACAAAGAGAGGGAGCAAACATAGAAGCTGGTACTCTACTGTACATACTCTACTGGTACTTTTATTTTATTTTGAATATCATAATTATTTTCATAATTTTGACTGCATTATTGTTTCCACTTTCAGCTACAGTGTGTAGCGCTTTTAACAAGGTGACCACTAAGCCAAAGGACAATTACATTAATGACATCTGGTCTCTTGTTAGTTCTGCCTAAAAAGACATCGAAAGCTGCAGTCTGCAATGGTCAGATGAAGCAATCACCGCTAAATTACCAACAAAAAAAGGCCTAGTGTAAGCGTTTATTTGCTGCTCAGTCAGAGCCAGAAAGTGCTGCAGATGCATTTGCGGACAGTGCGGCTGCAGCTGAATGAGCCAATCTGCATATTCAGGGCCCTTTGGAGGGAGTTTGTCCCATGTGATGAAGGTGCATGAGGGTAAACCTGAGTGAGACGCACAGTGCGCAAGGAAGCGGGAGGAGGGGGGAGAGCGAGAGATAGGAAGACTTATTGAAAGAAGATTCTGTGATTGGACTGGCAGAGGATTTTCTGTAGGTGAACCAGGACTGTTGCGTAATAATAGATGTGTTTTTTGATGAGCATAGAGGGTTTGAGGCGGAGTTGTCCATCCGTGATGCATGCAAAGGTTGCGTGTGTGATAACACAGGCTGCTCGGAGGGGACGGCAGATGTTGCGCACGTTTCGGGCGGCTGCGACTCAGGGCCAAGGCCTGGCTATTATGTGTCCTCCAATGAGACATATGGCAGGTCACTGTAGGCACTGTGCATGCGCTCGCATTGTGTCACACACACATCTTGTTGCAATATGTCCACTTTGTGAATGGTAATTTTTCAGTTACAAGAAATGTTGATTTTATGATAGCCTGTTTGCGTGTGTAGTGCGTACATTCCAGGGTGTTCGCCGCCTGTCACCCAAAGTCAGCTGGGATAGACTCCATCTTCTTTATGTGACCCTACACCAGGGGTCGGCAACCTTTACCACTCAAAGAGCCATTTGACCCGTTTCACAAATTAAAGAAAACAATGGGAGCCACAAAACTCTTTTGAAATTTGAAATTAAATAACACTGCAAACAAAGTTTTTTTTTGCTTTGTGCTATGTATAAACCAGGGGTCTCAGACACGCGGCCCGCACCTCAATAAGAACATTTAATGTTAGTGCGGCCCGCGAGTTTTATATGAATGGCGCTTGACAGCGTCATACTTGCCAACCTTCCCGATTTTCCCGGGAGATTCCCGTATTTCAGGGCAACTATCCTCTCGGATGTCTGCTGATTTTCACCCTAACAACACTAATAAGGGCGTGCCGTGATGGCACTGCCTTTAGCGCCCTCTACAGCCTGTGCTAACAACGTGCCAGCCCAGTTACATGTTGTATGAGGCTTTTGTACACACACGTAAGTGACTGCAAGGCCTACTTGGTCAACAGCCATACAGGTTACACTGAGAGTGGCAATATAAACAACTTTAACACTCTTACTAATATGCGCCACGATGTGAACCCACACCAAACAAGAATGACAAACACATTTCGGGAGAACATCCACACCGTAACACAACATAAACACAACAGAACAAATACCCACCCCCCCCCCCCCCCCCCCCCCCCCTCTCCGTGCGTCGGTTGAGGTGGGCGGGGTTGATGTGGGAGATTTTCGTGAGAGGCAGTGAAATTCGGAAGTCTCCCGGAAAAATCGGGAGGGTCGGCAAGTATGCAGCTGAGCCGCATCAGAGTGATCAAAGAGGCGCATCCAGCTCCGGAGCCGCGGGTTGCCGACCCCTGACCTACACAGAATAAGCCAGGAAAAATGGGTCGGATGATTCAATGCTGTGTCGACTAGGTGGGAAGTGCCCCATGCAACCCACCAGATTTCCCTGCTATTGCAGGCGTGTCAATCTTGTTTTTGTTGAGGTCATCGCAGTTATGGCTGCATTCAGAGGTCCGCTTGTAACAGTGAATAATATATTAGGGATGTTCCGATCAGGGTTTTATGCTGCCGATTCCGATACCGATCATCCATGAGTGAGATCGACCGATACCGATCACATGCAGTAACTGTAACATTCTCCATGTATTTACTGTGAGTGCTACTGACAGTTTAACAATATCAACACAATATTTAAACTAGCTCCTTGTTCTCTTTTATTACATAACATTTTTACATTTTTGAGTTAAACAAAGTCATCCATCCATCCATCCATCCATTTTCTACCGCTTGTCCCTTTCGGGGATTGCAGGGGGGTGCTGGAGCCTATCTCAGCTGCATTCGGGCGGAAAGCGGAGTACACCCTGGACAAGTCGCCACCTCATCGCAGGGCCAACACAGATAGACAGACAACATTCACACACTACGGCCAATTTAGTGTCAATAGTACCCAATGTCAGCCAGGCGGGATCACTGTTTGGGATCTGCATCAAAAGACATAAATCAGGAATGGCCGATCACATACTTTTTCACGAAAACCGTCAGATTCTGATCGGTGGCCGATCGATCGGCACATCTCTAATATACTGTATATGAATATAAATGTATTATCGCCCCATTATATTGTTACACTATTGTCTATCCCGGGGTGTCAAACTCATTTTAGATCGAGGGCCACTTGGAGGAAAAATCTACTCCCAAGTGGGCCGGATTGGGAAAATCACGGTACGATAACTTAAAAATAAAGACAACTTCAGATTGTTTTCTTTGTTTAAAAATAGAACAAGCACATTCTGAAATTGTACAAATTATGTTGTTGTTGTTTTTTAATAATGACCTGTTAAGGTTAATAGTATATATCAGGGGTGTCAAACGTACTGACCCGAGGGCCAGATCTGGCCCGCAAACAGGTTTTATCCGGCCCGCGTGATGAGTTTGCCAAATATAAAAATTAATGATTTTGATACCCCTGGTATATATACTTTATTTGGCGTTATTTATATTTTCTGAATAAATTATGTGATAATGTTCATCAGTCAACTCATTGGTGTTAATTTTCAATCAATCAAGATTAAAAACAATGTATCAAAATACAATTAGAGTATATTTATGTAGTTTGATCATTTTCCTTGACTGATGTACTAACATCATGCGGTTTTTTTTGTACATATGTAGCATCATCTACAAAGATACAAATAATTGCTAGTGTCACATCCAGTGGACACATTTAGAACAGCTGTTTCTTTCATAAAAAAAATTCAGGTACATTTTTATACTTAGCAAACTCATCCTGCGGGCCGGATAAAACCTGTTCGTGGGCCTGATCTGGCCCTCGGGCTGTATGTTTGACACCCCTGGTCTATCCATTTGATTATTAGATTTTCTGTTAAATTAACAGGTAACTCGCTTTAAAACCACAAGTCAAGGTGACAGGCAGACATTTAAGTATTTATTTTTATTCTGTAGAAAATTATTTTGTAATACAGTGTACAATGATATAATATTTATTGCATGATCAGATAAATTTAAAGTTTAAAAGATGCAATTGCATGCAGTACATCAGAGGTGTCCAAACATTTTCCAGCGAGGGCCACATAGAGAAAAATTGAAGGAATGCGAGGGCCACTTTTATACATTTGTATATGAAAAATACTCAAACCAAAACAATGTAGGTGAACATTTGAAAAACACTTCTACATCTTAGCTTTGTGTTATAGATAACAAAGCAGTAAAATCATTCATCCATCCATCCATTTTCTACCGCTTGTCCCTTTTTGGGGTCGTGGGGGGCGCTGAAGCCTATCTCAGCAGCATCCGGTCGCATTTTTGGGGGATTCGGTCCCGTTTAATTTTTTCATAGTTTTTTGTTGTAATTTGATTGATTGAGTTTTTTGTCGTCATTTGGGACCTGTTTAGTTTGTCTATATCAGTGGTTCTTAACCTGGGTTTGATCGAACCCTAGGGGTTCGATGAGTCAGGCTCAGGGGTTCGGCGGAGGTCAAGACACACCCGACTCATCGTGTAAATAAAAACTTCTCCCTATCGGTGTATTACGGATATGGCAACAGCAGAAGTCACACTGATTTGCAGGTGTGTAATTTGTTGTGAGTTTATGCACTGTGTTGGTTTTGTTGTTTGAACAAGGTGATATTCATCCACGGTTCATTTTGTGCACCAGTAATAAAACATGGTAACACTTTAGTATGGGGAACATATTCACCGTTAATTAGTTGCTTATTAACATGCAAATTAGTAACATATTGGCTCTTAACTAGTCATTATTAAGTACTTATCAATGCCTTATTCGGCATGGCCTTATTAGAACCCTAACCCTCTAACCCTAGCCCTAACACTCTAAACCTAACCCTAACCAAATAACTCTAAATTAAGTCTTTGTTACTTAGAATATGTTCCCCTAGTGTCCAAAAAACTCTAAATTAAATCTTTGTTACTTAGAATATGTTCCCCATACTAAAGCGTTACCAAAAACATATAACTTTGTCCTGAATTTGAAAAAACAACAACACTTTATTTTTCACTAAAGAAGGGTTCGGTGAATGCGCATATGAAACTGGTGGGGTTCGGTACCTCCAACAAGGTTAAAGGGGAACATTATCACAATTTCAGAAGGGTTAAAACCATTAAAAATCAGTTCCCAGTGGCTTATTTTATTTTTTGAAGTTCTTTTCAAAATTTTACCCATCACGCAATATCCCTAAAAAAAGCTTCAAAGTGCCTGATTTTAACCATCGTTATATACACCCGTCCATTTTCCTGTGACGTCACATAGTGATGCCAACACAAACAAACATGGCACATAGAACAGCAAGCTATAGCGACATTAGCTCGGATTCAGACTCGGATTTCAGCGGCTTAAGCGATTCAACAGATTACGCATGTATTGAAACGGATGGTTGTAGTGTGGAGGCAGGTAGCGAAAACGAAATTGAAGAAGAAACTGAAGCTATTGAGCCATATCGGTTTCAACCGTATGCAAGCGAAACCGACGAAAACGACACGACAGCCAGCGACACGGGAGAAAGCGAGGACGAATTCGGCGATCGCCTTCTAACCAACGATTGGTATGTGTTTGTTTGGCATTAAAGGAAACTAACAACTATGAACTAGGTTTGCAGCATATGAAATACATTTGGCAACAACATGCACTTTGAGAGTGCAGACAGCCCAATTTTCATCAATTAATATATTCTGTAGACATACCCTCATCCGCGCTCTTTTCCTGAAAGCTGATCTGTCCAGTTTTGGAGTTGATGTCAGCAGGCCAGGGAAGCTAGGGTCGATATTCTTCTCTTGATCATCTTAGGTGGCATAAGGGACGGTGTGTGCCAAGACATCCAGGGGGTTTAGCTCGCTCGTCTGCGGGAAGAAACTGCCGCCATTGCTTGCCGTGCTACCGAGGTCCTTTGTCCCTGAATTGCTCACACACTCCGGCAGAATCAATGGGGGTCTGGCGGCAGATTTCTTTGACTTTATCGTTGGAAATGCATCTGCTTTGAGTGTCGCAGGATATCCACACATTCTTGCCATCTCTGTCGTAGCATAGCTTTCGTCGGTAAAGTGTGCGGAACAAACCTCCAATTTCTTGCCACTTTCGCATCTTTGGGCCACTGGTGCAACTTGAATCCGTCCCTGTTCGTGTTGTTACACCCTCCGACAACACGCCGACGAGGCATGATGTCTCCAAGGTACGGAAAACAGTCGAAAAAAACGGAAAATAACATAGCTGATTTGACTCGGTGTTTGAGAAAATGGCGGATTGCTTCCCGATGTGACGTCACATTGTGACGTCATCGCTCCGAGAGTGAATATTAGAAAGGCGTTTAATTCGCCAAAATTCACCCATTTAGAGTTCGGAAATCGGTTAAAAAAACATATGGTCTTTTTTCTGCAACATCAAGGTATATATTGACGCTTACATAGGTCTGGTGATAATGTTCCCCTTTAAGAACCACTGGTCTATAGAATGTGTCGCAGGCCAATAAAAATCGCTCTGCGGGCGGCAATTGGCCCCCGGGCCGCACTTTGGACACCCCTGCAGTACATAATTATTTCTGCCAAAATGGAAAGAGCAAATACATTCTGTAAGAAATCTGAAGTAATCCATTGGCACACATAATTTTCAGGTTTCCGCGGGCCACATAACTTGATGTGGCAGGCCATATTTCACACCTGTGTGTTATTGTATTGTGTATCAAACATACACAGTAGAGACTGAATCGTAATATGTACCAATCCACATGTTTTGTTATCTTTGTTTGGAGGTGTTTGACTTCCTGTTGAACAGGCACAGCACCATCATTTGCCGTTTAAGCATTTTTTTCCTTTTTCTAAGGTGAAATTATGCTTGGGCCCTATATGTTTCCAATTTTGTGATTGGGCAAATGTACTGATCTTTGTTGCAATGACAATGAAGTGCTACCCTTTCCTATCCTTTCTGTTAGATTGGTGAACATGTAATATTCATTACTGTGCACGAGTGTTATGCCACCATTAGGAAATATTTTGTTTTAACAATACTTGCGTGCCCATTTACTGTAACTATAAGGTCTTTAACCCACCTGACCTCTACCAAGGCTGGTGAATTTATTTTGATCATGTTTAGCTCAACCTGATATACATTTTAGCTACCAGTAGTATAGACCTATCTTGCAAAATGTTCTATTTTACTCTGTACAAGAATATTGCCTCCAGTTCATTCCTTCAAGGATTCTGAAAGGGGATTCAAATCTGAGAAGCCCTCTGGTGTTAGAGGAGATTGGAGGAAAATGCGTGCTTCTCAATTATGTTTATGGTCAGGATTGTGTTCCCGCATACTGTACAACAAATCATTATATGAGAGAAGCCACAAACCCACATAAATCCCAACAACTCGATTGCCTTACCCATGTGATTTATAACAATAGAGCCAAGCTGGACGGTATAAGCGCCATGAGCGACGACAGATTTGTGGAAATGTAGCACTCAAACAACATGTGTAATATTTTCCATCCCTAAAAAAAAAACCCTGCTTCTATTATTGTCACACAACAAGCTCTTGTTGTGATTTGGCATTTTCAATGAGTGCTTGTTCATGTTATCCCCTCCACCATTTGATCACTCAAGTGGGAGGTCATGTGAAGGACAAGCAGCAGAATGATGTAATGCTTGTGGGAATGGACATAGTGGCCATGGTGAGCAAGTTAAGCATAGAGAATGAAACACCGCCAAGGTTGTCCTAATACAACCTAATCAATCACAACATTTGATGCTCACAGTCATTGACCCTCTGTAGATTACTGTGTGGTGACTGATGGTCATGACACGGACACACACTTTTTACTGTATTCAAATGATGATAACACTCTGCGGGACTGTAAGCATTTTTATTTGTATTTTTATTTTACGGTAAAAAAAACCTGTGTTAAAGCAAGACTATTTGGATTGTTCGCTTACCATTGCAGAAGAGTAATGGTGGTTAAGAGGAGAGAGGGAGTGCTGTTAGAGTGCTGGTCGAAGCGTTGGGTACCTCCTGTGTTAAACTATATATGGCAGTTACATATACATTAGGGCTGTGAATCTTTGGGTGTCCCACGATTCGATTCAATATCGATTCTTGGGGTCACGATTCGATTCAAAATCGATTTTTTTTTTTTCAATTCAACACGATTCTCGATTCAAAAACGATTTTTTTTTCAATTCAAAACAATTCTCTATCCATTCAATACATAGGATTTCAGCAGGATCTACCCCAGTCTGCTATATATATATATATATATATATATATATATATATATATATATATATATATATATATATATATATATATATATACATACACACCAGTGACGTGCAGTCACTAGAGGCAGGTGAGGCAGGGCCTCACCTGCCATCATGGAAAGAAAAAAAATGTAAAAAGAAAAAAAAAAAGTTAAATTGGCATATGTATCCAGTGATTATACCATAAAGTTTTTTTCCATTTAACTTCACCAGTTTTGGATTATTTTTATTCAAAATCGCTGAATTTTCACATTTGCCGTTCAAATACTGAGAAGAGACGGTGCGGTGATCAGCAGCCAGTTGAGGCACGTCACTCAGTGCCGCAACATGGATTCCGGACTCGGCTAACTGCTGGCCTGCTGTGCAGTGAGACTGTATTGCTATATGAACTATATTATACATTTCCATAGTTTAGTTAGCTGAGGTATATAATGTACAGTGTATTTTGTCAACAACTGTATGTGTGTAACGTATTTCTTGTGCTGAGCGATCATAAAATGGCTGCAAAAGACGCACTGGCTGAGGCTCACCTCCTGCACCCCCGCCGTAGAATTGTTATATCAACTAAAGCCCACACTTAAACTTTCCACGTGCAAGATTGAATCTATTTTAAAAAATTATTTCATAAGAAGCCAAAAAGTGCAAAAACAATAATGTTGGTGTTGGAGGAGTTATGAATGACTGCAGGGACACAACATTAGGTACACTTACAGACTGCAGGTGTATCTAATTCACAACTCCTCCAACACGAACATTATTGTCTTTGCACTTTTTGGCTTCTTATTAAATAACTTTTGTAACCTATTTTCATGGGCTTTCCTCTTTGTGATGTTAAGTTCCTGTTATGCGCTGTTATACAGTATATGCCTTGAGCTCTTATTTTGAAGGCGCTAAGAGCGGAAGTGATGTCACGTTGCGGAGGTTTTTGAAAGAAGGTAAATAAAGTGGTCCTCGTGTAAACTGGAGCCTCCGTGTTTGTTATTTTGTAGTTTCATACAGTATAGGCGACATTTATAAACCCTCGGTTACACTTTTTAAAATAGATTCAATCTTGCACGTGGAAAGTTTAAGTGAGGGCTTTAGTTGCGGCGCATGGACTTAATTTCTAAGTAAAGATAAGACCATAATAACGTTTTTTTTTATTAAATGTGCTTTTTTGTGTGCTACAGTTTGTATGTGTAAAGTTAAAGTCAAGTTAAAGTACCAATGATTGTCACACACACACTAGGTGTAATGAAATTTGTCGTCTGAATCATTTTTGGTGATTTAACCCCCAATTCCAACCCTTGATGCTAAGTGCCAAGCAGGGAAGAATGCTGGTATGAGCTTTTAAACATAACCCAATAACTGCTGCCAATCAAATGGTGAATAAGATACTCTTTAGGGTTCATATGTTTGTAAATCTGACTGTGATGAAGTCAGTGCCTCACCAGCCATCAACCTCACCGCACGTCACTGATACACACATTATTATTAGAAGGCTTTAGCATGGGCTCTCTTTAAAGTATGGCCTACTTAAAAAAAAAAAAATCTAATATCATCATTAAAGTGTACTTAAAAAAAATCAAAAACTAATATTTATTTTTATATTAATATTTGAACAAATAATGAGTTAAAACTACAGTAAATACACTGCGGTACATATATAATTGTTTTAAATATATTCGTAAATAATCAATTCTTAATACGTATTAATTAAATTATCTAAAAAAACGCAAGTACAGCCAATCTCATAATATTAACCATGTAAACTAAAAATAACAGTTTAATATCATTGTTCACTGTATCTGTCCTATACATACTGTTTTACTATTCCAAATAAATGGCCATTAAACAATAATACTGCTGTATGTACGCTGTAAATTTAGTCTGAAAATGGAAAAAAAAATTGTATAATGCATTTGCAAATACTGTAATGTCACATGCTTGCAAATACTCTATGTATTGTTCTGTCTAAATTTAAAATTTTGCAGATTGTACGTTAAAATGTACTGCACACCTTAATTGTTTTAGGGTTTGTGTTAAAGCATTAGCCTCGTTAACTTTTGGCTAGCCAAATGTTTTCTTGTATTTTTGTGGCAAGTCGTTTCAGACATTGATGGTTTATGTCTATGTGCTTCATTGCAAATTGCATCAAAATGAACCACGCTGTGTGTTTAAGTGTGCTGGAACTGGTTACAAGCAGCTATTTAACAGATACAGAGCATTAAAGGTTTATTTTATGAGCTCACATGTTGCGGAAGGCCATGTTGTGAGTTGTCCAGTGCAAGGTTGTACAAAAATACTTTCAAGTTGAAATCCTCATGTACTGCTCACATGTCTCGGAAACACGGGCATTTTGCAGATAAAAAGCGAAAAGGGAAGTGGTTGATGTTCATACATCACAGTGAGGAGATCCTGTGTTTGATTCTGTGTCCTGTGTCTTTTTGTGTGGAGTTTGCATGTTCTTCTCATGACTGCCTGGGTTCTCTCTGGGTACTCCGGCTTCCTCCCACCTCCAAAGACATGCACCTGGGCTGACTGGCAACATTAAAATTGACCCTAATTTGTTTTACGGTGAATTCCTGGCACCCACAGCTGCCAGTATTTTATTGTAAATTCCAGTGACGTGCAGTCAGGGGAGGCAGGTGAGGCGGGGCCTCACGTGCCATCATGGAAAGAAAAAAAATGTAAAAAGAAAAAAAAAATTAAATTGTTATATGTATCCAGTGATTATACTATAAAGTTATTTTCCATTTAACTTCACCAGTTTTAGATTATTTTTATTCAAAATCGCTGAATTTTCACATTTGCCGTTCAAATACTGAGAAGAGACCAGAGATCATTCTTGCGACTACTCGGCTGCAGAAGAAGTGACAACAAGCAGCAACAGTTAGCAGCGATCGTTTATTTTTTCCTCTTGCCTGGACGTTTAACATGGAGGATTATATATCTAAAATAAAACAGTTTTCTAAACTGGACTTTCAATCGAAGCAGGAGGTAATACTTAAAGGAAGATCTCCATCGAGACAGAGAGACTTTTAAAACTGAAGAAAGATAAGGAAGACTTCTATAAACAAGTTATCGATGCTTTTGTTCAAAAGGAGCTGCACATGGACTTCATTTATAAGTAAAGGTAAGACCATAATAACGTTTTTTTTTTAATTAAATGTGCTTTTTTGAGTGCTACAGTTTGTATGTGTAAAGTTAAAGTTAAGTTAAAGTACCAATGATTGTCACACACGCACTAGGTGTGGTGAAATGTGTCCTCTACATTTGACCCATCCCCTTGATCACCCCCTGGGAGGTGAGGGGAGCATTTAACCCTCAATTCCAACCCTTGATGCTGAGTGCCAAGCAGAGAAGAATGCTGGTATGAGCTTTTAAACATAACCCGTTAACTGCTGCCAATCAAATGGTGAATAAGATACTCTTTAGGGTTCATATGTTTGTAAATCTGACCGTGATGAAGTCAGTGCCCCACCAGCCATGAACCTCACCGCACGTCACTGGTAAATTCTATAGTTTTTTTTTCGTAAACAGGTTAACAATGTATATTTGTTTTTATCATAGTAATTTACCGTACACAAAAACAGTTATCAACTATAAAAACAGATTCAACATCAACATACCGCAACACTTCGCTGATGGTATTTTACCGTAAATTGTGCATATTTTTTTTACAGACCCAGAAACCATATTGGGAACCCCTGGATAGTTCATTATAAGACAGCACTAGATGTGAATGAAAATAATGTTAACAATGAAAAATGTGTTATATTATAAGTGGTAATGAAGTCGATTAGTCTGACATCATCATGTATGTAAAAAATAACTAATATTAATTTTAGTTGGCACAATGGCACAAATTTAACCGGGATGGTTGATTTTAAAAGATCAGGTCTCCTCATCGTCATCTGAGCAAATGGAAGGAAGGCGTGCGTGTGCACTTCCAAGCATGTCGTGTTGCTACTGAGTGCGTGCATCATGCAGCGTGTGTTGCTGGACATGTGTGCATGTATGTTGATGCCCAAGGAGGGGACCATATGCTGTTTGGACTCAGGAGCTTTCCTTCCCAGCAGACCTGCGGGTGAACTAGCTCAACTCCTTGTTGTGTCTCCCTGCATGGGTTCACAAAGCCATCGTCATGCACCAGTCTAAGGACTGAAAACACGCAGATCCGCTTCACTCATGCTTGCCTCTTCCCCCTGCACTGACATTACGTTTGCACTTGCCCGCCTCCATGAGCAGGCGGTCAACACAGATAAAATGTCAGTGAAAGTCCTGCAGAGGGCAGAGTTTTACTGTACTTGCTAAATGCACAGGAGCCCACTGATGTCCACCGAGGGTGTAATCCACATCAGAAGGGTTTCCTGCAATACTTTTGGATTGTTATATTAATAAGACATTTGATTCAATAAAATGACTACAAGGTGCAAGCAAGAGGAATTTGTACTGTAGATTCTTGACAGGAGTGTTGCACAATTAGGATTTTAGCAAAGTGGATTCATAAAAGATTTAATACGATGCCCACAAATGTTGCAGACTCATTGTTCTTTCCTTCTGCAGTACAATATATTTATATTTTTTCTACCCTTCTCTTACTACTCTTATGACTCAACACCACCTGCCGCACCACTGCTGATTACTCTTCATTACCAAAGCCAGGCTTTTTTCTTTCTGGGAAATCCATCCAAACCAGCCAAACAATAAAATCCACTTACCTGGCAATTTAACTAGCTGTTAGGGGTAAATTGAGTTGACTCTAACTGCTGTTTGAAAATAAACGCTAGGTTTTACCAGTGAGTTTTATACGTTGAGAGTCACTGAGTACTTGCAGATAATGGATCTAATCAATCGTCTGTCACCATTTACAACTGCCTGTAAAGTCACAACTAAAATGCTAATTTAGCGTCATGCAAACTCTGATGTGTTAAAAGTCCAATACACCATTTCTCTCGCCGAAGATGTAATACATACTACATTGAAAATAACTCATTTAACACATCAATAACAGTAGCTGTAGTAGCATATCAGAATCAGAATCAGAATAGTTTTATTGCCATTGTTTGAGAACGGGTTCACAAACTAGGAATTTTTCTTGGTGCAATCGTGCAACATAAAACACATAAAACACAGATTTGGTAATAACAAGAGCTGTAACTGAGCTATCAGATCTTGTTATAGACTTAGAAGGAATTCAAAGGAGCTACTGTTAGGAGTTATTGTTCATGTGCCTGATGGCCGAGGGGAAAAAACTGTTCAGGTGGCGGGAGGTGTGGGTCTGGATGGACCGTAGTCTCCTGCCTGAGGGGAGAGGGGAGAATAGTTTGTGTCCAGGGTGAGAAGAGTCAGCTGTGATCCGACCCACACGCCTCCTGGTCCTGGAGGAGAACAAGTGAAGTCCATAAGATCCCCCCAAAACATCTGTTCTTACTTGCTTGCATTAGCTTTTAGCTACAGATGGCCATAACTTTGTTTTCCAACCGTGGGAAGGAAGAAAGTGAGTGTGAAAGCGACACTGATTTGAGATACAACTGTTTTGAGTTAAGAGCTCCGTCACATAATTAATAATGTAATGTTGTTGCCTAGCTGGTCATTTTCAGTGGATAGCTAATTTATACTTCTGTACAAGCTGTGCACAAAGTACTGTAATAAGTTTCATTTCTAGTTCATCATTTGAGAAGATTTAATTAAATGGTTGCGATGAGGTGGCGACTTGTCCAGGGTCTACCCCGCCTTCCTCTCGAATGCAGCTGAGATAAGCTCCAGCACCCCCTGCGACTCCGAAAGGGACAAGCGTTAGAAAATGGATGGATGGATGAATAGATGGATGGATGAGTTACGATGAGGTGGCGACTTGTCCAGGGTGTACCCCGCCTTCCAGTAGAAAATGGATGGATGGATGGGTTGCGATGAGGTGGCAACTTGTCCAG
Source organism: Nerophis lumbriciformis (assembly GCF_033978685.3). NCBI lineage: Eukaryota > Metazoa > Chordata > Actinopteri > Syngnathiformes > Syngnathidae > Nerophis > Nerophis lumbriciformis. The sequence goes on along the minus strand of NC_084557.2, from coordinate 35,297,507 downwards.
GGTGTACCCCGCCTTCCGCTCGAATGCAGCTGAGATAAGCTCCAGCACCCCCCGCGACCCTGAAAGGGACAAGCGGTAGAAAATGGATGGATGGATGGTTGCAGAAATGTGAGTGGTGTAGTGTACTCACTTTTGTCAGCTATTGGAGAAGAGTCATTATAAAACACTGAAAGATGGCAAAGTGCAAAACCTAGATTATATGACTCATTCAATTCAACAACAGTATGTCTGCGATTATATTCAATGCATCTTCATCTCTGGGGTATATCATAAAAAAATATATACTGTACAGCTGAAAGACTCTAAGGGCCTGATCTACTAAAGTTTTGCGTGTATCAAAACACGTGCAAACTTGATAGCACACGCAAAACTGATCAACAGAAGATTGCTTCCCTTCAGTGAGCAAAGTAAGAAGTGCTATCCATTTAACACGTCTGTCTTCATAAATATGCAAAATATATGCTGAACGCCCACAATACTGAGAGAAGATGCAAATATGTGTAGAGGTTAAAGTTAAAGTTAAAGTTAAAGTCCCAATGATTGTCACACACACACTAGGTGTGGTGAAATGTGTCCTCTGCATTTGACCCATCCCCTTGTTCACCCCCTGGGAGGTGAGGGGAGCAGTGGGCAGCAGCGGTGCTGCGCCCGGGAATCATTTTTGGTGATTTAACCCCCAATTCCAACCCTTGATGCTGAGTGCCAAGCAGGGAGGTAATGGGTCCCATTTTTATAGTCTTTGGTATGACTCGGCCGGGGTTTGAACTCACAACCTACCGATCTCAGGGCGGACACTCTAACCACTAGGCCACTGAGTAGGTTGCCTCCTAGTGAGTTCTGCTGATCACACACGTATACTGAGGCCGGCGTTCAGAGTTCAATAAAGTTTTATTGCTCATCAACGGTTTGGCACGATTCTCGACATTTCAGTCCGTGTCATTAGTGTCCTTTGTTTCCGTCTCTCCAAGCCCTCCTCCTACATATATATTTTGAAATTTATATAGTGTGCTTTATCAAGATTGAAACTGTTCTGCGGGAGCTATTTCGTGTCTATATTTAGTACGTCTAGAAAGGATATGTAAACTGGCAGTTGCACAAAAATGGCGGTGAGAAAGGAGTTAATGGGACTGTGTACTTCTCTACATATATGAACTGTCAAAAATGTAAATATTAAACGTATCATCTATTTAGCCATATACTTTGTGGAGGTTGCCTCCTAGTGGGTTCTGCTGATCACACACGTATACTGGAGTCCGGCGTTCAGAGTTCAATAAAGTTTTATTGCTCATCAACGGTTTGGCACGATTCTCGACTTTTCAGTCCGTCTCATTAGTGTCCGTTGTTTCCGTCTCTCCAAGCCCTCCTCCTCCTTCTGCTCCTGGCCGCTACTGATAAGAACAATAGGTGATTAGATAACTAGCTCCAGCTGGGCAATCTAATCACCTGTCAGCTGTGTTTCAAAGCCGGCCCTGGCACACCCCGCTCCTGCAGCAAGCGTGCCGACCACACCCCCCTCCACATACTTTTTCGGAATTTCATAGCTGCTGGATGACTTAAGAGCTGATTAGAATTAATTCATAAAATGCGTTTTGGTGATTTTTTTTAATGCTGTTTTTTCATTTAGTAAATATATTATTATATCATATCACCGTCCTATATGAAAAAATGTCTGCGTTTGGACAATTCAAGACGCATGAATGCACTGCAGTGTTGTGATGGTCGACAGCCTCAACGCAGAAGCGCATCGTCCCAGTGTTTCTGTTGTCTACATTGGGGTTCTATATTGTAGAAAAGGTGTCACAGATTATGAATGTGTGCGGCTTGTTCGATATTGCAAAACAGCACAGGAGCATGATAACATGAATGTGGAGGGAAATGAGTGTTTCCATGAGCACATAATGCTGCTAGTACATGCTAAAACCTCATTGAAATAAGGTGGTCTGCACAGTTGTCAATTGTACATGCAGTCTTAGTAGATCACAGGCATTATAGTACACACAATTTAGTAGTGTGCACACGCTGTTTAACACTTGTTATTTAGTTAACAAGGCCCTTATGTTTATCTGAAGGGTTATATATGTGTGTGATGCACCCCAGCACTTTTAAATCCAATAATATCCTGACATAGATAGAAAGGCTGCCACCAAACCAGGATGTGTTCCTGCTGCATTTTTACAGCTGTACGTCCTCAAGTCTCGCCAAGGGTACACTTCATCTTGCTACAGAAGCAGCGTTTGATAAGTGCTTTTTTTACTGCTGACTTTATAAGGTAGCTATATGCTTCCTCGATCATGGAGCCCCGTCCTTTTCTCAGCGTGGGGCGCACTATAAAGACTTGTGAAAGGAATTTCCCTCTAAGTTGATTTTCATAGAGGTCAAATACTGAGCAAGGACAACAGTGAAATGACTGAAATATACGTTCCTGTTGCTACAGGCGGGATTGCACCTTTATGGGATTGCATGCAGTGACATCACATTGGCATGCTGCTAATGGACAGATGCATTTATTTCGCTCTGCTGCAGCGCTGTGTTTTTGTCATTTGATAGCTGCTGCAGCCATTAAAAGCTCACAGATAGCCACAGAAACCTTTGCTTAGCAAACTGTTTTTTGACCTGTTTGCCTGAGAGGTGACACATTTGCCATCGGGGGGGCGAATGTGAATTTCTAGGCCCTGCGATTTTGGGGTTTTGATCACAAGGTGTAAACGCTGATGCGAGAGAGAGAAAGAGAGAGAGAGAGAGAGAGCGAGAGAGGCACAGTAGCATTGTTGTGTTGTTGCACGGCATGTGAAACTCCCTCTGTGCCGTCAGAGCCAGTGAGGCAAACACTGCTGTACGGCTCCAGTAGAGGGTATTTCAAGGGCTTCCGCAGAAAAAAAGCAGCGTTAAGCTGTACTGACTCTGAAAAGTTTCCTTTCGTTCATTTCCACAGGGCCTTTCTGCTTCAACGCGATTAATGAGAGCCCTGTGTCACTATTGTTCGCCTTGGTCAATGGTGTATCTTTTAAAACTATCAACAAAACATGACAGCATTAATTGGCTCGTGCCTGTTATGTCCCAGTTTTGTTTTTCATATCAATACGACTGCCTTTGTACATCTTAGTCTCACGACCTTCTCCCACTCGCATTCTTCCCTTCAAGATGCCCCCGCCCTCCTCTCCATGTTATCCTCCAATAGAGTCTCCGGCAAGTCTCCTTACGTCAGCAACATTGCAGGACCCCTGTGCTCCTCTAAACATTAGATTCAGCGGCTATCTTCCCCACCCCCTGTGCTCATTAGTACCAGAGGTCGAGGTGACAGGAGCGGTCACACAATCTTCTATAGTGATAAAAGGCACGGCATGTATAGGTGCTGCAGAGAAACTGAGAAATCCCTTACAAAAGAATGCAACACAGACTAAAGCCTGAGGTTTTGGTGCAGTGCACAATTTACATTTCACTGTATATTGATTAAATCCGTGCACACGAGCACGGAGAGCCATATCGAGCACCACGAAAGTAGGGTGGATTTTAGATTTATCTTCTGCGTTCGAAACGTCTTCATGCAGCATGGAAGTACTTCGAAAGTAGTCTGCGTCAGCATTTTTAGTAAAGGCCTTATGTTTGCTTCAGTTACAACTGATGAACCAGTAGATTTCCTCACACTCTTCATTCATTGTGTTGCCACTGCAAAGATTGTGTTCATGCACTCTTATAGATCTTTCCAATACATGTTGATGCACTGCAAATGCTTATATCATCATTTGCCAGGGTGGCGATGCTTAAAAGCAAAAGCTATACATGTGTAAATGATCGACTATTTTTTTTTTTTTTTTGCATACTTATTTTGTTATGACAGTAATACTGCAGCACTATCACTGCAATATGTGTGTATGCTGTCCTTCTCTATCAGTTTATAATGCTACATTTTACAAACCCCGTTTCCATCTGAGTTTGGAAATTGTGTTAGATGTAAATATAAACGAAATACAATGATTTGCAAATCATTTTCAACCCATATTCAGTTGAATATGCTACAAAGACAACATATTTGATGTTCAAACTGATAAACATTTTTTTTTTGCAAATAATCATTAACTTTAGAATTTGATGCCAGCAACACGTGACAAAGAAGTTGGGAAAGGTGGCAATAAATACTGATAACGTTGAGGAATGCTCATCAAACACTTATTTGGAACATCCCACAGGTGAACAGGCAAATTGGGAACAGGTGGGTATAAAAGTAGATTCCATGAAATGCTCAGTCATTCACAAACAAGGATGGGGCGAGGGTCATCACTTTGTCAACAAATGTGTGAGCAAATTGTTGAACAGTTTAAGAAAAACCTTTCTCAACCAGCTATTGCAAGGAATTTAGGGATTTCACCATCTACGGTCCGTAATATCATCAAAGGGTTCAGAGAATCTGGAGAAATCACTGCACGTAAGCAGCTAAGCCCGTGACCTTTGATCCCTCAGGCTGTACTGCATCAACAAGCCACATCAGTGTGTAAAGGATATCACTACATGGGCTCAGGAACACTTCAGAAACTTTCTTGTGAAAGACTGAGCATTTTTTGGGAAGCTGTTTTTATACCCAATCATGGCACCCACCTGTTCCCAATTAGCCTGCACACATGTGGCATGTTCCAAATAAGTGTTTGATGAGCATTCCTCAACTTTATCAGTATTTATTGCCACCTTTTCCAACTTCTTTGTCACGTGTTGCTGGCATCAAATTCTAAAGTTAATGATTATTTGCAAAAAAAAAATGTTTATCAGTTTGAACATCAAATATGTTGTCTTTGTAGCATATTCAATTGAATATGGGTTGAAAATGATTTGCAAATCATTGTATTCCGTTTATATTTACATCTAACACAATTTCCCAACTCATATGGAAACGGGGTTTGTACTACAGATTGTCAGATGTGCAATAATGATATATTTACATATTTAATATTTTTTTTATTAGTAAAGCACTTACAGATTATACATTTGAAAAAAAATAAGCCTGGCTCATATGTGTATGTACATATATATGTATATATACTGTACAATATACAGTACAGGCCAAAAGTTTGGACACACCTTCTCATTTCAATGCTTTTTCTTTATTTTCATGATTATTTACATTGTAGTTTGTCACTGAAGGCATCAAAACTATGACACCTGTGAAGTGAAAACCATTTCAGGTGACGACCTCTTGAAGCTCATTAAGAGAATGCCAAGAATGTGCAAAACAGTAATCAGAGCAAAGGGTGGCTATTTTAAAGTAACTAGAATATAAAACATGTTTCAGTTATTTCACCTTGGTTTGTTAAGTACATAACTCCACATGCGTTCATTCATAGTACTGATGCCTTCAGTGATGATCTACAATGTAAATAGTCATGAAAATAAAGAAAACACATTGAATGAGAAGGTGTGTCGAAACGTTTGGCCTGTACTGTATGTTTATATATGTATACATAATTTGTGGTCAAAAGTTTACATAAAGAACATAATGTCATGACTGTCATGAGTTTCCAATAATTTCTACAGCTCTTATTTTTTTGTGATTGGAGCACATAATTGTTGGTCACAAAAAACATTCATGAAGTTTGGTTCTTTTATGAATTTATTATGGGTCTACTGTAAATGTGACCAAATCTGCTGGGTCAAAAGTATACAAAAGCACCTTATTGCAGTGAAACTTGTCAAGGGACATGTAACCAAATATTAACATTGCTGTATGTATACTTTTGACCCAACAGATTCGCTCACATTTTCAGTAGACCCATAATAAATTCATAAAAGAACCAAACTTCATGAATGTTGTTTGTGACCAACAAGGATGTGCTCTATTCACTGTATCACAAAAAAATAAGAGTTGTAGAAATTATTGTAAACTCAAGACCAGTGTTGGGTTAATTACTGAAAACCAGTAACTAGTTACAGTTACTAGTTACTTTATTTCAAAAGTAACTCAGTTACTAACTCAGTTACTTACACCAAAAAGTAATGCGTTACTGTGAAAAGTAACTATTTAGTTACTTCTTTTTTTCTTCTCTTTTTTTTTAAAGCTCCCATTAATGCCCTTTTAGCCTTCATTTCAGTACTGTTATTGCACTGGAGAATAATACAATCTGTTGATCAACTTGACATGCATTTTTATTTTCCTTTTAACATAATTAATGAAAAACAGTGCAACATAAAAAGGCATTCCTCCTTTCTTTAAACTTGAACCAATGACCATTATTAAAAAACAAGTTAAAGTTCAAGCATAAGGGTGTCCATATGTGCACTTGGCACCAGGACACCCTAGGCCGCAGTTCTATGATCGACTTTGTAGTTGTGTCATCGGATTTGCGGCCTCATGTTTTGGACACTCGGGTGAAGAGAGGGGCGGAGCTTTCTACCGATCACCACTTGGTGGTGAGTTGGCTGCGATGGTGGGGGAGGATGCCGGACAGACCTGGCAGGCCCAAACGCATTGTGAGGGTTTGCTGGGAACGTCTGGCAGAGTCTCCTGTCAGAGAGAGTTTCAATTCCCACCTCCGGAAGAACTTTGAACATGTCACGAGGGAGATGCTGGACATTGAGTCCGAGTGGACCATGTTCCGCACCTCTATTGTCGAGGCGGCTGATTGGAGCTGTGGCCGCAAGGTAGTTGGTGCCTGTCGTGGCGGTAATCCTAGAACCCGTTGGTGGACACCAGCGGTGAGGGATGCCGTCAAGCTGAAGAAGGAGTCCTATCGGGTTCTTTTGGCTCATGGGACTCCTGAGGCAGCGGACAGGTACCGACAGGCCAAGCGGTGTGCGGCTTCAGCGGTCGCGGAGGCAAAAACTCGGACATGGGAGGAGTTTGGGGAAGCCATGGAAAACGACTTCCGGACGGCTTCGAAGCGATTCTGGACCACCATCCGCCGCCTCAGGAAGGGGAAGCAGTGCACTACCAACACCGTGTATGGTGCGGATGGTGTTCTGCTGACCTCGACTGCGGAAGTTGTGGATCGGTGGAGGGAATACTTCGAAGACCTCCTCAATCCCACCAACACGTCTTCCTAAGAGGAAGCAGTGCCTGGGGAATCTGTGGTGGGCTCTCCTATTTCTGGGGCTGAGGTTGCTGAGGTAGTTAAAAAGCTCCTCGGTGGCAAGGCCCCGGGGATGGATGAGATCCGCCCGGAGTTCCTTAAGGCTCTGGATGCTGTGGGGCTGTCTTGGTTGACAAGACTCTGCAGCATCGCGTGGACATCGGGGGCAGTACCTTTGGATTGGCAGACCGGGGTGGTGGTTCCTCTCTTTAAAAAGGGGAACCGGAGGGTGTGTTCTAACTATCGTGGGATCACACTCCTCAGCCTTCCCGGTAAGGTCTATTCAGGTGTACTGGAGAGGAGGCTACGCCGGATAGTCGAACCTCGGATTCAGGAGGAACAGTGTGGTTTTCGTCCTGGTCGTGGAACTGTGGACCAGCTCTATACTCTCGGCAGGGTCCTTGAGGGTGCATGGGAGTTTGCCCAACCAGTCTACATGTGCTTTGTGGACTTGGAGAAGGCATTCGACCGTGTCCCTCGGGAAGTCCTGTGGGGAGTGCTCAGAGAATATGGGGTTTCGGACTGTCTGATTGTGGCGGTCCGCTCCCTGTATGATCAGTGTCAGAGCTTGGTTCGCATTGCCGGCAGTAAGTCGGACACGTTTCCGGTGAGGGTTGGACTCCGCCAAGGCTGCCCTTTGTCACCGATTCTGTTCATAACTTTTATGGACAGAATTTCTAGGCGCAGTCAAGGCGTTGAGGGGATTCGGTTTGGTGGCTGCAGGATTAGGTCTCTGCTTTTTGCAGATGATGTGGTCCTGATGGCTTCATCTGGCCAGGATCTTCAGCTCTCACTGGATCGGTTCGCAGCTGAGTGTGAAGCGACTGGGATGAGAATCAGCACCTCCAAGTCCGAGTCCATGGTTCTCGCCCGGAAAAAGGTGGAGTGTCATCTCCGGGCTGGGGAGGAGATCTTGCCCCAAGTGGAGGAGTTCAAGTACCTCGGAGTCTTGTTCACGAGTGAGGGAAGAGTGGATCGTGAGATCGACAGGCGGATCGGTGCGGCGTCTTCAGTAATGCGGACGCTGTATCGATCCGTTGTGGTGAAGAAGGAGCTGAGCCGGAAGGCAAAGCTCTCAATTTACCGGTCGATCTACGTTCCCATCCTCACCTATGGTCATGAGCTTTGGGTTATGACCGAAAGGACAAGATCACGGGTACAAGCGGCCGAAATGAGTTTCCTCCGCCGGGTGGCGGGGCTCTCCCTTAGAGATAGGGTGAGAAGCTCTGTCATCCGGGGAGAGCTCAAAGTAAAGCCGCTGCTCCTCCACATCGAGAGGAGCCAGATGAGGTGGTTCGGGCATCTAGTCAGGATGCCACCCGAGCGCCTCCCTAGGGAGTTGTTTAGGGCACGTCCGACCGGTAGGAGGCCACGAGGAAGACCCAGGACACGTTGGGAAGACTATGTCTCCCGGCTGGCCTGGGAACGCCTCGGGATCCCCCGGGAGGAGCTGGACGAAGTGGCTGGGGAGAGGGAAGTCTGGGCTTCCCTGCTTAGGCTGCTGCCCCCGCGACCCGACCTCGGATAAGCGGAGGAAGATGGATGGATGGATGAAGTTAAAGTGCAACATAAGATGGCACATCATCATCCTTGAAACATAGGTAGTGAAATAAAGCCTGACATCTGTAGTGATGCTGCTGTCTTCCACACTTGGAGCCATGGATTGTAGAATCCTTGTTTTCAGTGGCAGGATCATTGACACAGATGGTGAAGTTTCAGTGCTCAGTAGAGATGTAACACCTTTGAGGGGTTTAAGCACCTGGAGGACCTCATCTGCCACTCTCACATCATCATCAGACAGGGTGACATTTGTCTTCAGGGTGTTGTGGGTCAATGCAGAGTATATAGCTGCCTGCTGCTTCAACATATCATAAGTGGAGTTCCACCTCGTTGGGACATCATGTATGAGCTTATGAGTAGGCAGCTTTAGCATTTCTTGCTTTGTCTTTAGCACATGAGCAGCTGTTGTGCTTGGGTGGAAGTAGGAAACCTCCTTCCTGATCCTCCCTAGGAGGCGCTCCATCCTATTGACTGAGATTCCCTTCTGTGATGCCAAATTCACTACATGTGCAAAGCACCTATCTGTGGTCCCAGTCCTGCCTCATTCACTGTAATAATTAGATTTTTGGCATTATCACGTGTGACTGGGATATCTTTATCCTCCATTCCTCCACTGCTTGTGTCAGTACCTGCGCAAGGTGACTCTCGTAGAGGGTGCGTGTCTTCTCATCTCCCAGTCTGCTGTGATGAAGTGAGCGCTTATAGTTCCCCTGGACGTCCACCCGTCTGTCATGAGCGCAACAGATGATGCTCGGGATAGTTCATCCACAACTTTTTTCTTCTCCTGCTCATAAAGATCTGGCACAATCTTATCGCTGAAGTGGGTGCTCGACGGGATAACGTAACATAGCTCAAGCACGTTCAGCATTTGTTTAAAACCGTCGTTTTGCACAACCGAGTCTGCACCTATAAACACACCGATTCAATGGCGCGGGGCGTTCAAGCTCCTCCGTTACTCCGCTCGCCATGACCACGCTGTGTGTGGACTGAACGTGCCAACAACTTTTTTTTTTTGTTTCATAAATCAAACCGCGGATCACGTGTGTGCCTCCCGTCCTCACACCCACACCCAGACACACACATAGACCGCGCCTCTTTTCTTCTCTCCGGCTTGGGACAGAGGAAGATTCAGAAGAACGACACCGCAGCGCTTCTGTTTCTAGCCGATACTACATCAAAAGTAACGTAAAATAACGCAGTAACGCATCATGTAGTAACGGTAACTGAGTTACTGAATATAAAAAATAACGCGTTAGATTACTAGTTACCGCCGAAACTAACGGCGTTACAGTAACGCGTTACAAAGTAACGCGTTAGTCCCAACACTGCTCAAGACAGCCATGACATTATGTTCTTTACAAGTGTATGTACACTTTTGACCATGACTGTATATGGGTATATATGTATATATGTACATATGTATATATAGGAAAATGTGTGTGTGTGTGTATATATATATATATATATATATATATATATATATATATATATATATATATATATATATATATATATATATATATATATATATATTTATGGTAACACTTTAGTATGGGGAACATATTCTAAGTGACAAAGACTTAATTTAGAGTTATTTGGTTAGGGTTAGGGTTAGAGCAGTGGTTCTTAACCTGGGTTCGATCGAACCCTAGGGGTTAGGTGAGTCGGCCTCAGGGGTTCGTCAGAGCCTCCGCCGCAGCGGTTAAAACACACCAGACTCAGGAACTGATTAACGTGGACCCCGACTTAATTAAACAAGTTGAAAAACTTGTTCGGGTGTTACCATTTAGTTAGTGGTCAATTGTACGGAATATGTACTGTACTGTGCAATCTACTAATAAAAGTTTCATTCAATCAATCAATCATTCGTGTAAATAAAAACTTCTCCCTATGGGCGTATCTGTACTGTAAAGTTAACATTTGAATGACAATAAAACGGAAGTCTAAGTCTAAGTATTATGGATACCGCCAAACAATGTTCCCTCTAATTTTCCATCTGATTTGCAAGAGTGTAATTTGTTGTGAGTTCATGCACTGTGTTGGTTTTGTTCTTTGAGCAAGGTGATGTTCATGCACGGTTCATTTTGTGCAGTAGTAAAAAAACATATAACTTTGTCTTGAATTTGAAAAAAAGAAAGAAAAAAAAACATTTTATTTTTCACTAAAGAAGGGTTCGGTGAATGCACATATGAAACTGGTGGGGTTCGGCACCTCCAACAAGGTTAAGAACCACTGGGTTAGAGGGTTAGGGTTAGAGTGTTATGGTTGAGGTTGGGGTTAGGGTTAGGGTTCAGGTTAGGGCCATGCAAAATAAGGCATTAATAAGTACTTAATAATGACTAATTAAGAGCCAAAATGTTACTAATTAGCATGTTAATAAGCAACTAATTAATGGTGAATATGTTCCCCATACTAAAGTGTTACCATATGTATATATATATATATATATATATATATATATATATATATATATATATATATATATATATATATATATATATATATATATATATATTTAATGGTAGACGCTATCAAAGCTTTAGGTGAGTATTGTCAGTTGTATCAGCTTGAAGTGGAATGGCGCGCAGGCTGGGTGATGCTGCTCTCGCTGCAGCTGCTGTGGACAGACAGCCTCTCTCTGCTGCATCCCCGCTACCATCACCCCCCTGCGGACTCGCCCAAATGGTTTATTCCAGGCGAACCTGTCACTGTCACCGCGGCTGGCAAGGCAGCCGAAGTGTGCGCGCAGAGGGGGTGGAAAGCAAGGCATCATCCACTGCCTGCTATTGCAGTGCGGCGGCTGCTGCTGCTCTGGACCCACACAAGGAGGACCTATTGTTTTGTACCACCACGCCGCACGGATCGTTGTTTTTGCCAAGGTGAATAGATGTGTGGATGTATCCGTGAGTATGTCACTTTGGCTACGGCCGCCGGAGGGCACGCATGATGCATTTTACCCCGAGCGAAAACGGTTCAAGTGGAGGTAACTTGGCGACCTCAGTGCTAGTTAACTGCATCTACGCGGAATGCTAAGGGGTTAGCTAGTCGCCCTAAATGTTTGACTAAACGCGCGGGCGACTATGACAGTTGTTTTGTGTGTATTTATGATACATATTCGGCTACATCGTGCCAGAAAATGTCCTTCGGCCAGGCTGTCATCTAACGGTGCGCTCAGGTAACGTTAGCGAGGAGCAGCTAGCATAGCTGCTACAACAAAATGTCGGCCAGTAAGGGGGGGGGGGGGGCAATTTGACCAAACTACGGGAGTAGGGGGCTAAACATTTTACGAAGTGATGCGGAAAGGAGGTGACAACATGCGGTCACGGGGCGCAAATATAGCGTTTTAAGTTGAGCGAAGGTCGAAGGTCCGGCGTTGTTTTGGTGTCCGTGCAGTAAAGCTGACGAGGGTCTTGAGGGAAAGCTTGTTAGCAGTTTGCTAACGTTAGCTGATGACACGCTCGCCTGTCTGTCCCGTTACTTGTACGGTGCAGGCGGGACTGTCATGCTGGGTGGACGCTGTTGTCACGTCACATGTCCCCGGGGGGGCTCCGTCAGTGTTCGGTAAGGCTCAGCTCACTGAGTCATGTTATATTCTTAACGGATAGACTCATTATTTAAAGGGCAGCAGTTGCCAGTCACCTGTTGAACATGGCGAGGGGATTGTTGTGGCCGTTCACGAATTGGCTCTTAACTGCTGTTGGCTAGTTATCATCCTGCTTTTTTCCTCCCCATTGTCATGTCTCGTTGTTCGCTTATCTCCAGATGCAGCTGCTTTTATTCAAACCCTGTATAAATGGAATGGACGAGTCGAAACAATCCAGCCCCTTATCTCAACACATAGGGGTTTTCAAAGTGTGGCCCTGTGATTAGTGTTGACAGATGGGAAATAACAATCTATAATACGAGCTGCTTAACATGATCTTATTTTGAGGAAAATATTTGTACATACCCGGTTTGATGTTGCTCAGGACTAGGGATGTAAAGATAGGAACATTTCATATCAGTTATTGTGACATACTTGCCAACCTTGAGAATTTCAGGGGGGGTATATTTTCAAGTATTTCTTACATATATACAGAGTTGGGTTAGTTACTGAAAACCAGTAACTAGTTACAGTATTTCAAAAGTAACTCAGTTACTAACTCAGTTACTTACACCAAAAAGTAATGCGTTACTGTGAAAAGTAACTATTTAGTTACTTCTTTTTTTTTTTTTCTTCTTTTTTTAAGGCTCCCATTATGCCCTTTTAGCCTTCATTTCAGTACTGTTATTGCACTGGAGAATAATACAATCTGTTGATCAACTTGACATGCATTTGTATCACTGAACTCAGAAAGCAATGTGGTCTACATACAACACACAAAGACAAAGATGTTTCAAAGGGCCAATTTATTTCAGGTCCGAACAAATTGACAAAACTCTTTTAAATAGCTGCAACATAATGGCACTTTAACTTTAAGTAGATAGGATCTTTGATCCAAGACGCAACTTACATTTAACTATAAAATGTTATTTTCTTTGTACTCGACAAAAGAAAAGTATTGAGAATGACTCCATGTTAAGAATCTCGACTTCTGGCTCCGCCATGATGTCTTGTTAGTTGTAATGAGAGTAGCATATGTGAGTGTGTGTGTGTGTGTGGCCCTTTAAGATATGACAGCATGTGAGGTGAGGGAACGGCGACAGTGAGTGCGTGCAGGTGCTCTAGCTTGGTGGATGGCTGCGTCCAATAAAGTCACAAAGTTGCAACAAACCGCCGGCCTCGTCATTCACCCTCAGCTGTAAAGACCCACTTCCGGGTAAAGTGAAGGTTGTTAGCCCCGAAGTACATAGGCCCTCGAGGAACATCTCCCCTGCGCCCCTCAACTACGCACTGGGAGCCCCCCGCCCCCACCCACAGAAAGCATGCGTCTTCTTTTCCTTGTGACACAGAAGAACGACACCGCAGCGCTTCAATAAAACACACTCAGATCTTCTGTTTCTAGCCGATGCTACATAAAAAATAACGTAAAATAACGCAGGAGCGCATCATGTAGTAACGGTAACTAAGTTACTGAATATAAAAAATAATGCTTTAGATTACTAGTTACCGCCGAAACTAACGGCGCTACAAAACTAACGCGTTGGCCCTAACACTGCATATATATATATATATATATATATATATATATATATATATATATATATATATATATATATATCATCCGTTCATGAATGAGTATATCCGTTCGGTCACCATGTTCAATGGAGAAGTCTGATCTACAAAATTTGCAGGCAGCATATCCCTTCCCCTTCGAGCTGTCCTGGATGAACTGAAATTATTTGTTTCCAATCATTTTGGAACTTGCAAGCGTACTTCTTCTTCTTACTCGTCGTCGCCATGTCTCTTCTTCGTTCTTCTCCTTCGTCTCTGTTACGTTTTTGGACATTACTACTTGCCGTAGTCTGGAAGCAATGCATGATGGGAATCCGGATGTTGTGTGTCAGTGTATTAACGTGCCAGCTGGAATAAACACACACTGAGAAATAGCTCCGTGCCTGCCTACTTTATGGGTTATAGATATACCTATGGATAACGGAGACATATATAATAGTCTCCTTTTCAGGTGAGAGAGGACGCTAAAGGCAGTGCCCCCAATATTGTTGTCCGGGTGGAAATCAGGAGAAATTCGGGAGAATGGTTGCCCTGGGAGATTTTCGGGAGGGGCACTGAAATTCGGGAGTCTCCCGGGAAAATCAGGAGGGTTGGCAAGTATGTATTGTGACCAAAATGATCATGGTTATCATTATTTTCACAGTATCGTTTAGTGCAGTGGTCCCCAACCACCGGTCTGGTACCGGTCCGTGACACATTTGCTACCGGGCCGCAGAGAAACATTAAATAATTTATAAACGACTGCATTTTCCTCTGACTTAACTTTCGCCTGTCCCACGAGACGCACCAATAAGCTTGTTTATACATGTACAATAAAACTCCTCATAGGAAGTTGCCATTTGTTGTAACTTTGTGACATGATACAAAGCGCATTAATGAACATATAAAATATAAATGTGACAGATTGTAGCCAAAGGCTGATTTCCATGTACAGTCCGTAGCAGGTTGACGGTAACCTGCTGGGGATCTCATTGCAAAGAAACAAGCCTAGGGCTCCCACTAACTCAGCATTATAGTGAGTTGTATTTTTCATGCACTTATTTTTGCTGTATTTATCTGGCACATGTGGAAAGCCGGTCCCTGGAAATAGTGCCTACATTAAACCGGTCCATGGCGCAAAAATGGTTGGGGACCCCTGGTTTAGTGTGCTCAAAGCACTTACAGTAATTATTGAGTAATTGTATTGTTACTTGAGTGTTTAATTATGTTTATCTTCTGCCGTTTTTAATTTGTAAAGGTTTTGGAGTGTCTTTTTTTTTAATGATTAAGGCAAAATGGCGCACTTCTTCTGGGTTGTGAGACATCACGCAGATTAACTACCTGGCATGTCCATGTATGGAACTTTATATTTATCACTCTTTGCTAACCTGTCGGTTCACTTTGCACAATTGAATTGCTTAATTGAGTTAATACAAGTTTAGATTGGGATATCATGGGGAAACACATTAATCTGTCTTTTAACTGTTTTAGAATTTAAGGTAATTAGTGATTAGCGCCCTAGCTGCTTCTCCAATTTTTTTATTTATTTTTTTTACATTTTATCAAAATCTGTCCAAAACTTTTTAAGTTATTTTACTGCTAAGCGTGCCATCGTCGTCTCGAGCGTTTCCAAGCCGACACAGCTCGTCATCGCGCACTGCCCCAGAGGGAAAGCATCCGGTGAGAGTGAGAAGTTACTTGATAATCACCCGGAAAATATATTTGAAGCCAAGGAGTCTGAACATCAATTGAGGTATTTATACGTTATTTATAGTTGAATAGTCAGCTAACTTTTCTGACAGTCAGCATTTTCCTAAATATGAAGATATAAATAAAAAAGTCCACTGCAGCAGACACTGCTTCTTAAAAAGTAAAAGTTGAAAGACACTAAACTGTACCGTATTTTCCGCACCATAAGGCGCCCTGGGTTAAAAGCCGCGCCTTCAATGAACGGCATATTTCAAAACTTTGTCCACCTATAAGCCGCCCGGTGTTGTAAGCCGCATCTAACTGCGCTAAAGGAATGTCAAAAAAACAGTCAGATAGGTCAGTCAAACTTTAATAATATATTAAAAACCAGCGTTCTAACAACTCTGTTCACTCCCAAAATGTACGCAAATGTGCAATCACAAACATAGTAAAATTCAAAATAGTGCAGAGCAATAGCAACATAATGTTGCTCGAACGTTAATGTCACAACACACAAAATAAACATAACGCTCACTTTCTGAAGTTATTCTTCATTCATAAATCCCTTGAATTATTCTCCTTCGTTGTCCGAATTGAAAAGTTGGGCGAATGTGGGATCCAAAATGTCGTCTGGCGCTGTCTCCCTGTCTTGGTGAACGTCACGTGTGTTCGCCTTCTGTCATCCACTGTTCCCACGCAGTTAGCAGTCTAGCTTCGAATGCCCTGTTGACACCAATATCTAGCGGCTGGAGGTCTTTTGTCAATCCACCCGGAATGACGGCGAGTATTGAATTAAGCGCGTAAGCGTGTCTCTTAATGTGATGTTATGAGCTAGCAAATATAACAACTACACTACCCAGCATGCAACGATAGTGACGAGCATGCGCGGTAGCCCTGAGAAGCGTTGTTGTATGCTGGCAGTTAGAATGTGGTTATGAGCACGCTGTGAGTAAACGTTGAGAACTCAGTTAACACGCCTCGTCTGCATTATTTATAATTAGACAGACAACACACTTAATAGGAGCCATTTTGGGGTCTTTACATAAACACACAAATGGAAATGAAACGTCACATATCCCAGCATGCACCGCGCGCTTCTTCTACGGGGAAAAAAGATAGCGGCTGTTTACCGAAGTTGCGAGACCGAAACTTTATGAAAATGAATCTTAATATTTATCCATATATAAAGCGCACCGGATTATAAGGCGCACTGTCAGCTTTTGAGAAAATTTGTGGTTTTTAGGTGCGCCTTATAGTGCGGAAAATACGGTACATTATTGTTCTACACTTGTTACACTGGAAGTTTACATTGGCACTTTAAAAACTCTCACCTGTAATTAGTTTTAGATATTTGCTTATGACAGTGGATGTTCCAGCACAATTCTTTGTACTAAAAATACATGTTAGTGTAGTAAAAAAAAATATGATTACAACATTTGACATTATGTTTGTGTTCAATTATCGTAAGTGTGTTTATCCTAAACAGTCCTGCCACTTCATTTTAATCACTATGGCAAGTCTTTTTTTGGGGGGGACATACAGTCGCGATTAAAAGTTTACATACACTTGTAAAGAACATGATGTCATGGCTGTCTTGAGTTTCCAATACTTTCTACAACTCTTATTATTTTGTGATAGAGTGATTGGATCACAAAAAACATTCATGAAGTTTGGTTCCTTTATGAATTTATTATGGGTCTACTGAAAATGTGAGCAAATCTGCTGGGTCAAAAGTATACATACAGCAATGTTAATATTTGGTTACATATCCCTTGGCAAGTTTCACTGCAATAAGGCGCTTTTGGTAGCCATCAACAAGCTTCTGGTTGAGTTTTTGACCACTCTTGACAAAATTGGTGCAGTTCAGCTTGTTGATTTTCTGACATGGACGTGTTTCTTCAGCATTGTCCACACGTTTAAGTCAGGACTTTGGGAAGGCCATTCTAAAACCTTTATCTAGCCTGATTTAGCCATTCCTTTACCACTTTTGACGTGTGTTTGGGGTAGGGATGTCCCGATCCAGGTTTTTGCACTTCCGATCCGATACCGATATTGTTTTTGCATTTCCGATCCGATACCGATACTGACCGATACCGATACTGACCGATACTGGCCTATCCGAGCATGTATTAAAGTTTAAAGTTATTTGGCCTACTTAGTTGTCAGAATCATGTTGAAAAGGGTTTTACTACTCTTGATAACAACTAGCCAGCTGAATTAGGGGAGTTTGAATAATACACAATGGTTGGTAACAAGAAACTGACCCGTTTATTCAAGGATAAACACAAAATAGACAAAATTATACATGACAAACAGAAATGGCATCATTGAACTAGGGCTGGGCGATATGGCCTTTTTTTTAAATATTGCGATATTTTAAGGCCATATTGCGATACACAATATATATCTCGATATTTTGCCTTAGCCTTGAATGAACACTTGATGCATATAATCACAGCAGTATGATGATTCTATGTATTTTGATTGATTGATTGAGACTTTTATTAGTAGGTTGCACAGTGAAGTACATATTCCGTACAATTGACCACTAAATGGTAACACCCGAATAAGTTTTTCAACTTGTTTAAGTCGGGGTCCACTTAAATTGATTCATGATACAGATATATACTATCAGATATATACTATCGTCATAATACAGTCATCACACAAGATAATCACATTGAATTATTTACATTATTTATAATCCACGGTGTGGAGGGGGTTGCCTGATGTAAGTGTCAAAAAGACAGCCAAAAGAGTTTGATATGAGAATAAATCTAAAGGTAAAATATAGAGTAGAAATGCACCCATTTGCAGGAAATGTAGTCTTGATTTTCAAAATGTTCTTTCAAGGTTTGCATGTCTACATTAAAACATTCTTCTTCATACTGCGTTAATATATGCTACTTTTAAACTTTCATGCAGAGAAGGAAATCACAACTAAAAAAATCACTAATTTTTTCATACGGTGTTGATGTGGAAATTTTTGCCTCTGCATTTCGATGGTGTGGACGTGTGGCACCGAATGGAGATAAGCGTCTCGACAGACGTCACAATATTTGAACAATGATGACGAAAACTGTTGTCTCTGTCGTGTCCGTGTGTCGAAAATTGTTATGCGCTTATTTTTTTTATTTGATTTTGTGCGTGGCATAGATTTGCCGTGCGCAGAGGACGCTTGAGCAGGCGCGCACCTTAGCGGCTGCACTAGCATCACAGCTAACGTTAGCCATGCCGCTACCTCGCTCTTTGCTGGGAGAGGACGTATACGTATGTGACGTATGACCTGACAGTATGTGACGTATGACGTGACAGTATGTGACGTGTGTAAGAAGGTGCGCTCGCTGTCTGTGAGAGGGAGACACAGGAAAGAGTGAGAAGAGCCTGTCGTGTAATGCCAGCAGCTAAAAGCAACTGCGTGAGAATTGTGGATGTGTTGAAGGTGTGCTGGAAAATGCGGAACGGAAATTACGGAGCAGCAGAAAAGTGTAATGTATTATTTAAATAGGTGCGTTGGAAAACACGGACCGGAGTTTTTTTTTAACTGGATCTGAATCGGCATTTTCCCATGCCTTGCCGATACGCAATTTTTGGCAAATATCGGCAGCCGATCCGATCCAAATATCGGATCGGGACATCCCTAGTTTGGGGTCATTGTCCTGTTGGAACACCCAACTGCGCCCAAGACCCAACCTACGGGCTGATGATTTTAGGTTGTCCTTGAGAATTTGGAGGTTATCCTCCTTTTTCATTGTCCCATTTACTCTCTGTAAAGCACCAGTTCCATTGGCAGCAAAACAGGCCCAGAGCATAATACTACCACCACCATGCTTGACGGTAGGAATTGGTGTTTCAGGGATTAAAGGCCTCACCTTTTCTCCTCCAAACATATTGCTGGGTATTGTGGCCAAACAGCTCCATTTCTGTTTCATCTGACATCACATGGACAAAGATAAGAGCTTCTGGAGGATAGTTCTGTGGTCAGATTGAATAAAAATGGAGCTGTTTGGCCACAATACCCAGCAATATGTTTGGAGGAGAAAAGGTGAGAAAAGCGCCTTATTGCAGTGAAACTTGCCAAGGAACATGTAACCAAATAGTAACATTGCTGTATGTATACTTTTGACCCAGCAGATTTGCTCACATTTTCAGTACACCCATAGTAAATTAATAAAAGGACCAAACTTCATGAATGTTTTTTGTGACAAACAAGTATGTGCTCCAATCACTCTATCACAAAAAAATAAGAGTTGTAGAAAGTATTGGAAACTCAAGACATTATGTTCCTTACAAGTGTATGTAAACTTTTGATCACGACTGTATACCACAATAAAATCGTACCGTAGCCTTAATACCGTGATATATTATATCGTCCCATCCCTTCATACAATTGTTTTAGCAAAACCAAAGTAAATAATACACAATAACTGAACAAAATCAAAAACTACTATTACTCTTTTAAATAATGTTTGCCCTCAAAGTCCTCCTATGTTCAGACCCCTTAATTTGAGACCATTAACAAAACAACAAAAACATAATGTATTGCTCGATTAATTATTGAACTGACCATAAGCTCAGGCCAAAACAGCACTGACTTCAAAGAAGCATGTGAGACAATGCACAACATCAGGCGTTTGTGTGTGCTAATGGCACGTGGACAAATTATTGTAGATTATGGGATTTTTGTTATAATTGATCGTACAATGGGTGAAATTAACATACAAATACAAGAACTAATTGTGCGTCTGGCAACGCAGACTATGATTCTCTTTTCTAATACTGTTAGGTCCTCCCCTATTCTCCCAAATAATGGATTTTGTTGAGTTTTCTGCTGAGCTCAGACACTGTAGAAACTAAATATCTAATCATTTTGCTGCTGACATAACTGAAGTGATCTGAAGGGTTTTTTCTTAATTTTTTTCAAGCTGTGTCATCTTGGTGCCTTAGCCTTTGAAAAGTGTACATTTCTGAATTATGGTGCTAAGTATACGTGTTCGTGTGGACATGGCCTTAAGGTGACTGGTGTACAAAGGTTGCTATCCTAATACAAATTAGTTGAATCAAGTATAATTATAATCTACATTTGCATGGTTTTTATTTTTCAGTGATCATTCGCTGCTGTGCATATCAGTTTTAACTAATGAAATGAAAGATCTAGATTATTCAGTGGACAAGGCAAAATGCAAATCATACGTCCACCATTAAATCAGTTGTGGCGCTGACATTCAGACAACTGTCTCTGCTAATACGTTTTGGTAATGGAGTAAACCAAAACAGACAAAATAGCCATCACAAGCTAGATGACGGCATCCAAACTACAGACAATATTTGTTTACAGTAAATTAAATTCACAGTATTGGAAGTAATTCAGTGTGTGCATGGGACGCCTCTGGCAAGACATCACGAGAGTATGTTGCAGCTTCAAGGGCAGTCATACATGTTAGCCTGTAAATCGTCACCCTGAGCTGTCATGGGAGCAACAGCAGCAGACTTCTGAGTCATTGTGGTTTCAGAAGGACATAATATTCACGCTAGATTTTGTTCGCTTGAGTCAGAATTTAACATGTAGTGATGTCTCATTAGAGAGCGCCAGGAGCTGTTTCAGATGCTGTTTCTGCATTCTTCTTTCTCTTACATCGCATCAAAGCATTTTTTGTTTTGTTCTTTTGAAAGGTTTACTGAATACAAACTAAAGCTGAGAGATGTGTCCCAATACAACTTTTGCACTTCTGATATGATGCCGATATTACATTTTTCAGTATTGTCTGATACTGATATCACTGCGATCCTATATCAGCACGAAGCAGCCATTCTTTTATTACTTATTTTTGCATTGTTGAATGTAGGCCTTGGCAATATGGCCTAAAAATAAAAATGTTCACAAAAAGTTCCATTAAGATTTTTTTCCTACTTTTTAAAGAAACCAATGATTATAAATGACAGATATAATATAAAACAAGTTTTGATATAATGTTGTTCTTTTTAGACCAGATATAAATTGTACTCTTTATGCAATAATTTTCAAATAACTAAATTAAGAGCTTCCTTTGGGATGCAATACTTCTGTTTGAATAACATACTTCCGTAAACAAAATTGTTGGATTGTACATTACGTGCAAATAAATAATCTCCAACATTGAGATGAATAAAGTGCAAACTTAAAACTTCTGTCTTGAAAACCATATTTCTGTAAATAAAGATGTAGCATTACACATTGCATGCAAATAAAGAAACTCCAATAAATTGATAAAGATACCAATAGTTATTAAATAGTAATACAAATAAATCAGATCAGTAAGGTGCAAACGTATGTCTTGAATAAAATAATTATATAAATAAACATGTCGTATTGTATATAGTGTGCAAATAAATAAGTAAAACCTTGAGATGACTAAATTATGTTTATGAGATGACTAATTAAAGTTTTAGTAAGTGGGTAAACGCAGGCTTTTTCTCTGAAGTATCCTGGGCTCCTTGTTAGTGTGTACTGATTTTAAAGACAATGTACACTTCATTGCACATGTAATATAGCACTATATTAATGATTAAATGTGTTGTAACTTCATAAGAGTTTTGCAGCAGCACACGCTCGTACAAGCTGTCTGCTTTGTATGTGCAGTAGGACTGCAACTAACGATTATTTTGATAGTCGATTAGTAAACAATTATCTTGACGATTAGTGGACTAATCAGATAATAAAGCCTACACATAATTAGTGGCTCTAATTTTTCCATTGACTTCTAAATGCAACTCGTTATTTTAAGCATACACCAAATATGACTGATTCATTCAAAATATTTATACTGTAACTGCACTGCTCATTCAGCTGTTACAAAAGTAAAATGACTAATAAAAGTTGTCCATTTAAAGGAAAGGAAAGGCAAAGTGCTAAAAAAGTGATCAACCTTGTTTATTTCTATAAAAACATTTAAAACACTTATTTTCTTTGGAACAAACTTTTCGCTCTTGTTAGCATTAACCATGTTTTGCTAGACTTGTGAATCCCCGCTAAGGAAGTAAAGGGCGGGCAAGGGCTACGTAAACTCATGCGGGCAAAAAGTATGCTGGAGAAAAGAGGAGAAAAACATAGATTTTTTATTTTTTAAATCGTGTGCAACAAAAAACTTGTATTTATCGATAAAATCATATATCGCCCAGGCCTAGTTGAATGCAAGAAAATGCACATTAAAGTAATAATTCTTAAACTGAGAACAACAGTGTTGTGATCACGCGGGCTCTGCATGCTGGAGCAAAGTCTGAAATTAAGTGCTTGTATTGGAGTTCTTAAATTGGATATTTTAGATGCATGCCGATATAATCCAATACTCATTTTTTTGCCTATATTGAATTGGTATCCAATATCAATATCGGATCAGGACATCCCTTGTAGTAAAGTGGAGTTGAGAAGTTTATTGATAATTGTGAATAGTCAGGTCATGCATACTACAACATAGCTGCAGCACCCTTGCAAACGGTTACAAAAAACATTATGAACGGAAACCTTGAAGTGGAATGCCCTTGAGGTCAAACATGATCATTCTATATTTTTCGTGTCATTTTGTGGCTATTTTGCCAACCTTATTCTGAGAGGAGTATTCCTAAAAAGTGCTGTTGAGAAACAAAATGTGCAAAGACAAGCAGACTATATAACAGTTGTGAAGTAAGTGGACACAAGTAGTAAAATTTTCTTGAGTCCCAATGGAGTATCTAATAATACTATTTATTAGTATTTAAGTGACATGTCAGCCGGAGTTGAAGTAATGTTTATTTAGGAGTTGACCACTGGTAGCTATTTAAGTGTCTTACAAGACATTGAAGTCCAATTGACAGCTACAGTAATTGGCTGCAAGTAAGCCGCTGACTCGCTACTCTTTATCGACTGCAGCGTTTTTTGGGTTTTAAAAGTCTCCTATTATGCAAAATTGACTATTTCATGATGTTATCCCAGTAATTTGTGCCTGCACAGTCTGTTTATGACCACAAAACATAACAGAAATGAATCATCTCCCTCGCTTGTTTGCTCCACTTTGGAAAGAAAAGGACCTAAATCAATTTTGAAATTCTAGGTTTTTATGAACAAAAATTACATTGTCTAATTTGCATAATTGGCCATGACGCAAAGCTCAATGTTTGTACTAGGGTTGGTCCGATAAAACTGATATCAATATATATCACGATAGACACATCATCGATATCAATATAAAATGCGTTTGATAAAATATTTAATACATACTGTATTTTTCGGACTATAAGTCGCAGTTTTTTTTCATAGTTTGGCCGGGGGTACGACTTATACTCAGGAGCGACTTTACCGAATATAATTCATTAGTATCGCGGTACTATACTAATACCGATATACCGTACAACCCTAATATATTTATATTTTTCGGTCGGAAGAAACCAGAAATTATGAAGCAAGATGCGTTTCATGAGATGATTACATCATATGGCAGAGGTAATTCAAAACAATTTTTTTTTTTAATTTAACCAAAAACTAGTTGTTTGAAATGACACTGCATACACTGCATCTTACTCTTAGCAAAATTCTAATTTGTATATTGTTCTTTGTAGACCAGATATAAATTATATAAATATAAATATTTCAAATCATTAAATTGTGAGCTTCCCTTGGGAAGCAATACTTCTGCTTGAATCGAATACTTCTGTTAACAAAAATGTAGCATTGCACAAATAAACAATCTCCAACATTGAGATTAATGAAGTGCAAACTACAAACTCCTGTCTTGAATAACATACTTCTGTAAATAAAAATATAATATACATTGTACCCAAAAAATAATGAAGTAAAACATTCAGTGAACTATAGTTTGTTTCGGTTTGGTGGTGTGCAGAGCAACTGCTTTAGTGATTGCTCTACGCATTGTGCTTCTTTCTCATCAGTGTTTCCCACACATTCATTTATTTGTGGCGGCCCGCCACGAAAGAATTACGTCCGCCACAAATGGATTTTTCAGCTTTTGACTCGCTCGACCGCTCATAAAAGCAATGGGACTCTGTCTGTGAATGTACCTTGTAGTTACAACTCCGGTGCAGTAGGTGGCGGTAGCCTACTATGCAGTGTAACTCCCCCAATAGCACATAATTCACCTGGTGGGCCAGAAGAAGAAAAAGAAGAAGACGGCGGAGTAAAAGAACGGACCGACCGGATCAAAATACGAGGGTAATATAGGTTGTAGGTAGATAAGTTATAGCTGCATCGCTCGCGGCTCGTCATATATTTAACGTTAATCCGCGATTTCACCGAGCGTTTCACTCACGGTGAGCAGCCTGACGCTGCTTCATTAACACCGCCGCTGTTGTCACGTCACGTGTTACCATACCGACGAGCTAACGTGTCCAAGTTATAACCCTGTTGTCAATAAACACACGTGGAGACGGTGCTTCAGATGCTGCATTAATAATGAAGCTAAATGGTCCACTGCAGCATGTGAATGCAATGAAAAGAATAAAATCTGAGCCAACCAGCTGTTAAAATGTTGTCCAGGTTAATGTTTTGGCCATTAAAGGCCCTTCATTTCAAGAATTCAACTGTGATCGGGCTTTAAACAGGTGGCTGACCTGTTCAGATGGGTGTAACTCAGGGGTGCTCACACTTTTTCTGCAGGCGAGCTACTTTTCAATTGATCAAGTCGTGGGGATCTACCTCATTCATATATATAATTTATATTTACTGATTTATGAAATACATGTTTTTGTTAACAAGTTAAAGGTGTTTAATGATAATGCAAGCATGTTTAACACATATAGTTAATATTGTTAATACATTAAAGGTGTTTAATGATAACACAAGTATGTTTAATACATATAGTTAATATTGTTAACAAGTTAAAGGTGTTTAAAGATAATACAAGCATGTTTAACACATATTGTTAATAAATTAAAGGTGTTTAATGATAATACAAGTATGTTTAATACATATAGTTAATATTGTTAACAAGTTAAAGGTGTTTAATGACAATACAAGCATGTTTAACACATATAGTTAATATTGTTAACAAGTTAAAGGTGTTTAAAGATAATACAAGCATGTTTAACACATATAGTTAATATTGTTAACAAGTTAAAGGTGTTTAAAAATAATACAAGCATGTTTAACACATATAGATTCCTTTCTTTCATGAAGACAAGAATATAAGTTGGTGTATTACCTGATTGTGATGACTTGCATTGATAGGAATCAGACAGTTGTGTTGATAACGTCCGCATTTTCGAATGGAGGAGAAAAAAAGTCCTCCTTTCTGTCCAATACCACATGAAAGTGGTTGGTTTTTGGCATCTTATTTGTCCAGCTTCTGTACTCCTTTGTATACACTTTACAAGAAATACATTGTCGGCAAACTTCGTAGCTTGCTAGCTTGTGCACGCCAGCTTTCTGAGACTCTTATTTTGTTAGCGCAACAGTGCAGTCGGTCTTTGGAGTTTTGACGACAGGTACGGCGCCAGAGTCTGTTGAAATAAAGTGTTTCTCGCCTTCCTGTCGGTAATTTTAATGAGCTAAATATGTACATAAAGTGTTGTACTTATATTCCAACTCCGCGTTCTTCTTGGTCATCGCCGCTGCCGCCGTCACCCCCCGCCCCCCGACCACACCACCACAAATAGATGCCTGTCCTGTGGGAAACACTGCTCATCATACATGGCATCATCATACATACCTCGTGGAAATGATTCTACCATAGTAAGGTGATTTCAAAATTTTCATTTTTTAAATTGTCTGCAACAAAAACTTGAATATATTGATAAAATCGATATAACGCCCAGGCCTATGCCCAGCCCTAGTTTGTACTGTATGTGTGTGGATGGGTAGATAATAACATTTTGGTTTGTATCAGAAGAAATGTGCATTATTACCTCTTGTTTTTTAAACCGTATTTAACAACACAACTTGAAGTTATTGACTTAACAATGTTGGTTTAATTTTGTGTGGCAGTGCTTGTGCTTAAAAACATTATTGGCCTTTTACTCACTAATATGACAGCATGTTTTGTAAAGCTCACAATGGCCCGTGGCGTTTGGCCCTCGTTGTAGCTAGCGCTGCTTGACTTAATCCTCAATCAGTATGGACGTGTGGACGCTGGATCAAGCAGGGCAGGGTGCAGGCCTCGTCCTCATAACAGACCTAGAAAATACGGCCTGGAGGTCTAAATAACTTCTCACCCCTGGCATACAGTATGAGGTGTGTTCAGAATCAGAATTACAATGTTATTATGTAATTGTGTTTCTGAGCAAGGGGGATCATGCTAAATCTAAAAAAATTAAAAAAAAAAAAACAAGAGTTGCCAATCCCTCTGTGGCATTCAAAATGTAATTGTGTTGGGCTGTCACATATGAATGTATAGGTAATCCTGGTTTTTTTTTGTACTTCTGTATAACACAAAAACATTATAGTAACAAAGAAGCTTGAGGGCTTGTTAATGTCAGCTAAAATATAAGAGTAGTTATCATGCTGAATATCTCGGAAAATGTCATTAATCACCTTTTACAACTAACCTCTTGTTGTGTAATGCAGACTCAAGCTTTTATCATGGGTGTTTTTCACTGGTTGTGTTGTCGTCATCCCACACACTGTGACAGAGAGAGGGGACAGAGGCGCAGGTCAGCAGCTCCGCTTATCAGCACATTCCTACCCTCCTGGGCTCTGTGTGGCCAGCTGATAACTTACACTGGGGCTTGATTGAGTGCAGGAGCTGATTTCCTGCTCCATGTCTCTGGTTAACATCAACGGCTTCATTGGTAGTAGGTTTTGGAGAGATGATCAAGAGAAATCACAGCCAAAAACATGGAAAACAAAAGACAACATCCACTTTTAGTGTTAAGTTGAGTGATGTCAACATTAACATAGCAGGTTGCTTAATCTGCAGCATCATATTGTGCAAGTTTTAAGCTACGTTCACACTGCAGGGTTGGATGTCTAATTCAGATTTTTTTTTGCCAAATACTATCTTTTTATGTGGCAGTCCACATAAAAAAAAAATGTGATGGCTAATGTGAACGCATTATGACCTGAATGCAGCCATGATGTCATTACGTCACACGTGCTGCAGTGTTTACGGAAGTAAACATGGCTTCAATTCTAGTCAATCTCAGTCTTGGTGCATTTGTGGCATTTTCAAGGATTTTGTGCAATCAAAGTCAGCATTTTCTAAACCAAATTATTGTGCGTAGAAGATTGAGAGCAGATATTTTGGCTCTGGTAGGTTGTGGGACATTTACTTTCACATCTGCTCCAAAGAGCGTGTGGGCAAGCAGTCTGAGACGTGAGTGATGGAACATTAACGTGAGTTTTTAAAAGATTATTATCATTTGTTTTCTGCGCATTTATCAGTTATTTATTTTGTAGCTGTCTATTTTGGTGAATAATTATGACGTTTATTGCTTTTTGATGACATTCTGGTCTGATGAATGCGACCATAGTGTGGGAGCGTTTACACTACAGTTGCATCCATCCATCCATCTTCTTCCGCTTATCCGAGGTCGGGTCGCGGGGGCAGCAGCCTAAGCAGGGAAGCCCAGACTTCCCTCTCCCCAGCCACTTCGTCCAGCTCTTCCCAGGGGATCCTGAGGCGTTCCCAGGCCAGCTGGGAGACATAGTCTTCCCAACGTGTCCTGGGTCTTCCCCGTGGCCTCCTACTGGTCAGACTACAGTTGCATTGCATACATTTCCGATTTATATACGCGTACCAAATAGGCCTTGGTTGGATATGAACAATTCATAATTGCACTGTTCACATTGACATGAAATAATCCAATACAGGTTGCAAATGGGCAAAAAAAAATTAAATTGACCTTTAGTGTGAACAAAGCCTTATTTAGTGTTGTACTATTACAATTGGTTGCACAATAAACCTACACTGTCTTGTGAAATGTCAAGACTGCACAGTAAAATTTTCACTTAACGTTGTAGATCCTATTAATTCCCATTCAGGGTTGTCTGGTCTCTTTAAATATACTTTACATGATACATCACATTCATACACATATTCACACACTGACAGTTTAAGATGCTATGCAAGGCGCTAACCAGACCCATCAGGAGCAAGGGTGAATTGTCTTGCCCAAGGACACAACGGCTGTGACTAGGATGGCGGAAGCTGGAATCGAACCTGTTGCTCGCACGGCTGCTCTACCATCTTCAACACACAGGCCCTAATTTTCCAACACTAAACTGTCACAATCAGGTCAAACTATCAGATAGCAAACGTGTGGAATCTGTCATGTCAGAGGCTGCTCTAAGGGATGTGAATGTAACTTTTCCTCCTGGCTAGTGGGATGACATGGTGTTTGTCAAGCTTGACCAACTTGATGGTTTTTCTGATTCCTCAAGGCTAAGTGGGTTGTAATGACTAACGTGGTTTAGCTTGATCTTACTGTGAAATGTATGTAAAAAAAAAAAAATACAGATTGCTTTTTGCATCTTTGGTATAAACCACATACCTGTTGTTTTAATGAATACATTAGCTCTTTTTTGTCTAGAAGTCTATAAGCTTGACAATATTTGATCACCTCTCCAAAACACTCCATCAGATAGTGAAGGCATCTGTTGAACACAGAGAACACCTCATTGGCCCACCTCACAGACTTCTGTTGTTACCTTTTTTTGTTGCCCGTGAGTGTACAGCAGGGATCTCCAACCCCTGGTAGCTTGCCACCCCTTTCAAAGTGCAGTAGCTTGCTACTGAGTTCATAGATTCTACATAGATTTAGGGCTGCCGCGATTATGGCCAAAATAATAATCACACATCTTTTTATCAATATTATAATCACCATTATTGATCATGATTATTCATTATGTTGCGTAAAACATTTTTGCTGCACTTTCTATTTTAAACAAAACAATATGAGAACTTGGCTTTCATTTCAAAATTAAACTTAAAAAGGAAAATAATAAGTAATGTAATTGAATCAACAAAAGACAAAGGGCTGACTCAAAATAAATATGCCATTTGAAAGGCTGTTTATAAATTGTGATTATGCACAAAATACACACACCAAGGAACACTGTGCCGCTCACAGTATTTATAGGACATGATTTTGCCAAATAAAACATTATTACCGTATTTTTTGGAATATAAGTCGCACCGGCCGAAAATGCATAATAAAGAAGAAAAAAAACATATAAGTCGCACTGGAGTATAAGTTGCATTTTTTGGGGAAATTTATTTGATGAGACCCAACACCAAGAATAGACATTTGAAAGGCAATTTACAATAAATAAAGAATAGTGAACAACAGGCTGAATAAGTGTACGTTATATGACACATAAATAACCAACTGAGAACGTGCCTGGTATGTTAACGTTAAGTTACCATGCAGCAGGCGATGTGTCGGCAACGTTGCCAGAACTTGTTTATAAAGTCTGCAGTTTGTTGACTGGGATGCTAACTCGTCCTTTAATTTAACTGCTAACTTTGTTAGTGTTCCAATAACATCAATAGTAGCTCAAATGTTTTGTCATTTCATCGAATTGAACGCTGGCTGAGTTGCCGGTGAGGCACAAAGAGTATGTGTTAGATGTGTGAGGTATCACTCCTCTTTATTTTTGTTGGCCAAACTGTTGCACTGAATGAGGTACATGGTTGTTGTTGAAGAACAAAGCTTGTTTATTTGACTCTATCTTCATTAGCCAAACTGCTTTTTTTTTTTTTTTTTACATTACTTGTGTTTTTTTCATTCCACAAAGTAATTACTTTAATAACCATTCATGTGACATTGCATTTTGTTCATGTTTTATGGTGTATAATGAATTCCTATACAACCTATTTCTGCTAAAACTCTCAATGGATGTGTCCAGATACAGCATGTACATGTACACACATTAGTACATGTAAATGTGTGTTCATAACTTAAAAAATACCTCTCTATGAAAATGTAAAAATAGAGATAAAGGCATCATGTAATAAAAAAACTGACACACTGATACTATTAATGAACAAAAACACACATATTTGTCTTTAGATATATAGATCTAGAGCATTTTTGTTAGATATTACAAATTACATGACAACACTGTTTTACCAAACATAATGAATTATCGTGATTAATAATCATGATTTCAATATTGATAAAAATAATCGTATTATTTTGCCCATACTCGTGCAGTCCTACGTGTAAGACTAGACCTCATATATGAACACTATTTTTATCTATATGGACAAAAAGTGCAGTTTCATCTTAAGTCAAAAGCTGTCTTGCAAATTTTTCACTTTTGTTTTTATTTATTTATAGTATTATTTTGTTTCTGCCATATTAATTTGTTTATAATGCTTGTGTTGATTTCATATGCACATTCAACTTTCTACTTGAAGTACATATATACATTTTGAATGTGTTTGTGTTAATAAAATAAAATAAATAAAACTTGATTAAAGGGTTTCAGTGTAAGTAAATAAATGATAAATGGGTTGTACTTGTATAGCGCTTTTCTACCTTCAAGGTACTCAAAGCGCTTTGACACTACTTCCACATTTACCCATTCACACACACATTCACACACTGATGGAGGGAGCTGCCATGCAAGGCGCTAACCAGCACCCATCAGGAGCAAGGGTGAAGTGTCTTGCTCAGGACACAACGGACATGACAAGGTTGGTACTAGTAGTTTTAGAATTTTTTTAGCACATTTAAAATTACCGCGATAATAATGATAACCGTGATAAGAAATGTTCATACCGTGACATCCCTATAATGGACAATTGTAACGTAATTGTTTCATTGAATAAATTGATAAAAACACCCGACGTGACTTTTTTTCTTACATTTTCAACTGTTGAAGACATTGCATAATTAACGTTAATAATATAAATAATATAAACAACATAAGCGCAGCCATTTTGGGAGCGTGTGTCAAAGGTTAACCGAAAACAAGAACAGCCAAGTTGTTCTGAGATTTTCCGAGAGATACACTCGTAGCATCAGGGTCAGGTGTTCGGTGAATTTAGGTCGTCATTCAGACCAAAGAGCGGATCTGTAGGGACCCACTGCCGAGTAAAGTGGAGGGTGTTACCCCCAATAATATATCGGCCCTGGAGGGGTCCTAATACCGGAAATGCAGTATTTGTGATTGATAAACATTTTCAGCGATCAAAAAGTTAAGAAATTGTACCCGAAAGTTCATTACTTTGAAGTCAACCAATAAAAACACAATAAACGGGGACGTTAATTTGACTCGGTAATACAAACAAAACAAAACACCGGCGGAAAGCGATAATCGATAAAAAAAAACAAGGCAGGGTTGGCAAAAAAAAATAAAAAAATATACGTCCCGAAAATGCAGCAAAGTGTAATGAGGCGGGAGTCACAGCTTCAAAAAACAAAACTATCATTTTGAAAGTACCATATTTTGATTGATTTGATGTCATTCTATTTTTTTTTTTTTCTTGCAAAAACTGAGAAGTAAATGCTGATTTCTTCACAGTATTAGGGCTGGGCGATATGGACTAATAAGTATATCTCGATATATTTTTACTTAAACTCGATATTCGATATATAGCTCGATATATTTTTCTGTGAAAGTATACATATAAAGATATACATTTTTGAGCGATATTCAGTGAAATTGTAGTGAATGACAACTGTACTGTAAACAGTCAGTGACCATTTTATTAACCCAGTTAGTGAAGATGGGTATTAACAGCACAGAAAATAAACTGTTTAAGTAGTACAGAATTACAAAACATAAATAAAATAGAAAAATATTCTTTCTATCTAAAATAAATAACAGCTGTGCAAATAATACAAATTGTATTAAACTCAGATAAAAGATACATTTGCAGGCAGGCACTTTGAGATTTGCCTTAATGGTTTGATGACCCGCCCTATCTTGCCTCTGATTGGCCTGTCCCTAACCAATCGTGACTCATCATAGTAAACCACCAACCAATCATGTTCTTATATGTGCAAGCACGTTTTGGAAGGAGGAAGGGGAGGGGTTAGTAGCCCATGGAGTGAGAGCGGGGGAAAACAAGGAACACAACAAATAAGCGGCGTTTGGTAATTTTAACGTAAAATAAATTATATCGATATTACGATATTTTCTTAATTCGTATCTTGTTTAAAAATATATCTATATATCTTACAAACTTGATATATCGCCCAGCCCTACACAGTATTCTAATTTTTTGAAATCCTGTTTTCGTGGGTTTTATGAGCTGGAAGCCCACATTATGTACAAATAAACAACTAAATACTTGACGTCGTTTAAGTTGTGGACCCTGAATTTTTAATCTATGGAAGTTTAACATTTTAAATGGAATTATGGAAAGTAATATACTTTTCCATGGTATTCTATTGTTTTGGAAAGGGTCTGTGTGTGTGTCTGCCGGTAAATAATTTATATTTACACATTTGTAAGTAAGTGCATTTTATTTGTGTTGTACTTCTCACAGAGAGAGCTCACAAAGTGCTTAACATGGTTGAAATACAAATATTGCAAACAAAAAAAAGCATAAAGCGTGATGCAGACTTTGCAAATGAAATAATAAAATATTACAATGAAATAATAAAATATATAACACTAATTTAAAAAATAATAATAAATTCAGTGATGCATTAGAGAATTGATCATTTTCCCCACCTGTAGTGGATACCAGCATGTTGTTAATGTTCTAGCGAATCAAGCGTATTCAGTTTGTTTTAGTTGAAATAAGCTATGAAAATATTAGTAGCTTTTGGCCATTTTCATTTTGTAAAAGTAGCTCAAATGTGGGTGTTTTTTTTTATATAGCTGCTAAAATGTGTTTCTGTGGTCAGAGGTTGACGAGATTGATTGTCGTAAGTAGCTTTAAAAGTCATGTTATGTGCCATGATCATACTTGCCAACCTTGAGACCCTCGAATTCGGGATATATATATATATATATATATATATATATATATATATAGTACAGTACAGTACACAATAATGAAAACACAGTTGTTCTACTAACTGTACTGTATTTGCTGCTTACTTAAAAAAAAAAAAAAAAACACTTACCTTTCACTATTTGAGTAGCCTTTGTTCTGCCATTTGAGTACTGGCGAGCGATCTCTGAATCCGGGAACATATCCTTCACAGATTTGTTGAAAACATCCGCAAATGAGAACGGTATGTTGCTTGCAGCTATCAGCATAGCCATCTTTGTCTCGGCATATGTTACACCCTCGGGTCTCCATTTAGCAAGGTGGCCCATAATACTGGGTTGCCGCCGCCTTGTGCTTCTCTGACCGTTCATGAGTGACTATATCCATTCGGCCACCATGTTCAATGGAGAAGTCTGATCTACAAAATTTGCAGGCAGCATAACCCTTCCCCTTCGAGATGTCCTGGATGAACTGAAATTCTTGTTTCCAATCATTTTGGAACTTGCAAGCGTACTTCTTCTTCTTACTCGTCGTCGCCATGTCTGTCTCTTCTTCGTTCTGCTTTGTCTCTGTTATGTTTTTGGACATTACTACTTGCCGTAGTTTTGAAGCAATGCATGATGGAAATCCGAATGTTGTGTGTCAGTGTATTAATGTGCCGGCTGGAATAAACACACGCTAAGAAATAGCTCCGTACCTGCCTACTTTATGGGTTATAGATAAACCTATGGATAGCGGAGACATATATAAGTCTCCTTTTCAGGTGAGAGCCCCCAATATTGTTGTCCGGGTGGAAATCGGGAGAAATTCGGGAGAATAGTTGTCCCGGGAGATTTTCGGGAGAGGCACTGAAATTCGGGAGTCTCCCGGAAAATTCGGGAGGGTTGGCAAGTATGGCCATGATTGCCTGATACAGCATATAGGTGATGTGTGGGACCTTAATGTCATTGGCTGTCGCACCTGGAACATCAGCTGCATTACAAAAAAGAACATAGCATCAGCCTTTTATAAACACCCACTACTACAACATGTAGCTATTATGTTATCCTATAAGTGGCTAGGAAGAAAAACATATTTTATTGAGTTATGAATAACTCACATTTCTTGTTGGCATGTTTATGGTGAACTACTTTGTTTCCATTTTCTGCATCAGCTTCTAAGGCTCGGTTGCATTTGCTTTAAATTGTTCGGTTGCTCGGTTATGTAAGAGTTGACTGCCCTGAAGAAAACCCAAAAAATCATATATTCACGTGTTGTTCTTTAGCATTTTGTACATGTCTGTTACTTTTTGTGACATCACTGTCACGTTCAACTCGACTTGGACAGCAGAAGAGGGCAGTGAAAATATCAAGCACGCTGTGAGACATCAGTGCTCGCACATTTAACACGGCAGCTCGGGGGTTAAGTCTTATACAGCAGTTTGCACTAAGGAATGGATGTTCGCTAGCACAGAGGATTCCCATGCTATAGCGAAACTGCAGATCCCACACAGATCGTTGCCAAGCCCGAGGGGATTTGGTTCAATCCCATGAGCGTGTAAAGAGCGAGTTGTGGGGAGGGATCCATTTTGAAGAAGGATGTTTGGAGAAGACGTCTCTCGCCTCCGCATGCGAGGCAGAGGAAGCATTTGGATGTAGCTCCATTGTGCCTCATCTGAGATCATAATTAGTGTTTCTAAAGTAAGAGATGGGAAGGAAGGTGTGGGCTGTTGTCTCCTTGCTATAATTGGTATTATGTGCTGCTGCTGGATATACTGAGTATCTAAAAACTGGACATGCGTTTGTAGTGCGCATAATGAACTAATGTAAGTTCCTCTGCTTTTTGTTTTTAAAATTGCCTTTTGCAAACACTTTTGCAGGAATACACGTGTCCATTTCATTTAATTCAGCCATGATTTATGACATGTGAAGCCAGACCCTGTTAAAGTTAAAGTACCAATGATTGTCACACACAATAGGTGTAGTGAAATTTGTCCTCTGCATTTGACCCATCTCATTGTACACCTGGATGTCATTTTGTTCCCAAAAAGAATGGAATTCCTGAACTTTTTAATGAAATAATTACTGACTTGACTATTTTATTACTGTATGTGTCTAACCCCCCCTCAATATCCAATTAACAACACCTGTTGTATATCATGGGGATTGAATATTGTTTACCCTTTGTTGGGGATGTTTGCAAATCTAAATTTTTCAAACCAAAAAATATTAACAAGAACACAACCGGCTAGCTTAAAGGCCCACTACTACCGACCACGCAGTCCAATAGTTTATATATCAATGATGAAATCTTAACATTGCAACACATGCCAATACGGCCAGGTTCGCTTACTAAAGTGCAATTTTAAATTTCGCGCAAAATATCCTGCTGAAATTGGTATGATGACGTCTGCGCGTGACGTCACGGATTGTAGAGGACATTTTGGGACAGCATGGTGGCCAGCTATTAAGACGTCTGTTTTCATCGCAAAATTCCACAGTATTCTGGACATCTGTGTTGGTGAATCTTTTGCAATTTGTTCAATGAACACCACTCGACATCCATTGCATTCGGGGGGGGGGGGGGTTACCCACATATGCGGTCCTCTCCAAGGTTTCTCATAGTCATTCACATCGACGTCCCACTGGGGTGAGTTTTTCCTTGCCCTTATGTGGGCTCTGTACCGAGGATGTCGTTGTGGCTTGTGCAGCCCTTTGAGACACTTGTGATTTAGGGCTATATAAATAAACATTGATTGATTGATTGATTGATGGAGACAGCAAAGAAGAAAGCTGTAGGTGGGAAGCGGTGTATTGCGGCAGGTGTTGTGCCGGATAACGCACCCCCGCCGTAGAATGCACCCACTGACTGTTGTGCCGGACAACACTGCCGGTGTTTCATTGTTTACATTCCCGAAAGATGACAGTCAAGCTTTACAATTGACCTGTGGAGAACTGGGACAACAGAGACTCTTGCCAGGAGGACTTTGAGTTGGATACGCAGACACGGTACCGTGAGTACGCATGCAGCTGCGGCTTCCAAACATTTGATCGCTTGCCCGTACGTGCGTGCCGCTATGTGCATGTCACGTACGTAACTTTGGGGACTTTGGGGAAATATATGTGCTGTATGAACTTTGGGGAGGTGAACGGTACTTTGGGCTGTGGGATTGAGTGTGTTGTTCAGGTGTTTGAGTTGTATTGGCGGGTTATATGGACGGGAGGGGGGAGGTGTTTGTTATGCGGGATTAATTTGTGGCATATTAAATATAAGCCTGGTTGTGTTGTGGCTAATAGAGTATATATATTTGTCTTGTGTTTATTTACTGTTTTAGTCATTCCCAGCTGAATATCAGGTCCCACCCACCTCTCACAGCATCTTCCCTATCTGAATCGCTCCCACTGCCCTCTAGTCCTTCACTCTCACTTTCCTCATCCACGAATCTTTCATCCTCGCTTAAATTAATGGGGAAATTGTCGCTTTCTCGGTCCGAATCGCTCTCGCTGCTGGTGGCCATGATTGTAAACAATGTGCAGATGTGAGGAGCTCCACAACCTGTGACGTCACGCTACTCGTCTGCTACTTCCGGTACAGGCAAGGCTTTTTTATCAGCGACCAAATGTTGTGAACTTTATGGTCGATGTTCTCTACTAAATCCTTTCAGCAAAAATATGGCAATATCGCGAAATGATCAAGTATGACACATAGAATGGACCTGCTATCCCCGTTTAAATAAGAAAATCGCATTTCAGTAGGCCTTTAATGTTACCATTAGTGGTTTAAAAGGGTCCTCTTCCAGTTCTACATGTAAAACATCTCTTGTGGTCTCCATAACATGTACTCGTGGTTCTTTGGTAAAAATGTTACATA
The DNA here is from genome assembly GCF_033978685.3 of Nerophis lumbriciformis. Classification (NCBI taxonomy): domain Eukaryota; kingdom Metazoa; phylum Chordata; class Actinopteri; order Syngnathiformes; family Syngnathidae; genus Nerophis; species Nerophis lumbriciformis. The sequence continues at coordinate 35,260,362 of NC_084557.2, read as the reverse complement.
GATTGTTTTACAAACCATTTTCAAGACCCTTTCTGACCATCTCTCCAGGGTTTTATTTACATGCCTCCACTTCAACTGTGTTTTCTCCCTGCTAGCCATGTTGTAGTTTTCGCGCTTCTCTATCGAGTCTACTGACAGATGTAGCTAGAACTATGTGCTCCTTTTTATTAGAAATGTCAACAGCAGAGGATGAGGATTTTAGCATGCATGTGCATTCATGAGACAGTCTGCCCTACAATGAGAGGATAGAGAAAAAGAAGGAACTTAGTGATTACAACTTTGGACCACATTGGCAGACTTGTGCAAAGCTCTGTGAGTAAACCTCGACCATATATTGAGAAATCTGCTGACGTAACTGTAGTCTCCAATTAACGGTTTGTCTTTAGCATTTATGAAGGAAGGCAAGATTGTTTTGTAAATATCTCCGCCATGGCTCGTAGGAGTGTAACGATTTGTTTTAACAATAATTCAATTCGATATTTGTAGTTGCCAATACAATTCATTTTCATTATTTTAGAACAATTTCGATCCGAAACAATTCATTGATTTAGACACTTGTGATTTAGGGCTATATAAATAAACATTGATTGATTGATTGATTGATTGAAAACCGATTCAATAACCTTTTAGCAAAAAAAAAAAAAAGAAAACCTGTCACTTTTGTTGTACTTATAACTGGGGACACATTTTCTGGGCGCATATAATTATGCTCAAATATGTATCTTTTTAACTTCATGTGTGATTAATTATAAGAATCCAAATTCACAAGTTTTGTTGAAGATGATGCTATATAATTACAGTATGTCAGTTGAGGAAAATGAGAAAATTACAATATTAACCTGTAATTTGATATTATTCATTTCATCTTCTGATATATTAAAAATTAACACCAATGGTAGCATTTTAAAACTTTGCCAGACTCAATTTCACTTATTACTATGATGACACATCATTTATTCAGAAAGTTTAAATAACACATACTATTAACCGCAACATGTAAGTGGGCTTGTTCTATTTTTAAACAAAGAAAACAATCTAAAGTTGTCTTTATTTTTAAGTTATCATGCCAGTATTATGACCAGTCCGGCCCACTTGGGAACAGATTTTCCTCCATGTGGCCCCTCAGCTAAAATGAGTTTGACACCCCTGCTTTAGGTTGAATTAACAGGATGAAACACTTGTTGTTCACATTTTAAACATTCTAGCAATTTTAAATAAAAGTACAGTAACCAGCATTTTAACAGTAGATTTACCTGCTTAATAAAGTTCTCTGACCTGGCCATACAGTAACTGTTCTCCACCCTTGCGTCGCCGATGACGGACAGCGTCCAAGGTGTGCAGAAGATTGTATGCCTCCTCATCCCTGTTGATGGCATTGGTCCCTTGTTTCCTAATTTCTATAGTCTTCTTCATCCATCTCCTGTATTTCTTTCTTTCTCATCAAATTACTTCTTCATGTGTTCCGGGAGTCACGGTAACTTGGACCGCTGTCACTTCCGTTGTCGGCCGCGTCTTTTTATGGTATAAAGTTGTGTTGCGGTTTTATCATTGTGTTATGTAATTTGTATTTCTTGTGGCTTTTGTAATCCTACTGTATCTTAAAGTTATGATATGGAAATGCCTGGCACTGGAGAAGGAGAGACACAGTCGGAGATACACTCTCTTAAGAAGCGGTAACAAACTGAGGGAGTCAAAACACATGATACAAGAGCTGCTGTTTGCCACATCTCTCGCTCAGACATTCAACACACAGACACCCAAACTCTCACTAGTCTGCCACTCTCGCATACGTCACACTTGTAAAGGCACACAGACACTTGACACAGATATTACTCTATTGTCTTGTGGCGTTTGCGTTTATCATGACCTTTCTCAACCACTGTAGATATCTGCCATTTTTTTTTGGATGATGCCACATAGCGGAGAATAAACTTAACATTTAACATCTTTATTATTAACAGTTATAAACTTCATATAAAGTCTGCCGTTCGTAAATCCAATGTTTTCCTTTTTCGAGTATTCATCAATCAATCAATTCCCTTTTAAAACGATCTTGGATCGATAACTATCTCTTTTAAAGCAAACTTGCCGAGCACAGATCGATATACTTGAATTTTAGGAATGTCCATCCATCCATTTTCTACCGCTTGTCCCTTTTAGTGGTCGCGGGGGGTGCTGGAGCCTATCTCAGCTGCATTTGGTTGGTAGGTGGGGTACACCCTGGACAAGTCGCCACCTCATCACAGGGCCAACACAACATTCACACTCACATTCACACACTCGGGCCAATTTAGTGTTGCCAATCAACCTATCCCCTGGTTGCATGCCTTTGGATGTGGGAAATACCCAGAGGGAACCCACGCAGTCACGGGAAGAACATGCAAACGCCACACAGAACATAAATCGATCAATTGTTACACCACTATTGGCTCCATTTGATGTCAAATGTTCAGATCCCAAATACACAAAAACAGCTACTAGACATTGAGAAATGTTGGTTTTGCATAATAGGGCCCCTTAAAGAGAACATTTAATTAGAACTGCAGATATTGATTATTTCATAATTGATTATTTGCTCGATTAATTGAGTTATATGATAAAAACACTTTATAGACTCATAGCCTCAATGCCTATTTGAGGGAAAATAGTTTAAATAAACAAACATTTTCTGCTTGCCATAACCTTCTTTTTTTTCTAATAAATGCTCATCAACTTTGAAATTGTACTTTTAACATGTTTGCATTAAAAAAATAAACTGTCACATACTTTATGTACTATAGCTGTCATGTGCAGGGCTGTCGTAAAGGTGTACAGCTCCACTAATGGACATTGGAGTGTTACTTTAGGTGTACAGCTCCACTAATGGACATTGGAGTGTTACTTTCAATGACAAAATTAAAGTATTGCTAGAAAATAATTTTATATGGGACTTTGTTGTATTATATGTATAGTACATGTTCCAAAAAGAAAAAAGCATAAAACACCACTAGAATTAGAGATATTACAAGTCAAAGTGATGAAGCTTAGTGTTACGCTCATGACTTGGTGTAACTAAACATTACCCTATAAGATGAAGGCAATTGCATTTTATTGATATTTGAAATGTATTCAATGTTTATAAATGAATATTTAAATATACTAAATGTAAAAAAGGGAATAAATATTCAAAATAAGATCATTAAATTAAATCTAGTTTGGCTATGCCATCATGAGCGCAACACAAGGTTGTAAAAGTTTCAACTACAATTCTAAATAAGATGTCAAACGCAAACTGAAATCAAATACACACAGCTTAAAGATTGATCAATACCTATTTAAATTTAGTAATACATAAATATGATGATTTATGAAAATATAAAAGAAATATACCTGAACAGAATGCTCATGATGGTTACACCAAAAAGTAACGCTATGAATCGCGTTTTTCCAAGTTTTTGGGGCATTTTTATGCTATTTCCAAGCATCTCCTTTTTATTATCGTTGATGGTCAAACTAATGCATATTATATATGCATGCCCTAGTAAACAAAAAAAAAAAGTCATATTTATTTTGATTGTTACATTTTGAAGTACATTTGTGCAGGTGGGTGCGAATGTACCCATTACCAGAGCTGTATGCAAAGGGAAGAATGGTGATGACAATTCTAAGGGCCCATAGCCTCTTAGGGCCCACCCTTAGCCTCCAGTAGCCTCTAAAACATACTTGCCAACCCTCCCGGATTTTCCGGGAGACTCCCGAAATTCAGCGCCTAACCCGAAAACCTCCCGGGACAAATTTTCTCCCGAAAATCTCCCGAAATTCAGGCGGACCTGAGTGACGTGTCGACAGCCTGTTTTCACGTCCGCTTTCCCACAATATAAACAGCATGCCTGCCCAATCACGTTATAACTGTAGAATGGTCGAGGGCGAGTTCTTGGTTTCTTATGTGGGTTTATTGTTAGGCAGTTTCATTAACGTCCTCCCAGCGCGGTAACAACACACAACAACAGCAGTCACGTTTTCGTGTACCGTAAAGCAGTTCGTCTGCCGTAAACAGCAATGTTGTGACACTCTTAAACAGGACAATACTGCCATCTACTGTACATGCATATGTGAGAGAGTGCAGTGCACAACTGCGCACACAACAAGGAGACGAAGCAGAATGCATCATCAGAGAGGGTGTTATGTGTGTGTAGATGTGTAAATAAATGAACACTGAAATTCAAGTATTTCTCTTATATATATATATATATATATATATATATATATATATATATATATATATATATATATATATATATAAAATAAATATATATAGCTAGAATTCACTGAAAGTCAAGTATTTCTTATATATATGTATATATATGAAATACTTGACTTGGTGAAATCTAGCTGTAAATATACTCCTCCCCTTTTAACCACGCCCCCACCTCCCGAAATCGGAGGTCTCAAGGTTGGCAAGTATGCTCTAAAACAAAACGATTATGCATACACTGAATTAATATATATTCATAAAAATGCATCTGAATTTAAAAAAAGCCACAGGTCATACAATAATCTTATTTTAATAATTTCAACAGCCCCCTTAATCCCTTCTTAAAAAGTGCTTTGGTCCACACTAATGTTCCCTCTCAGGTGCGTGCCTGCGCATTTGCGCACTGCTCCCGAGTCCTGTGTTCTCCACGCACGGAAAATCTATGCAGCGCACAAAATCCAAATTCAACCTAAACTCTGGACAAAATAAACACGTAACAATGTGTTCTGTACCATTTTCAACAAGTGGTCACAACACATAAATAAATGACAATGTCAGCCGGGACATTTAAGGGGGAGAAGGAGCTCAGTCTGCATCAATAATCATTTTATTGAGCAAAACTGATCTGATACTGTCGGCCGTAATTATGACAAAACCACTATCTAGCAAAAATGGCCACTCTCTGTTGTAATCACACCAAACAAACAAATTATATGTCGTATTGATAGCAGCCGCTTTCTTTCATTTGCATCAAAAGACGCACACACTTTGCTCAGCCAGTGATGGTTCACGGCCACAAAAACAGTGTGACGTCTCCCAACACCACACATAAACTCTGTTAGGTCGTTGACTCGTTACACTGTGATACGGTTCACACGCAGCCAATCAATGTCATTAACATCATGTTTGGTGTGCGTGTTGCTGTTGCAGCAGCAGAGTTAAAAGTTAAATGCTGCATGCTCTTTTTGGCGAAACAAACATGCACTGCACAACCACACTCTCAAGACACGTGTGCTTATTCAAGTGACATGTAATAAGAATGTTATTTTTTGGATATTAATCATGATCATGATTCCTAGATCACATAACTTCCAAAAAACTAAACAAAACAAAAACTGCAAAAGCAATGAGGTATTTTTCAGATAAAAAGTTGTACACTGTACCCCATGCTTGTGTTACAGAATACATCTCATTGTGCAAAATGTGAATGTTTTAAGGTGAACAAAATGTGATCTCTGAAACTTATTCATCTATGTTAACTTATGATGTCAGGTTTGGGACAGGTGTGATGCTGGTGTGGCGACAGTGTGCATGTCTGATGTTGCTTACTTGTGGTCCAAAGATGTTGAGGGGGTTTGTGCGTTTGCTCAAAGACATGAAAAATTAGAGGGGGAGCATTGGTCCATACCGCGTGCGGTTTGTTCTCCCCAGGGTTCTTCCTCATCGGATTTAAGTGAGTGCAAGCAAACGCCAGCTGGGTTAGGATGCAAGTCCGGACACCAGAAAGGAGTTAAGAAGACCAGGAGTAGGAGCAGTAGAGCAGGGCCCAGGGCATTAAAAACTTACATTAACTTACGTTATCATGATGTGTTCAATGGGGACTTGTAAAATGTGTTATTAGGGGGACATTTGAATAGTCTAAATACAAAAAAGTTAAAAGACAACTATCCATCCATCCATCCACTTTAAAGTTAAAGTTAAAGTACCAATGATTGTCACATACACACTAGGTGTGGTGAAATGTGTCCTCTGCATTTGACCCATCCCCTTGTTCACCCCCTGGGAGGTGAGGGGAGCAGTGGGCAGCAGCGGTGCTGCGCCCGGGAATAATTTTTGGTGATATAACCCCCAATTCCAACCCTTGATGCTGAGTGCCAAGCAGGGAGGTAATGGGTCCCATTTTTATAGTCTTTGGTATGACTCGGCCGGGGTTTTACCCACAACCTACAGATCTCAGGACGGACACTCTAACCACTAGGCCACTGAGTAGGTTTGCTGCCGCTTGTCCCTCTCGGGGTCGCGGTGGGTGCTGGAGCCTATCCCAGCTGCAATTACATGATAACAGTCTGACTTGTTAAGTGGTTTATTGTAAAAAAAAAAAAAGAACACAAATTGTGTGTATTACACCAGGCACCGTGAAGAACACTAAAAAAACCAAGAAGATTGAATAAATGATAAATGATAAATGGGTTGTACTTGTATAGCGCTTTTCTACCTTCAAGGTACTCAAAGCGCTTTGACACTACTTCCACATTTACCCATTCACACACACATTCACACACTGATGGAGGGAGCTGCCATGCAAGGCGCTAACCAGCACCCATCAGGAGCAAGGGTGAAGTGTCTTGCTCAGGACACAACGGACATGACGAGGTTGGTACTAGGTGGAGATTGAACCAGGGACCCTCGGGTTGCGCACGGCCACTCTTCCACTGCGCCACGCCGTCCCAAGGTGGTATTGAATGGAGTAGAGGGGCCCACATCAATACTCTTCAGCAGGCCCAGAATTTCTATCGAGGGCCCTGGTCATGTGCACTCCATTGCAGTGGCCATGCGGAATGTATGACCAGGCAGTTCGAGTTTTATAAATTGTTATTAGTTGCACTCCTTAATTAATCGATACAGCAGAATATAAATAAAGCTTTTTTTTTATAATCAATTTAATCAGTTAATCATTTCATCCCTGAATTTGACAAATAAATGTCGATTTTTGTCACTATCAAAAGTTAAAGTTGGTAACAAAAAATCAAAACCGATGCAATGGCTGTAGTACATAGTTTAAACAGGCTTGATGTTCTTTTTCTTTGCGTGTATCCTGTTTAAACGGGGAAGATGGAATGCGAGCACTCTCTAAGCAGCTACCTTACTCACTCGACATCCATTACATTCGGTCTCCCCTAGAGGGGGGGGTTACCCACATATGCGGTCCTCTCCAAGGTTTCTCATAGTCATTCACATCGACGTCCCACTGGGGTGAGTTTTTCCTTGCCCTTATGTGGGCTTTGTACCGAGGATGTCGTTGTGGCTTGTGCAGCCCTTTGAGACACTTGTGATTTAGGGCTATATAAATAAACAATGATTGATTGATTGACCTAAAAGTGATATACATCAGCTTGAAAGCATACACATTTTCCATCAGTTATGAAAGATTTTGTGAAAATTGTGATGTTTACCTCAGACAAATTGGCCACACTAAATTGGCCCAAGTGTGTGAATGTGAGTGTGAATGGTTGTCTGTCTGTCTGTTGGTCCTACAGACCTGTAGGGCCACTCTGGCCTTCCGCCAGAGTGCAGCAAGGATAGGCTCCAGCCCCCCCGTCCCCCAACCCCTACTCAGCAGTGCGCCCCCTGCTTTATTGCACCATTAGTTTCATTTGATCTGTGATGTTTGATTACTGTAAAGCCCATAGATGTTCTCATGAGTTCATGCTGCTTCAAGTTTCCATTATTACTTTTCCACCATCATACGGGCATAATTAATGGGAGATATCTCCTCAGGTCCCAGAGGGGCTTAATTGAATAAAGAAGTGCCTTTTTCCTCCAAACCACGCAACACCATAACAAAAACACTCTGCTCATCAGAGAAACATAATTTTGCATTCGTTGGAAGGGTTAGTTTTCTCTGCCTAGGAACATTTTGGGAACCCTGCACTCTGTGTATATATGTACATATATGTGTATATACATACACATACAGTATATACATATACAGTGTTGGTGCTAGGAATTGGGACCCCATCAAGTCATAAAAATGGGGTCCCACAGTAAATTCTTGGGGTCCCACTTTTTTGTAACCGTTTTGAAAACAAATAATAAATGTATGCATTATCCTGTTATATCTCACATTCTATATTGTGTTTTGGAAAAAGGTTTTCATAAACGTTATTTAATTCATTAAAAAAATAATACAAAAGAAAATAATTTTTTATGCATTAGGACATGTATTCAGTTATAAACATTAATTCACTTTCTTCTTTCCTTCATAGATCTAAACTTTACCGCTGCCGGTATTTTTTTCTATATTTTTATTATATACGTTGTAGGTGTGGCAGCACGGTGGAACAGGGGTTAGTATGTGTGCCTCACAATACAAAGGTCCTGGGTTCAATCCTGGGCTCAGGATCTTTCTGTGTGGAGTTTGCATGTTCTCCTCGTGACTGCGTGGGTTCCCTCCGGGTACTCCAGCTTCCTCCCACCTCCAAAAACATGCACCTGGGGATAGGTTGATTGGCAACACTAAATTGGCCCTAGTGTGTGAATGTGAGTGTGAATGTTGTCTGTCTGTGTTGGCCCTGCGATAAGGTGGCGATTTGTCTAGGGTGTACCACGCCTTTCGCCCGTTTGCAGCTGAGATAGGCTCCAGCACCCCCCATGACCCTGTAAGGGACAAGCAGTCGAAAATGGATGGATGGATGGATGGAAGTTGTAGGTGTATTTATTTCAGTATAAAAGTGTAAAACGTTCTTTGCTACGGTCATGAAATGATGATAATGGTGTGCCAGGGCACACATACATTATTTATGGAACGCTTAAATCTCGAGAGTCTACATCAACATCAGATATCCATCAATTCTAAGTTTTTTGGGGGTTTTTTATGTTGTTTTTTTGTTGGTTTGCTTTTCTTCCCTTTTTGTTTATTTTATGACAAACACACAAAATATGCAAAATCTTCCACAAAAAATATTTGTCAAAGTGGAATATTTGATGTGAAGTAATCTGAGCCTTGGATAGGTCAATAATTCAAAAAAACGTTGATTTTGATTCAATATTATGTTTTGAGCAATGACAGTTTTATAGAAAAAAACCAGCATTGTTTTATTAGTCAACATTGCAACTTTTTCAAAATTACATTTCACCTGTAAGCTTTTTTATTCCACTTTTGTTATGTTTTTGTTTATTTTAATAGTATTTTTAAAATGTGCTGTGGGCCTTTTAAAACATTAGCTGCAGGTTGTGTGGCCCGGAGCGGCCACATTTTTGACACCCCTGCTATAGATAATAAAAAATTTGATCTCATAAGTCCATCGATAAAAAGCAGAGCCTGGCGACGCATGCGCATTTATCATAACGCACAGTCACCATCTATGCTTCAGTAAACAATGACGGTGATGATGTCAGCGATGCGAGCGACACTTGCTAACTTGTCAGCCACTTCTCCAAGAAACTTCTTTAAAACACTCCTCGCACATTAACACTTCAAAAGGTCAATATGTTTCCCGTTTGTTGACCTGCAAAGTATGTTTTTGGGGTGGAGGAGTCTGGTCGGGTGCTGGTTAGCTTGAAGCTAACAGCTAGCCGGTCTTCATCCTCGAATGATGTCGTTCCAGCGGGAGATAAAAGTGAAGTTTCCATGGACTCACAAAGACTAAAACAAGTCGCCGCATCCCAGGAACAAGCGGACTTCCGGAAATGCGCGTCCTGTCTGATTTCAATGCATAAAAAGACAAAAAAAATTGCGTTAACGCCAACAGTTATATATATATATATATATATATATATATATATATATATATATATATATATATATATTTATTTGTTTTTGGTTTGTTTTGTTTTCTTGTGCAGTGTTTTCTGCTTTTTTTCTGCTGTGACCTTTGTAAGTACAGTAATTGGCTAATCATGGAGCTAACTATTACTTTCAGCCCTAATTCAATAGGTATGAACATTATTAGGTGGACAATTGATTTACAGGGACACTGTTAGTGCCTACATTAAATTAGAGTGTGACATATTGTGTATTGATTTGACACAGTCCATTGTGACCACATATTTCCTGCCTCTCAGCTGTGCGATCCATCTGTGTGAAAGTCCATCTGTCTTGTGGCTGCTCCCAAGTTGCTTGGTCGTAATCCGCCCCCCAAGCATGGCCTGAGCATCTCCACCAAGCTGCCAACGTTGGCTCTGCCTTGTGGCATGAGGCTTGTGTTGGCCGGCACCAGTTGTTTGTGCTCAGGCAGGACATGCACTGCAAAAACACATCAGTCACTGGTGCAGCTTGAACGGCCATCTGCACACGAGCTGTTATAACCCCACTGATGCTCTAGCGCTACTCCTCTTTTGGTTAGACAAAACTTTACTGCTGAATGGGCCAAGGAAAAGCCCATTGTGGTTAATTTTGTGGTTATTTGGGTGTGAGGTTGGCATCTCCTGTGCGCCATGCCACTTCTGTAATGGGCACCATTAGTTTGAGTTCATGAATAATGCAAACTTTTAAGTAGTTTATAGTACTAGTAGGCCTTGTGTTACAAACAAATTGAATTCATACGACTGCAAAGTAAATTTAGTTACAGTGTAAGTCTAAACTGAAAGTAAATGAACACTTAAGTCACTCACACTGTAAACAGAACACATGGATCACATATAAAATGTTGTATTGAGTCGGGAAAAAAAATGGTAATGAAGACAGAACAACTCATTACTTTTATACCTGTGGTTGTCTTGCAAGAGCGGGAAAGACAGGCTTTTTTGGAGGTGGAAGTCTAAATAATGAGATCTCTATGCTGCTTTGTACTCTTGTACATTTTTAGTACCGTAGGTTTTTTTTTACATGTTCAAAGATATCCTTAATGATGGTGGAAACATTTTAGCGGCTTGGACCAAACCATTTTGCCAATGTGGATTTCTTCACTTTTCCACTGAGCATTTTACAATGTCTAATTTCACCTCACTTTCACTTTCCTTTTGTTGTTGTTGTTGTTTGTTTTGATTTTACATGCTGCCACCAGAAGTGTCAGCCTCACACTTGGGAGACATCATGAATATTAAAGTTAAAAAGTAAACCTAAAAAACAAAAGGCATGTTTTCAATGTAACAATGTGCAACAACGTATTTCTCTGTCTGCACGTGATAACTAGTTATTTTTCTTTTTGTAAAAAGGACTACCAATAGTTGTTAAGATTTTTGTCAGTATTAAACTATGTTGAAATTATGTGCCTACATGTGCACCATTAGTGTGCTGGTCGGGATGAAGATGAAAGCAAAACCTGGCCTGCTTAAAATGACAGAATTTGTTCTTGTAAGATCACAATAAAAGTTAACTTTACCTCGCCACAATAGTCCCATTTTGGCCTGTGACGCACCCGGCCAGTGCAACTTGTCGCTAGCCTGATGATTTTACAAGTTTCTTTGGATACTTTGTTCATCTAAAAGGTAGAGGCCTTTTGGTACCCAAAATGCAGCAGTGTTCCCTGACAAGCTCTGCAAATGTCAGGCCCCTTAAAAAAAAAAACACCACAGTGCTGCGCCGCCCCACCCCCCCAGTTGCCGTAGAAACACTCTGTAGGAGGGGAAAAGCAAAACTGTATTCCTTCAAAGGGAAAAGCAAAAGTGCGTGCTTGTGCACGCTTGTGTGTGGAAGAGAGGGAGCACTTGGTGTAGAAGAGATAAAAAGAACTGGTGGGCACTTTAAAGCTTTACAGTTCTTTTTGATTTTTTTAAAAGAATTGTTGGGTTTTGATCGACCATCCATTTACTACCGCTTATCCCTCTTGGGGTTGCAGGGAGCTGAAGTCTATCCCAGCTGCACTTACCGTATTTTTCGGACTATAAGTCGCAGTTTTTTTTCATAGTTTGGCCGTGTGACTTCAACTCAGGAGCGACTTATGTGTGAAATTATTAACACATTACCGTAAAATATCAAATAATATTATTTAGCTCATTCACGTAAGAGACTAGACGTATAAGATTTCATGGGATTTAGCGATTAGAAGTGACAGATTGTTTGGTGAACATATAGCATGTTCTATATGTTATAGTTATTTAAATGACTCTTACCATCCTATGTTACGTTAACATACCAGGCACGTTCTCAGTTGGTTATTTATGCCTCATATAACGTACACTTATTCAGCCTGTTCACTATTCTTTATTTATTTTAAATTGCCTTTCAAATGTCTATTCTTGGTGTTGGGTTTTATCAAATAAATTTCCCCAAGAAATGCGACTTATATATGTTTTTTTTCCCTTCTTTATTATGCATTTTCGGCAGGTGCGACTTATACTCCGGTGCGACTTACACTCCGAAAAATACGGTAGTCTTTTTGTATATTTATGCATACATGTGTATTTCCTTTGAGAAAGAAGTCTAAACAAGCAAATTTGAAGTCAAATTGCAGTTTCCAGGCGGGGCTGCTGACCAGTAGCACAGCACCGTAAATTGACCTTCTTGAAAAAGTCCAGGGTGTACCCTGCCTTCCGCCTGAATGCAGCTGAGATAGGCTCCAGCACCCCCCGTGACCCCAAAAGGGACAAGCGGTAGAAAATGGATGGATGGGATGAAAAAGTCTCTGTTGGAATAATTGTTTATGCAGTCACTTTAATAGTCACATGCATGTCTTCCCCCCTCTCAAATGCTACAGGAGGGAGTAATTTCATTTAAATGTGCTTGCACCCTTCTTGTGTTGAATCCCGCCATAAGCTGCCTGAGGAATTAATGACTGCGGCTGCCAGGACAAGACCATGTGGCCCCTCTTGTTGCGATTTATGCCGCCGTGTCTCATTAAGAATCCTGTTAGCTAAATCATGATTAGGTTGTCTCGTCAAATCAGAGTAGTAATATTGATCCTGCTGAAAAGAGAAATCAACTGCAACTACGGAGGGAAGTGTGACATCTTCTCACTTGCTTAGGAATCCATTGCAAATGAGGCTTGTTGGATGCAGCTTTTACTACCTTCCAAACTTGATGGTGTTTTATAAGCAGCCATTAAACATCAAGTGGAGGTGAAATGATGGAGAAGCATAGATCGGTTAAAGAATGATCTTTGAAGGGGGTGTTGAGGACAAGGTCGCCCTAACAGCGGAAGGAGTCAATCTTCGTCTCATCCTCTCATGGGGTTACTGTGACCAAGGCTGTGCTTTAATTTCATTTACTCTGTCAGTGTGTCCTCATTTTATCTTACAAGGTTTTGATCATTGTGTTAAGTACACTATAAACAAGGGAGTGTGTCCTTAAACCTCCAGGTAGGAGGACATATTTGTGCTGCGTTGGATACAAGTTATGGATCACCACCTTCATACACATTCTGAGGATTACCTCTTGTAGCTTGCATATAGCTACCGATTGATTATGATTTCATTCCAGCAGTCCCCCAACCTTTATTAAGCCACAAACAGGTCCACATGCCCAGAAACCTCATACGGAAATGGCATTTTCTATAAAAAAAAAATAATCACTGCTCACTCAAGTTGTCTGTGACTCAGTTTGGCCCCAAGTGACTGGGGACCTCTGACTTTGTTGGGTTTTATTCAAACTACATGGTGACTTCTTGGGGCAACATTAATTTCCTTAATTTGAGTAGCATCAAAACCAGGTGTTCAAAACACTTATCACAGAAACATTATGGAAATTGGAAATAGATTTTCCCCATACAATGGTATTTACAACACTGTGAAATGTGTTGATTTACCCGCTGTCAAAATGACATCTGCCGGTGAAATTTACAGGACATAAAATTTTCTGTAGCAGTGTTACTCATCATCTCCATTGTGTTGTTTTTCTAGAGCGCAGCAATGGAGGAGACTGTCATTTGGGAACAGCACACTGTAACACTGCACAGGGTAAGTATTCGAAAATCCTCTTTGCAAACCAGTTCCTAGTCCAAATCTCTGTATATCTTTACTCCTCAGCACTTTGGTGCTGATTATACAATGCACGTAAATGAAGCTGTTAAAATGCAGGCACTTTCCTAGTGTTGCACAGCAATTTGATGCAGATACTTACAGGTTCTTCAGTCATTGAATTAGGTTCCACACTGTAGAAAATAGTAAGAGTTTGACTGGTATGGTCCACTTTATGTTAACTGTCACATATTTATGTATATATATATATATGTATGTATTTATGTGTATGTATATATATATATATATATATATATATATATACTGTGTATATACATACAGGCACCAGGGTTTGGCTTTGGGATAGCCATATCAGGAGGTCGAGATAACCCTCATTTTCAGAGCGGCGAGACCTCCATTGTCATTTCAGATGTGCTAAAAGGCGGCCCAGCTGAAGGCCTACTACAGTAGGTTATCCTGCTGTTACTCTCTAATAGTAGTATTATATTTCCCTATCCTAAAGTATTTCTGAATGTCTCATCGATGTCTTTCCCTGTAGGGAAAATGACAGAGTGGTCATGGTCAATGCTGTGTCCATGGATAATGTGGAGCATGCATACGCAGTCCAGCAGCTTCGTAAAAGTGGAAAAATTGCCAAAATTGTGAGTCAAACTCCTGTTATTAGTTACTGAAAAACAGAGATGTCTAATGTGCTTTTGTCATTTCTCACATCTAACCGATCAATGCGATCAATCCATCCCTCTGTAAGTGATCCCTTCTATTATCCGCTTTACTTTGAGCAGACAATCAGACGGAAAAGGAAGGTGCACGTCCCCATGGGTCGCCTCGGGGAGCGGGAAACCATGTCAGAGCACGATGAGGAGGAGGACAGCTATGACGAAGAGATATATGAGACGCGGAGTGGACGTAGCGGCACATACAGCGGCGTGGGCGGAGCCATGGGCAGACGAAGCGGTCGGAGCTGTGGTCGACGAGACAGGGAACGTGAACGCAGTGGCTCACGAGAGAGGAGTCTCTCGCCGCGGTCGGATCGCCACTCGCACAATTTACCCCCTCGTCCTGCCAAGGTGACACTCGTCAAATCGCGCAAAAATGAAGGTGAGGCTCACAAAGTCGGGGACAGAGTAGAGAGAGACAGTTCAGCTGTTAATCACCTCCAATTTTCTTTTCCCGCTGCTTTTAATAGTTGTCAGCTTTAGAATAAGAACTCCAAAGTCAGTTTTGGTTAACATCCAGGGAACACAAAACTTGCCAGCTGCAGCAGAATCCAAGTTAACTCAAATAAATTTAAGTCAAAGAGGAATTAATCTTCTCTAATCTTCACTTTGTTAATCTTGGAGGAAGTAGCAGCATCTAAACGTGGTCAGCGCTGTACTCTGTGCTAACCTTGTCATTTGTTGTTGTCGTTCTCCAAGCAGAGTATGGTCTGCGCCTTGCCAGCCACATCTTCGTCAAGGACATCTCCCCCGAGAGCCTGGCAGCTAGGGATGGAAACATCCAGGAAGGGGATGTCGTACTGAAGGTAAGGGGAGGAAACATGATGAAACATTAAATTGGAATCTAACACCTAAATATGTGGCATGGTGTCCTCGGTTTCTATTTTGTTGTTAGAAGTGCAAATAAGAAGTGGTAATGTTGTAGTATTGTTAAGTAGCAGCCCCTTCATCTTTTTTCTTGCTGTTTTGTGCTGTCAAATGTTGCATAACAGCACTTCCAGATGCAGCCTAATGTTTCCAGAAGCGCCTCTGTTTCTGCAGCGCACGTAAAGTAGCTGTGTGTGCGTAACAGGTATCTTTTGATCTGTACTTGTTCTCAATCAATTATCTTCAGGCCTGTTCTCTTTTAATGTCTGCAAAAAAGAAATCCTATTCGAATAAAAATATTATGCGACCCTCAGCCTACTTCACTATTTACTGTCCAGCTGCTACATGAGGTTTCTCCGCGATATCTGATTAGAATAGGGCTGCTACAACTAATCGATTAAATCGATTAAAATCGATTATAAAAATAGTTGGCGATTAATTTAGTCATCGATTCGTTGGATCTATGCTATGCGCATGCGCTGAGGCTACATTTTATTTTTATATTTTTTTAATTAATTTTTTTTAAATAAATTTTTATTTATAACCTGCAACATTTACAAACAGCTGAGAAACAATAATCAAAATAAGTACAAAAACAGTACAAAACAGCGCCAGAGCGGCGCTGAGGCTACGTCTCATGAGGTGGCAGTAAGCCAGCCAATAATGTGTCATGTGCAGCTCACGTGACGACGCCGTCTCCTTTGCCTGGAAAAATGGCGGAGGAAAACAGTTCAGCGGTGAAACATCTTGAGGTTATTGCTTCAGTGGAGAAAAGTGTACGACCTAAGTCGTCAAAAGTGTGGGAACACTTTACTTTAAAGACTTCAAAGAAGACCGTTTCCTGCAAACATTTTTGTGAGTAACGTTAACGTTATGCCTTTGTTGCAACGCGGCGCTGATAATGTGTCTCGGGCACATTTGACTCCGTTTTGAGAGAGAAAACGCACGGTTACCAATTTCGAAATAAACGTAACGGACAGATATTTCTCAGGTTGGTTTCATAATGAATCAATGTAGCCGGGCCCAATAAAGCTATATAAATATATTTAGATTTGAGTGACACTTTAGTATAACTAAATGTTATGAAGTTGCTGGAATATTTCATGCTATTATTCAGAGGCAGCCTAAAATGAATCATTTATTATTCACAACAGAAATGTGTACAATATCTGATCCAGTTCTGATCTGATGAGTTACATTTCTGTGTTATTATTGGTGTAGGCTGCATCCCCAATGTCCATTTATTTGGCAAGTTGAAAGAACATGGTGCCAGTATGCTGTTTTTTTCCCAATAAAATACTGGAAAGGATAGACATGTAGTTTGTATCTTTTATCCGATTATTAATCGATTAATCGAAGTAATAATCAACAGATTAATCGATTATCAAATTAGTTGTTAGTTGCAGCCCTAGATTAGATCCAAAATAAGAGCAGTCTCGATCAAAACTGAGCGGCTCATGTTTGGAAAGGGAGTTATTTTATTGGATCTCACTGGCCTATGTATCTAATGAAGAATCCCGTGAGGGGTGTTTCCTTGTCGGCTGTTTCTCATCACTCTTTAATTTGATTTCACCCTAAAATATATGACCGGTGCTGCTCTTAATCTCAAATCCAATTATGTATATTAAATATGGTAATAAAATGCTCCTTCATCATGTCACGGCTAGAAATCTTTTTTCCCTATCCTCCTAGATCAACGGCACAGTGACAGAAAACCTCTCCTTGATTGATGCCAAGAAGCTGATAGAAAGGTCAAAGGGCAAGCTAAAAATGGTTGT